>NC_049907.1:5519907-6119907 GCF_001411555.2 Juglans regia
CCGATGGCTGTTGCTGCACTCCTTCGATTGATACCTTAGACAATCCTATCCATTTTTAATTATCTTATCTGTCAAGGCTCAACAAGCACCATACCGGCATTGACACATACCGGCATTGACAACAGGGAGAAAGAGCACTGCAAGGGAACAAACAAACTTCTACACTATCCATAGCACAAACAAAGTTCAGTCAAAATATAATACAAAGTTACATTGTTGAAGTTGCAACTTTGCTCTGTAGTAGTAAAATGGTAGGTTCCCCACACAAACTGATACTGATCTCCAAACTCATATATGATCATAATTTAATAAAACTTCAAGCTGCCTAGAGATATTCAACATGTTTCGCAACACAATGACCAAAATAAATAGCAACAATTAAAGAAAAACAGAAATAGTTGATGATACAAGATAAGGAAGAGCTTTTAACCAGACTAACCTTATACTCACTAATATCATCCCTGACTGAACTCAGAAGCTCTGCATGCGACTTCATTGAGTTTATGTTTCCCTTGATTCTTCTAAATTCCTAAAAGAGAAAAACACCATTTCTTCATGGGACAGATGAATGTTGAGTATCACAAGTAATATTACACTGATAAGGTTCTGTATAAATGTCACACACACACAAAAATAGAAAAAAGGTCACTGTGTAAATGTTGAAGCCACATGACTGAGCTAGCAGTAAAACACAAACCACTTTTCCTGTTTCCCCATGAAAGAGGATATTTGTTAAGAGGGTTTCCGAAATTTTTCAGTTGGAAAGTAAAATTGAGCTGGACTATTGACGTTCTTCAAAATATTATAAAATTCTTTTTTTTTTAAAAAAAAAGTGACATTTCCAGAAGACAACATAAATCAGATAGTTTTTTTAAGACAACTGTAAACCATACTAAACTGAGTACAATTGATAAAAGTAAAATGCAAGGGGGTAAAAAGAAGTTAATGACAGAAAATAAACCTGGGTAAACTCAAGTAGAATATCTCTATGCCTTGCAAGCTTCTGAGTTACAGAAGTTGCTGGTGCAGCAGATGCAGCACATCGACTCATTGCATCATTTATATCCAATAGCTTCTCAAGCAAGGATTGGATTTCCATTTCCATGGACTTCCATGATCTGCTGGACCCAACAGAGGGGGACCCAGAATCTACATATCCTGATTTCAAAATATAGATCCTCATAAGGGAGGCCCACTGACCAAGGTATTATGCATTTAAATTTGAAGATGATAAACCATTATGTGGAGTGCCATTTTCAAAATCATCTGTTAGTTTTTTGTAGCACCGGAATGTAAAGCACCATTTCTTCTAAAAGCATACAATTTGCACATGGATATTTTGACAGCAGAATGTGATGCACAAAAATAGAAAGACAAGTATTTTCTACTTCTATCTATATGCATATTAACTTGGGTTTTGGAACGCTATTCATTTTGGGTTCATAATCTTCTCCATAATGCTTAAGAGCTTGGGGGGATATACCTGAATAAAGTGCCACTTTCTAAATCACGAGTCTACTGAGTCGATTGAATTCAAGCCATTAGAAAAGTGGTCGAAATGCCATATGCCCTATAGTGGTTTCCAGTTCTCAAACGATATAACCCGACGAAGAAACCCACGAGGGAGACCGTGCGAGGGAGACAGATGCGGGAGCTAGGGTGGAGCGACATATGGTGACTGGCGGAACCGTAGGGAGGCTGAGGGAGGCGATAGCTATGGCTGGAGACGGCGGAGGGGCACGGATCTGTGTTACGATCCCACATTGACTAAGTATGGGATTAGTTGATGGTTTATAAGCTCCTAGGCACCCTTCCCTTGTAAGCTAGTTTTCAAGGGTGAGTTCTACCTAGTGGGTTCATAACAAATGGTATCAGAGCCACCCCACATCTAAGGCCATGTTGCGACAATTGCAATCGTGCGGCACGGGGGGTGATGCCGGCATGGCAGTGTTCGCCCGGAGCTAGGAAAAGACCTAGCGCACAGCCAGCCCGTGTGAGCGCCGGGACCGCCGTGGACGTCGGTTGCGGAGCGTGGTGGTTGTTACGATCCCACATTGACTAAGTATGGGATTAGTTGATGGTTTATAAGCTCCTAGGCACCCTTCCCTTGTAAGCTAGTTTTCAAGGGTGAGTTCTACCTAGTGGGTTCATAACAATCTGCTGCTATCCGAGAGGGAGACACAGAGAGAGAGAGAGAGAGAGAGAGAGAGAGAGAGAGTCGGAGAGAGGGCAAGGAGCTGAGGAGGAAGACCCACGGTGGCTTGACAGCAAGGGGAGCCGTTCGCGGTGGCGGTGGCCCAGCAAGGCGGAGAGGCTCGACAGTTGAGAGGAGAGCGAGAAAGTCGAGAGTCGTGAGGAGTGTTTAGAGAATGGAGCGGGGGATTTAATTTTATTAGTATTTGCAGCGGATTATTATCGCCGCAAATACTTTTACACTGCCGGCAATACTAACAACGGAGAATTAAAATGTTGGGCTATTTGTGGCGAGAAACAGTCGCCGGAAAAATAATAACCTCGTCGCCAAAACTCATTACCCACGAGAGCAATACAATTCTGGTTAAGACTATTTGCGACGAGGAAATGTCGCCGAATAAAATTGATAACCCTGTGGCAAAAACTAATAACCTACGAAAGGCGGATTTTTTTGTAAGTTTATTTGCTACGATTTTTAGTCGCCTCAAAAAGTGTTTATTTCGTGGAAAAAAGTTGTTTTCTCATAAAGTTTTACTCGCCAACGTTATCTCGTGGCAAAAGGCTTGTCTTTTTTTCCACGAACAGTTTTCGTGTCATCAGCTTACTATTTGCAACGATCATGTATCTTGGAAAAAGAATTCGTGGAAAAAACTCATATTTGTTGTAGTGAACACTAAATCCGGTTGCTGTTATTTTGAGGAAGATATGGGATAGAAGAAACGCTTTTATTTTTATAAATAAGTTTGGTTGTCCAAAGAAAATTATGACAGCAGCAGCTACAACTCTAGAAGAATTCATGCATGCTCAGGATCTGCCAAGTGAAAGGGAAGCTAACTCATAAGTTGCAAGAAACAGTGCCAAGTGGTTTAAACCTGATTTGGATGTGATGAAGACAAATTGGGATGCAGCAGTGGACAATAAAAATATAAAAGTGAGCATTGGGATCATTGTAAGAAATTCTGAAGGAGATCCTATGCTTTCTCTATGTTTGAGATACAATTTTCTTACTATTGCGGATGCTGCTGAAGCTTATACATTCTCTAAGAAGGGCTATGGAGTTATGCACTGAGATGGGATTCTCCCGCGTTGTTTTTGAGGGGGATGCTAAGAACATCATTCAAGCTACTAATGGGTTGAAGAGGACTGAACCAAACTTGGACAGATTATTGAAGATAACAGATGTATGCTTCATGGAAATCCTGGTTGGAATGTGAGTTTTGTTTATAGGGAAGCAAATGCAGTAGCTAGCTCATAGTTTAGCAAAATTTGCTATATCACGTGAAAATGAGAGAATTTGGATGGAAGATGCATGTTCCACAATCGATTATAAGTCTAATTTTGACAGATAAAGTTTGTAATGGTTGATAATCAATGAAGTGGTCTATACTGATTACCAAAAAAACATTAACCGGTGATTGATATTATAATTTCTTGATAAAAATAAAGCATTGCTCTAGACTAAATAGAGAATAGATGGGCCAAATCTCAAGTTTGAAATAAAACTAATGTATTCAATCGATTTAGTAGGTCAATAATAAATTTAACTTCTAATTATAAATGCAAACACACAATTAACAAAATGGAGACATTTCATGACACAGACAATAAAAGGGTACCCATACCCAAAGAGAAGTGTTTTAAAAGCTTTTTCTGAAAAAGAATACTAATGCAAAGCTGGTGTATGCATCACATCTCAGCAACCAACAAACAGTTAGAGAGTATTACAAGGACAAATTAAGGTACGCTAGTTGTCTGCCTAGGCAGCTGGCTCGAGATAAGCATTTCATTAGCAATCTAAATTGAGTTACAAAACATCTGTTCCAGAAAACTGAAAGGGAAGAACAGTTGGCATCAACCAAAACAGCATCGAGGTAGACTACTAAAATTATAAGAACACTACAAAAATTTCAATCAATTGGACCAAAACTATGAGAAGAAAAAAAAAAAGAAGCTATTCCATCCACTTTTCCCCTTGGAAGGGCCAAAGAAACACCCTTTCCTCGCAACAAGGAGTTGATTCATCAACAAAAACCATTTCCGGCCAAAACTTGAATCCTCGATGCCTTTCAAAATTAATACCTAAGAGCCTGAGTCTGAAGATTTTGGTTGTCTTCTAATAGACGGTCATATTCAAGAAGTAGATCTGCCGCTTGTTTTTGAAGGGCTGCGACATGGCTTTCGGCAGTTTCAACCTTCTTATCTTTATTTTGAGATTCTAGCTTCAGCTTTTTCAAATTCTCTGATAGAGTTGCAATTTCTTCTTGCAGCAGCTTTATCTCCTTTGAAGATTTCTCTTCATTTTCTTTGAGATGCATCTTTTCTTTTTGAAGCCTTTCAACTTCCCCTTTTGAAGCTCCCACACTACTCCTCAACGCACTAAGCTTTTGGAGATAATGGTGTACACGGTCAATTATGAATCCAAGAAAAAGGGTAAAACCTGCAAATTAAGTAAAGGCTTTCAGAAACACAGGTGGGACAGATCTTAAAAGGAAGCTAAAGAAGACCATATAATTAGCAGCTGCTTCAGATATTACTAGTCTTTCAGCAATCACGATGCATCACATCACCATAAGAGAAGCAATGCTTAATAGTTGAAGGAAAAGTACAATTAACTTAAATGCTCACTGCACTTTGGAAAACTAAGAACAATGTGCTTCAAAACATGATCACACTGAAATTGTTGAGCATACAACACCGGAGAAGCTTGAATTGGAGAAAGGCAGAACAGTGGCTTCTAACCACAATTCATTACGTTGAAGAAATTATATTAAAAGATTAAATGAAGCTGGATTATTTCATAGCCCAGCCTAGGGTAAAAGAAAATACTCCGCATCATTCAACCACCAGAGAAGCTTTGATATTTATCCATCCTTTGGTGGGGTGATAGACTACAGCCTGTGTGCTTATACCGTTAAACTCTTATCTTTGGTTGTATTGCCATAATGACTCTGTTAACTTGTGATGAATTGCTGTTGGCAGTTTATCTTGGGTTAAGAAACAATTGATGGATAACCTTATAAGACGCTTTATGAATGCTCAAACTTGTTAACTGAACTGAGCTGGAGTTTGTGATGCAGGACTTGATATATGCTATCCTTGGCACTATTGAATTTGCTGATAATTTTCTGAGAACGAGATTCATTCAAGCCCTAGCTTCATGTTAAATGTAATAGTATAGATTTGATGTCTTAACTTGTATTTTGACACTGAATTGCCAAATGCAGTTTAGCTTCATGTTTGTTAGGTTTTTGTGTTGGCATATATTCAGTAGTCAAAATGTGGGATAATGTTTGATAAGCTAGAGGAGATTTGAAGTGATTATGTAAGTGTTTAGACATATCTATAAGAGTTGTTTCAGGGATAAGAATCGAGCTCCAGCAAAGAGATAAGAATTATCTGCATTTCAAACCCAATATAAGCTTGTCAGCATACCATCATGACAGGACTCTTGCAGTGTTATCTGTTGCACGAATTTAGAGTTTCAAATTGACTCTATGAAGACATGATAAGGCAGGAGATATCCACTTACTCTATATGACCTACAGTTTTTGAGAGGGTTACTCGACCATAAGCACGAGTGCCAAGAAGTTAAGAAGCTGAAAAATAAGAGAAAATGCTCCTCTGTGCCTATGAGTATGCAAAACTTCTTGGACCGAAAAACAAATCTTTATGCTTCTGTTGCTTGGTGATATTTCTGAAGAGTGCTCAGCCACTGGAGATTCTAGGAGAAAAAGGCAAGTTTGAAGATTGTTAGAGGTTATGGCTAGTACTGTGGTAGGGACAAAACTACCAATTTGTCTTTTCACGTAAGGGAATCATATTACAAAGGATTTGTAAGAAACTTACTTGTATTGATCTTCAAATAGTGGAATTGGGTTGTTCTTAGAAGGCTACCTGGAGTGGTTTTACCTTTAAAGAGTTCTTTAAAGGGTTTCCCTTTGTCACCAAATCTTTGCCTTGTTTTTTATATGTTTTATTTTGTCACTTACTATGTCATCAACATAGATTTGAGCAACAAGAAAAGCCTCATTGCATCTTCTAATAAACAAAGTTCCAATAGCCCTCTTGTAAAACCATGGTCCATAGGATTGGCAGTGAGTCTATCATACCAAGTTAGGAGCTTGCTTTAACCTGTAAAGAGCTTTGTTTATTCTGAACATATGATCAGGATATATGGGATCAATGAACCCCTTAGGTTGTTCAACATAAACTTCCTTTTGTAAATATTCATTAAGGAATGCACTCTTAATATGCATTTGGTAAAGCTTGAACTTCAAATGACATGCAATGGCTAAGAGGACTCTTATGGATTCAAGTCTTCCAACAGGTGCAAAGGTTTCATCAAAGTCTACTCCTACTTGAGAGGTTCCTATTTGTTCCAGTTGCTTTCTCTTTCAATCATAGAAGAGAGCTCCTTCTCCCCTCTATATTTTACCTATGTTTTACATAAAACTCATATCTTATTGAGAAAAATATTTATGAAGAATACTATCAAAATCCCCTGCAACCCATCCTCAACTTCTTTAAGGAAATGATATTTCATCCAAGTCCATGTAATTATATTTATGTAGACACAACTATGTATGTAAATGCCTAGACATATCTCTCTCTCTCTCTCTCTCTCTCTCTCTCTCTCTCTCTCTCTCTCTCTCTATATATATATATATATATATATGCAAGCACATATAGATATGTACGTGTGTGTCTATGTGTGTTTGTGCATATATATGGGTAAACATAAATTAAACTTCAAATGAGTTCACAATTCACAGTTGAATACATTATTCTAATGCATTTTTCCATTTGTATACAATCATCAAGGCCATCATTCAAGAGAATTAATTCTATTGGCCATGTTTATCAATCATAGATTTTGTGTTGAATTTGGTCAAAAAGTTGAACTAGAAAAACTCAGGTCTTTGTCACCAGCCTTTCTGCTTTAGGTAAAGTCTTTCTTCTTCTCTGGTCTTGCAAGTTTTTTTTTTTTTTATAACCATGGGTGTCCGGGTCAGCTTGTGCGCAGCTCGACTAATCCCATGGGGCCTTGAAGTTAACGACCAGGTAAACCTCTAGTGGCCCTAAGGGGACTCAAACTAGTGACCATTGAGGAGCAAACCCAAGGCCGGACTAGCAGAGCTAGCCCTCAGGGTTAGCATTATTTTTTCAATTCTACTACATACAGTCACTTTTGCGTACTCCTTGCGCACTCTATTGATGTGGCGGAACTCACCATTTATTTTATATTAAAAAAATGACTTCTCTGGTCTTGCAAGTGAAAGATCTTTGCACGAGAAGGTTACGACAAATGCTCTAAAGGGCTAAACTGTGCCAAATGAGAAAGATACATATAATTTTTGACCATTCAAATTACGGTCAGCGTTTGCAAATTCTTTAAGCAATTGATTCCAGTCACTTATGGGTAATTGATACGAGACACAATCATTGCCTCAGTTCCTCATTCTTCATTTCTTGTCTATTCCCATGATACCAAAAGTAAAGATCATCTTAATATTAGCTTTAGTCTAGAGATTTTCTACACATGGAACTGCATAACAAAACTTAAAGCTAATATGTTTATGCTTTTAAAATATCACAGTAATTGACAGAACCAGGTGAAAAATACCACTTTTTTTGGTCAGGCTTAAGACAAGCCATAATACTAGCAATCAAATGATCGATCAATGAATATTACTAATGATCAGCCTACATATTTTTCCAGAAAAAATTAAGACCTTTGTGATATGTTCACTAGGAGTAAGACTCTCAGTTTGATGGATTATCACATACTGATCAATTTAAAAGATCTAAAACGCAAGTCAAAAATACTCGGACAAATTATTTTTCTTCTACAAGAAAACTCAGCAGTAATAGCGTTGAACATGCTGTCACCGGTCATGGCCAATAGGCTTAAGACAAGCCATAATACTAGCAATCAAATGATCGATCAATGAATATTACTAATGATCAGCCTACATATTTTTCCAGAAAAAATTAAGACCTTTGTGATATGTTCACTAGGAGTAAGACTCTCAGTTTGATGGATTATCACATACTGATCAATTTAAAAGATCTAAAACGCAAGTCAAAAATACTCGGACAAATTATTTTTCTTCTACAAGAAAACTCAGCAGTAATAGCGTTGAACATGCTGTCACCGGTCATGGCCAATAGGATTCTTTACTTAAATTCTAGATGCATAAATGGTAGATTACTTTGCTGTACCTTTTGCAATTCTGGAGAAAAAGCACATTTTGTCTTTCGAAGGAAAAATAGTAACTCTGAATGCTTAGTGGGTTTGACTCATCAGGAACCAGTAGTTTGAAGCAGCATACACAACTTATTTTAATAGGTTGAAATCTAGGCTGTACTACATAGAGGTGAGATGTCCACCACCAAAAGGTTGAAGATAACCCCAAGGGTTTGGCCCAAGTGGTGAAGGACTTGGTCTTGAGGTATCACTCCCTTTAAGATCCAAGGTTCAATTTAACTGTTTCTAGTTCCTAAATAGGTGTATGTCTTTGTATACCCCTAGTGTACTTGGGCTATGCCTATCTTTCTATCAATGAATTACTTATTACCTATCAAAAAAAAAAAGATCCAAGGTTCAACACCTCATGGGTGCAAACAATCCTTTGGGGCCACACTCCCTAGTAAAAAGCCAACAATTTAACCAGTTCTATGTAAGGAAACTTTCGAGGGTGTGGTGCACGGGACCGAGATTTACTCTGCAGGGATTGGAGAGGTTCCCGACATCACAAAAAAAAAAAATGAAGATGATCGTGCTTATTCAGCTTCTGTAAAAATGCCTCCTCATTCAATTCGAAAAGGCCTCTAGCATCCCTGTTCAGCCACACGTGTGTTCATTCTACAGCATCCGGGGCCACATCCTATGGTAAAATTTCATTTCATTTCTCATTGTCTCGGTCCACATCAGGGTTTTTAAAGAGCTATGCTCTTATCTTTTTTCAACCATTTTCTTAAAATAGTTTAAACATCCTACACAATTCCCCTAAATTTTCAATTCAGAAACAACTGAGAAGCACAATCTGAAAATTAAATTAAATTTATATGCCTCATTTTATAGGGGACCTGGGTGGAAGGTGGAAGAGAGGTGGGCAGTGTACTTCTCTTCATGCTATCAAATCTATTACTAGGGAACCTCAGTCGTTTTGATTTAAAACCAAGTTACTTTGCAAGATTAAATTTTATAAAATGAACAAGAAGAATCAAAACTTGAAATCTAAGTGGTGAAATCTACAAAAATAAAGAAAAAAAAAAGAACAAGATATTGACAAGAAAAAGAATGCAAAAGAAGGAAGAGAAGAAGCATACCCATGAGAGAAGCCTCAAGCAAATGCGTCCTCCATAGAACCTGATCCATGGGTGACATGGTACCAAGCTTTGCACCCTTATTCTGGATCTTAACAATGCTCATGAGGCTTGATAGGAAAATCACAGACATAGTACCAGCTATGGTTTTCATTGTAGGAGGACCTTTCCCCATCTTCAGCTGATCCAAAGTCTTTATGACAAGATCTCTCAATGGCCCAATTTTGACCAATAGAAGGAATGCCACAGCAGCCTCGGCGAACAAAACCAAGAACAACAATTGAATCATTTCTCTTCTTAAACAGAGATATACAAACCTTGCCGGTACTTTGAAAAGGAGTAGGGTTTTCCTCCAATGCCAATTTACAGAAACCCACTCCAATAGACCAGTTTTATACTTTAAAGAAACGAAGCTTCAAGATCTCTAGACTTGTCCATAAATAGAAAGGAAAAAACGATGCCCATTTCTGATTTCTATTGCAACAAGAAGAACACCATATCTGATCTTAACAAAAAGTTGAACCGCTAACGCAAAGCCTTAACTTTCCTAAATAGGTTTAGACTTAACAAGGAAATAAATGAAACCCACCATACAAAACCTGGTTTTATCCCCAATAAATGAAGATTTAAGGACACAGATTCATGCATGCATCCATATGTAGAAAGAAGTTTTTTTGCAGAGACCAAGTAGTTTGGTAATTTGAGTTTGGTGATTAGGTGGGGTGAAATATGCAAATGGGCTTACTTTTTGCAAGAGAAAAAGTATTAGGGGCGAAAAGAACAGAAAATAGCTGGGCATCAAAGTCATAAAGTACACTTGAAGAGAAAAATTAATAGAGAAGCAATTAGAATTGGAGGCGTAAAAGGGAGGATTCAGTAGTGGAACTGTGGAAGACTGGAACAGTGGAAGGCATTAGGATTTAGGGGCACAGAGCCATATGTCATCACGTGCATAGCATAGCGGCGAATGATAACTCATGACAAGGTTTTTGAACTTGGTTGGTACCAGTGGGGCAGATGATTGAAGTTTACAAGTGTCGCAAGAGAAAACTTTCTTTTCAAATTATTTTTCTGACTAGTAATTATATGTAATTTTACTGTGTAAAAGTCTTAAGGATTGTTTAGATTTAGAGTTGATCTCAATTCATTATATTATATATAATTATTTTTATATATTTTTTATATATTCTATTGATGTGGTGAAACTCTAAATTTATTTTATATTAAAAAAATGATGCAACTAATCAAATCAACAAAGTCTGCAATAAATATAAATACACAAAATGACTACATACAGAATTTTTATTATTTTATTTTGTTGCTCTTATATTTATTATTTATTGTAGAAAGAACAATATTTTCACTACGAAGCATTACTTGTTTTTTATTTTACATTTTAAATTATAAATTTTAGGAAATTATATCTTAAGCTATTACATATTTTGATTTATATCATTCATTTAGACACAAGTTGGGAAATATTTAGATATGATTATTAATATGAATGAGAATTTTAAGGTTCACGTTTATCTTAACAGTCAAATGTTAGTTAAAGATATAGATTGAAAAAATAAATAATTTAGGATATAAAATAAAGTTTTTTCTAATGAAAGTATAAAATAAAAAGTTAGTGATAAATTATAGATAAAAATCGTACTTTAATCGTAATAAATCATATTTTATTTTAGTTTTTAGAGGATCCGATCCCCCGTGTGGGTATTGTTTGGGCTTGGAACTTGGCTTTTAAATTCCAATTGGAGCTCAATTACATTTTTTAAAAAAATGTTAGAGATACAGTTAAATGTTGTTTACCACCATTTCAATGGTCGTTCTCTTATTTTTGTATCAAATGATTGAAATATATGTAAAGAATGAAAATAAGTTTTCCAATCAATCTCGCATTAAAAGATGATAAGTAATACTTCTTAGAGAAATTAGAAAAGTGTGTTGAGGATTCAGAACGTGATGAAGTGTAGTTGACTATTAGTATGAGAATAAGGGTAAGTTTGATTATACAAAATCAAAATATCTCGTCTCTTATAATTATTATAATCTCTCATATTTTATTTTGTATTGAAAGTTGGAAAAGTTGTAATGATTAGATGAGATTAGATGAGATGAGATGAGATGTTTTCTGAAAACAAACGAGATTAGTTTTTACAATTAAAAACAAATCAAAATAAACCATAATGTTTCATCATTCATAGGAAAATAGTTCCAATAATGAAATATTGTCTTTTATATTAGAGAAATGATACTTACAATTTTAAAATATTCAAGTTTCATGTATTTTTCTTGAAAAATGTAGATAAATTTGAGATTTACATGTAAATATTACTTTTTAATAGTAGACATCACTTTTTCTCAAAGAGAAGACGCAAGACTTACATACTTTACTACTATATCTAGCATTACCCTTCATACGAAACATTACTATTTAATATTTAAAATTTAGAAAAGGAAAATGATAATATGACTACTAAATATGCTCATCAAATGTGCTCACTCATATTTTATTTATTTCTTTCTTAAGGGTTAAATATGTTTAAAAAATAATTAAAAAAACTCATTTACACTAATGTACACATTTGGCGGACATATAGTCATCCTAGCATTATCCTTTAGAAAATAAGAAATGATAATTGCAGTCATGAGTGTACAAGTATCGTACAGTCACTTTGAAAAAAGTGAATAAATACGTGACTCATATGAAAAGAAATTATTTTTTTAATAATAGACTCTATTCTTTTTTGAAGTGGCTATACGACACTTACACACTCACCATCTATAAGAGAGAAACAACCGGAATGATGAGACTGAGCTTAGTTCTTTGGGCTCGGTCAAATTCTTGTATGGGTTGGCTTTGGGTTGAAGCTTATTTTATTTTTGTGAGCAAGTTATTCATGTAAACGGCATGCCTATGATCTTTAACGAACGTACCAATTTTAATTTTTTTTCAAATTTTGATATCTTATTTAAGTTTGTTTTATCACGCATTTTAAATGAGAAGACATTTTAAGATGTGAACAAGATAGATCACTATAAATTACTATTAAAAGATAATTATAAGTTAATTTATATAATGCAGAAAATTTATTTATTCTTTAGATCTAGATACTGTGTTCAATGACAATAACTTTCTAATTCGAAGATTCGAATCTAATGAGACATAAGTCTAAGATGTAAAATGCTGAATTTCCTATCCTAACAAGAAAAAAAGAGCAATGGATATTAACTTAGAACCATTCGACGAGTTTAAACTCGACGACACATTTGACAGGTGAGATGTTTTCTTTTTTTTTTTTTTCATATCAACAAATAGGAAAAGAAACAAATTGCTTAGAATGTAAATGGGGAAGTGCAATCTGGTTCTTGACCTAGAAGACCATCTTCGAAGTTCAAAGACGTTGTGGAGCAACTTTTATGAGGTTGGAGAGCTGGTAAACTGAATTGATTGGCAACCAACTTGGAGGTATGAACGTACGATAGATGTGTAAGTGTACAAATGTCAAGTCCCTTTTCTTCTACACATCATCTTGACTAATATCTAAAATCTAAGTTCATACCTAAATTGCATTGACATACTTATAAAACTCCTAGTTTTACATGTGCTATTTGTTGACTTGACTTGTCTTGTTGTCTAAACTAGAAGTCAGAGTTTGGCTTCCAAAGCAATTTAGGATTTAAAAACATTGGAATAAATGGTGTTTGTGTATACTATATCCTTTATAGATTGCCGAGTTTAAATAACATTCTCATACTTATGGAACACTTCAATACTATTGAGGCAAAAAAAAAAAAAAAAATGCACTAACAAATATGTATTATTAATTTAATAGTGTTACAGCCCACAAAAGTAAATTTATAAACTGACGTGGTTTTATGTAATGCGTTAGATCTATTTTATAATAAAAATAATTTTACAATATGATGTACCACATTAAATATTTTTTGAAAGGTTGAACAATTTTGATACCAACTTCAAAACTTGTCTAATAATTATGGTTTAGATATATGTGCGATTGTCTATATACACATATATATATATATATATATTTGATTTTTAAATTTTTAAATTTATTTTATGAAAATATCTATTTATACATAGGTGCGTTGGAGATCAGTGGCATCTAAGCTTTTACATTGAGATATAGGAATATACAATATTTGTGATGTATAAAGATATTTTTATTTTATTTATTGAGAATTGGAAGCCTGTCGGTACGTAAATGTGGATGAGTGGTGCAAAACCAGTCTCATAAAATTGAATCCCTGCAGAAATTCTCATTCAAAAAACCAAAAAAATAAAAAAATAAAATAAAATAAACACTGTCGGCAGTAGCATCAACGTGTGTCCGTAATATAAGATGGAATGTTTTGAAGTTCTGACTGCCTAATTCCTATTTATTTGATGCGTAAATATGCGGAAAATTCAATTAAATATATATTTTTATATAAAATAAAATATTTTTTTATATATTAAATTAAATAATATATTTTTAGCGGAAAATTAAATTAAATATATATTTTTATATAAAATTAAATATTTTTTATATATTAAATTAAATAATATCTTTTTAACTAATATATTTGGTTTTTATATCAATACATAGCATAAATAACCATGGAGGTCAGCGCTCAGCAGATATGTTTCCCAGATAAAACAGAGGAGGACCCGTATTCAGACGGAAGAAGATAAACAATGCTTCTCCGTCGCCCTCCAATGGATGCCGAAGTCAGCCGCCATTAACAGTAACGGCGTTAAGGAAGAAGACCAGCCACTAAACGGTCGCTTTTTTTGGACGAATCATTTAAGGAACAGGTGATTACCATTGTTTGGTTTCGTTTCTTCCACGCCAGTCTCGAGCTTTTAATTCTATAGTCAATTTCGGAGCCCACTGGAAGCCGCAAAAAGTTATCTTTAAACAGTAGTGATGGTTGTGACTCCGAGAGAGAGAGAGAGAGAGAGAGAGTCGTTTCAAACTAGGAAGAAAGAGCTTTTACAGAGAGAAGAGGTGGAGAATGTTCAAACATGACCGGTGACGCCTGTTAACTGGTTGATAAACCTCTTTTCAAAATCCTCTCTTTCTCTTTAGTTTTCTTCTGGGTCGGTTTTGTTGTCTGGACTCTGAATAATTGTGTAGGGATTGATCCTAATAGCTAAAACTTCTTGAAGAATTTTGCCTTTCATTCCAAGCTTGGTGGACAGAGCAATGACTGTAAGCTTATACTCTTCTTTTCATCTCTATATTGCTTTCTGCTTGGTTGTTTACTTGAAAGGAACTTTTTGTGTTTTCATCAGGCTCTGATAATATTAGCTCTAAGATTGTATTTTCTTATTTGGTTCCACCTTTGCATGAGTAGTCATCCAATCGAGCATATGCAATTCTTTTTCTATAACGTGATGCTGCTATTGTGTGGAAATGGAACTTGTGAAAAATTATCTTATTTCGTTCTGTTTTGATGAGCAATGCTGCTATTTTTGTATAATTTTGGTTACGAATCAAGAAGCACTAACAAAGTGGGGGGATTCAGTTTATCTGGGTCTGTTTTGCTCATGGTTTTTTGGTTTGTTTGGATGAGTACTTACAGAGATAACCAAGCATCAGTGTTTTCTAAATCTGATAACTAAGAATCTCAGCAAAGATATGATGCTGAAAACTTAAGAAGTTTGGAATTCTTTGTTAAAAATAGGAAAAAGAGTTTGAACTCTTGCTTGAATAATGAAGGTGTTTCAATTAAAATAAAAAGATGGGCAGATACAACTGGCACTTGTACTGGGTAAGTCATGGTAGCTTGGGTAAGTCATGGTCTACAAATCTGGTTTCTTTGGTTTAACCTTGTATTTTCGAAGAAAACAATTCTTTTATCCATGGATAATCACATCACATCTAATTGGTTAACTTACTTCCAATGTAGTGAGTATTTGGCTTGTTTTCATGGATCCCAACAAGCTAAACCGAACACCATCGACACCCACAATTCTACTATCAATTGGTCCTTAAAAAGGTTACTAAGGTCTCAAAACAGCTGTGTGCACGCACCTGGCTGTGCAACCAGCCTTGTGGTTGTAGAGTTTTGCCTCTTAGAAAGAGTAGGATCATTTGAAAGATGATATGTGGTTGCGACATGTATGGTTGATCCTTCAGTCAGTATTCTAAAATTAATAGCCATTGTTAATCTGTGTAAATATGTGCATGCTGGTTTTAATTATAGGTAATGGATTAAGCGTAGGCTGAAGATGTAGTGAGGATCTTGATCTGCAACTGTGAGAAGTTGAGGTCATAGAGATGTAAAGAGCATTGAGGGATAACTTAATTATAAAGAAACAATAATAATGTCACTTGTTTCATTGTTTTGCACCTCCGTGATTCTTTTAATATATAACATTTGAAAACTTTTAACTCTCCTAGAATTAGCTGGGTAGTAAATTTTCATGTCATGAAAAAGCTTGTTGTTTGAGGCTCAATCTCCATACTCTAGTGCATGTGCATGTGTGTTTGTGTTCCTGTCCATCATTTTTCTTTTTAATCAATTTGAGAGGCCACAGGGATTGTAATTTGAAGTCCGTCTACAAAGCTATTTTATATACCAATGGATGTAAAACATGTTTAAAACTTTTAAACAGCTAGTTGGCATCATGCAATTTGGTTTTGTGTTCTTATAATGTTTCGACGTCATTTTCAGGTCTAATGCATGATATTTCAGTTTATGATCATGTTCATCCCCTTTCCATTAAACCGTTGATTTATTATTTATAAAAGAAATAATATTTACAGTCGTCCAACTCCCTTTGAAAAAAGTGTTATTTGATCCAATGTTGTCATAACATAGTGGTAGAAGCTCAATCTTTCTTCTCTTTTTTTCTCATAAAAAACGTAATGGTGGAAGCATGTTTTCAATATGGCAGCAACGCTCACAAGTACCGAAATTTGGCGATTGGGAGAGTGAAGAGAATGTTCCTTACACGGCTTATTTTGAAAAGGCTCGTAAGGGTCGTGGGACCAAGATGATAAATCCCAATGACCCTAAAGATAATCCCGATCTACTCTCCGATCATTCATCTTCAGCTCAACAAGGTCCAACTTCCAGAGCCAGAGCTGAACCTGAACTTGAGGAAGCAGTTATAAGACCAGGAACAGGAAGATCAACAACGCATGAACCTCGGAGCAGGGAAGATGGCGACCTCAGGCAGTTCACTGACTCTCCAGCCAGACATGAGCATTCGGGAAGTGGAGCTAGCAGTGAGTCATCAGGACATCAACGTCATGGAGGCCGTAGAGTCAGTTCTGGCGAAACCCATAGAAGACCTGCAAGGTTTAGTGGTGATCATCAAGGATCCGAGTATAGTGTTGATCGTTCGCCACTCCGCCAAGCAAGGGTCCCGGCCGCGAGAGATGGTGGTGTCAATTCACACTCTTCAGAAGGAAAGACTTCATATGACAGTAGCCATGGTACTGCTGGAAGAAACCGAATGAAATCAGAGACTCGAGGTGATGAAACGGTAAATTTTCTTTCCGATCTCATATCCTTTTTTCTGCCAAAGATAAACTTGAAAATGTGCATGCATTTGAGCATTTTGTATGGTAGCTTAAAAAAGGGAATGATAATTTTAACTAAATCTGGATTCAGTGTTTTGTACGTCTAATTTATGATATATACAGTCGTGAAATGTTTAAAACACCGTATAATTTTTTTGAAAAAGAGTATAATTCATTATTAAAAAATTAATTTCTTTTTATATAAGTTTGGTATTTATTTATTTTTTTAAAGTAATTGTACGATACTTACACACTCACGACTACTACTATCATTTTTCTTTGTTAAAACTTTATTGTTGACTGTTTTGGTACGTTGCTATCTGGTCTGGATAGCCTGAAAAAGGTGCTGCTGTTCCAAAATTTGGTGAGTGGGATGAGAACAACCCGGCATCAGCCGATGGTTTTACTCACATTTTCAATAAAGTGAGGGAGGAGAGGCAGATTGGGGTGGGAAGGGTACCGGGGCCTCCTGAGACACATCACAACAACACGCGGAACCAAGATGCTGATGACAATGCTAAGGTAATTTGTTATCATTCATCAATTCTGGCCTGTTTTTCATGAATGGCTCATGTTTGAGTGCTTTATTTTTTTTTTTAATTTTAAATATAAGAAAATTTTCATCAAACTTAAAACAAAGGTACAAGAGGAAGGGGTGGATGTCACATCCCATTACCATGCTTATAGTATTTAAAAGAAAAATAAAAAAATAAAGAGAGAAAAAAAAGGCAGAATGAATCATGCTGGTTTGGTTTCACAAATTTTTTAATTTATCTCATCTTATCTTAATATCTAAATACCAAATATTTTTTAATTTTAAATTTTCAAATTTTTCATCTAATCTTTTACCTAATTGCTACAACTTTTCCAAGCTTTTAAAAAAACACAAAAATTATTTAACTTTTTTAAATCTCAAAATAAAAATTATATTTTAACTCTCTTTTAATTTTATAATTTTTTTATTCAATTTTTTCTTTCATTTTCCAAAAACTCATAAAATATGTAACTTAAACTATTTCACTACTATTCACAAATTATCTCATTACTATTTATAGATTTCTCATCTCATATTATCAATGTAACCAAATGAGGCCTAATAGTCTAGACCCTCAAAGAAGCTTGAACCATGTGAGGCGATTTGTCATGGTTCAAAACCAGTGATTTCAATCCATTTCAAACTAATCATTAATGAGACTTATTATTTTTTATAAAAAAGTTAAATTTATCTCAATCTATTTCATATATTCAAACCAATATTTTAAATTTTGTCTTGATGATTATTCTTGTCTAAGTACTGGAATGGAATATTTCAGTACCGATGCATTATGATATACCGTTTTAGGATTAATTATATATTATATATAAATATTTATATGTATATATAAACTAACAACTAATAGAATAAAAACACAATATCCAAACGCGAGAAAGGAGGCTTCGTTTGGATGACAAACATCTCTCAACTCATCTCAACTCATCATTACAATTTTTTCAAATCCCAACATAAAATATAATAAACAATTCAATTTTTTCAAATTCTAAAATAATAATAATATTAAAAAATAATATTCTAACAATATTTTATCATCTCAACTCACTTTAACATTCAAACGGAATCGAAGTCTATTGATTAGCAAGGAACTGATGTTTGGCTTTTCTGTTCTCTTGCTCTATATATCTTTCAGTGCAGTTGCTTTCCTTGGGGCAGAAAATGATGTCTTTGGAGTTGTAGATAAATTACAAAGGTCTGTGGGACCCGTAAATACCCTTGAATGCGCCCTCTCTCTCTCCAAGCTGAGTTACTTCTCCGACAGTGCGATCATTTTGTCTGTGTCCGCTACTTTGTATTAACAATCATGCAATTCTGATGTAAGAGCATGCCTTCTTTTATCTTTAGCTGGTCTAAATTGGTGCACTATTTATGTTCGGTTTTGCTATTATATTTATATTTTGAATAAAATTAATCTGCCGCCTTAAATTGACCGTTCAATGACATTATTTATTTATTTTATTTAATAATGAATAAAATAATTTTAAGTGAATTGATATATTTAAATATATTAAAAAAATATATAAAAAAAATATTTTTATAACTATCGATCAAGTAGACACTCTTATATTTTCCTGAAAAGAGCGGATACATATTCTTTTAAAAATCTATTCATTATATGTTGCGGCGACTTTATAGTCCTTGCTTTAATTGCTTTTACCTAAAATATTGTCTTAAAATTACTTTAAAATCTCCTATGCTTTTGAATTGAAATTTTTGCTTTAAGCAGGTCATTTCCAGTGCTAGGAGCGTGTGTATGTTCTTTATCCCTTTTTTTTTTTATCTTTTTTTTTTTTTTTGTAAATTGCCTTTGACCAAAATTAAAAATGAATCTATATGAATTGAAATTAAAGGAACTATAAAGTAGGGCCTACATGGTGCTCCATTATAATGGGAGCTTCTCTAAAATTATTTATTTAGAGGATAAATTATTTTTATAATTTTAGGTTGTGTAAATCTTGCATACAAATTTTAAAAATTTCAATAAATTTGTGACCCACATGATAAAATTATTTTTTTAATAGTATGTTATTTTTTTTTCAAAGAGAATATGCACGGTTTGCATACTTTAATACTGTATCTAATACTATTTTATAGAAAATTTACTTTATTAAATATTAAAATAACTCAAATAAAATATGATATATTTAACTGAATTACTTTATAATATTTTTAATTTAGTTATTTTTTTTTTAGTTTTACTAACAGTATTTTCTTTTAACTTATTGTGCAGTTTTTTTTTTCACACACTACAATAACTCTTTGGTTCTTTTTTCCACTTAAGAGGATTTTATGAGTTTCCTTAGGGATATGAGATTAGGTTGCTCAACCAAAGTGTTGGAAATTAAAATGCTAATTTTGACACTCTTTTAAAAGTTATACTTATTGTATATATAATGCATCAACATATGATAACTATAAATAGTATTATTCATTTAATAAATTTAGTTATCCATGTACATGGCGTAAGTTTACTATAGGGCTGTAAGTTGGTCAGTCCGGATCGAAAAAATCAATCGGACCAGACTGGTCAGTTTCAGTCCTATAAATTATGGACCGAGAAAATTCGGTTTGGTTCTGGGGTATATAAATTTTAGACCATACATGACCGAACTCCTATATATATTTTTAAAATATTTTTAATAATTTAATATATTATTTTTATATACTAATTATATAAGTTAATGATGTAATTTATTATCATTAACCATATAAAATATTTTTTAATGAGTTAGTTATATAATACATATTATAATTTACTTAATTTTAATTTAGTAATTTAAATAAATTTTTTATTAATTTATTTAAAAAAAAAATTTGGGTCAAACCAACCGATAGCTATGAATGTTCGGTCCGACGATCAAAATGATGTCCATCACCCCCCCGAACCGGACCGTTTTACACCCTTATAACACTATTAATTTGTTTTTAAGCAGAGATATTGTTCGTGATTTCATTTTAGATATTTCATTTTCAGTCGCACATTTTAACTATTTTTTTTGTTAAGTGACTAACATAAAAAGCTACTTAAAACGTGCCATGCTAGCCAATAAGATTATGAATGATAAATCTAAGATGAGCAGTAATATTTCTATTAATTTTTAATTATGTCTCGTTTTACAAAAATAAATTAATAATTATGATTGGATTCTAGTGTTTATTTCTTCTTCATTCATTTTTTATACGGCATAAAATAATAATACAATATCTTACAAGAAATTTTAAATAAAAGTTTTATATTACACATCTATTTAATTAATATGTGATTTGTTATTTTTATTATTTTTTTTAAACACATGCATATTAATTAAGCGTTAAAATATAAGAATAAAAATAACAAATCACATATTAATTAAGTAGATGTGTGTGGTGTAAAACTTCCTTATAACGTTGATATGTGAATTAAGCCATAGGCTATATTAATTAAGCGTTAAAATATAAGAATAAAAATAACAAATCATATTAATTAAGTAGATGTGTGTGATGTTGTCGGTAGAATTTTTATTTGGAATCTTTAACGGAACTACTACTAGATTCCTTTGATGACGTGTTAAGTCCCTATTGGATTTCTGGGAGCGTTTGATGGTTTCATGTGTTCCGTCCGCACTATATCAGTACACAAAAGAGAGCTCATGCTAGTGGCGTCTACATTTGATAATTGCTCCAAAAACCAGTGGTCCCGAATCTAGCGCCAAAATTTTGGCGGTGGTTTTAAAAAAATTCAAAAATTTTCATAAGCATTTTAGGGTTCAAACTCAAAGCTGAAAGTGCCCAAAACTTTGAAATCTCTCTCTCTCTCTCTCTCTCTCTCTCTTCTGAGATCTGATAGTGTGGAGCTGAACGGTGAGAGTACCTCCGAAATTTCTCTTCGGACTCTTACAAATCTCAGGTACTTCGAGTCCCAATTTCCTTTTCATTTTCCACCACTTCCCTTCTCTTTCATTTTATAATTTCTACCAGTTCCTCTTCCTCTCTCTCGCTCTCTCCAGAATTCTATTTATTTCTCTCTGCCTCAGACAGCTAATTAGATTATATTTGATATACTCATAAATCAATTCCTTCATGAGGTCATCCATTGAGTAGAAATCAGAATCGTCCAATCAGTTTCTTAGTCAATTATTTTGTAATTTTCTCGAGATTTTGATTTCTTCTATGGGTTTCCAAGGTTTCTTTGTGAAAACTGCTGATTGCCTTTAAGTTCGTGAACCCATTTGAGCAATTATGTAAGCAAACCCGAAGGGGCTTATGGGTAATTTGCAAACTGATTTGGTGTTTATGTTTCATTCATAAAAAAGAAATCTTGGTTAGTTTACGTCTATGCCCAGTTGAGTGGTATTATGGTGAGGGAGCAAAGGATTGAGTCGTTTTATGCAAAACTTCGCGAATCTGTGGCGGCTTCTTCGTACTCTCCTCTGCTCATATTCCCATCCACCTCTGACGTGGATTCACTCTGTGCCCTCAAGATCATTTTCCATGTCCTCGAATCTGATTCCATTCGATACGCATGTTATCCTGTCTCATCGTTTCAGGAAATTCACAAATACGTTGGGCAGAGTTTGTCTTCTTCTAAAGAGCCCGTTTCAATTCTTTTAATAAATTGGGGGTGCCATCGGGATTTAAGGAAAATCCTGAATTTAGGCCCAGAAGCTCATGTATTTGTGGTTGATAGTCACCGACCTATTCACTTGCACAATTTGAGTGATCAGAACGATAGGGTGGTTGTGCTTTATACGCGGGACGATGAGCACCAGACTGATTTGGCGTATGATTTTGATGTTTCGGCTCTGGCAAGTGCGAGTGATTTGAATAGCGATGATGAGCCTGATGTGGAATCAGAGAGTGAAGATGAGAACGATAGTGAAAGCGAGGAAGAGGAGGATGAGGGTGGGTCAAGGAAGCGGAGGAAGGTTTCGGAAGAAAATAAGGAAGACCCACTTCATGTGTTCCGTAAACTGAAGAGGGAGTATTATCACATGGGTACTTTCCATGGAAAGCCGTCTGGGTGTTTGATGTATGATTTGTCACATTCTTTGAGGAAGAATACGAATGAGTTGCTTTGGTTGGCTTGTGTTTCATTAACTGATCAATTTGTTCATGAGAGGTTAACTGATGAGAGGTACCAAGCTGGGGTTATGGAGCTTGAACAGCATATCAACAGCTCTGGGAATTTGGAAGCAGTAACTTCGGTGACTCTCAAAGATGGGACAAAAATTCAAGCACCCAATGCGTCTAGAATTGCATATGAAGATGAACCGAGACTAATGCTATTACAGGAGTGGAATTTATTTGATTCAATGTTGTGCTCTTCGTATATTGCGACTAAATTGAAAACATGGAGCGATAATGGAATGAAAAAGCTCAAGCTTCTTCTAGCCCGGATGGGATTTGCTCTTGTGGATTGCCAACAGAAGTTTCAGTACATGAATCTCGAAGTAAAACGAAAGATGAAAGATGAGTTTGGTAGGTTTTTACCTGAGTACGGGCTTACCGATTTCTACTACCGGAGTTTCTTGCGGTTACATAGTTATCGCTCAAGGGTGTCAGCAGCAGATGTGGTGTATGGAGTTACCGCACTGCTTGAATCCTTTGTGAAATCAGATGGCTCTTGTGCTTCCAAGCAGTTTGGCGTAGCTTATGATGCTCTATCCTTGAGCAATATTGATAAGCTGAAAGCTGGAATGCAACATGCAATTAGGATACAGAGGGCAATTCTTAGACAAGGAAGCACATCAATAACTAAGAGTGGTTGTATAAGAAGTGGAAGAAAATTTCGGTGGGTAAAGCTGGAAGATTCGGTGGATACAAAACTACTGGGCTATCCCCAAGCTTTGACTAAATTTTGTTATTTTCTGATGGATGCTTTGCGAGAGAAGGGAGCAAGGATGAAACCTTTGCTCTGTGCTTGCTTGTCGCAAGAGCCTAACAAGGTATTGATTGTAGGAGTTTGTGGGAAGCCTCGACTTGGGGCAGTTCAAGGAAATGCATTTGGAATTGCATTTAGAAATGCAGCTGAGGAGATCGGAGTGGAATTTTTCCATGAGTTGTTTGAATCTTCATGGATTGTCCTGGATGCAGCTGCAGTTAATTCCTTTATGGTCAGGTTGACTGAAAAACTCTGATGTAGGACTTTAATCCATGTATGTCTAACAAAAACCCTCAGTTTTTTTAAGCATGCTTCTTTTTTTTTTTCATCATTATAGTATGTCTGAGATGATCAATAAATTATTTGCTATAATTGATCTTGTATGAGTAAATGTGATTGTCCTTTCTGACTCTTGGAAATTGAGTTCTGTTATTGTTCTTTTAAACACTGTCTGATTGACATTCTGATGTTTATACTACCTTTTGTGCAAAAATCTCTTCCAGGTAGGCATATGCTGTCATTCGTTACATATGCGTGTCTTAGTTTAGAAACAGTAGTTCCTTCTGCAGGAGAATGAATGTCAATTGTCTAAGCCGAATTCTGAATTCTGAATTCTGTTTGTGCATTTTCATCTTTCCTCATTGAGCTGTTGTAAAATGTTACACCTAATAAATAGAATTGAAATGTGTAAAAAATTTGTCATGGAAAGTAAATGAGATGTACATGCATGCACTCAGAGTCCCGCTCAAAAGAAAATGATGGACATTTCTGGAAGCAGCACTCAGTTCATGGTAGGTCAATATCTATGATTTCATAATGACTGTGTTATGATCTTGGTTCCTGGGTGATTTAACTGTTAAGGTCATTTCAAGAAAGAAGATCTACCACCTGGTTTAAGATTTGGATGTCAATGGGTGAGTGTAGTCGTCTGCACATGACACGCATTTGTTGCTTTTGGAAACATGCAAACATGCCTGATAATGTTAAATGGATAAGAAATGTAATTTATTTTATGGAAAATTCTATATACCATACTCTTATTCCACTACGATGAACCAACATTGTCCTTCAACCTTTAAATGTTTCTCTTAAGATATAAATGAAGATCTAAGGGTGATACAAGTGCCACATTTTAAATAGTAGGATACAAATAATTATTACATATAGGAAAAGGTATGATAATGTAAGGGCACTGGTTTTAGGAAAAGGTATGATAATGTAGGACAAGTGCCATATAATAGCTGTGGCAACTGCTGTTGGAAACAACTTTTCTGGTAAGATATATTTTCATTGTTCTCCTTAAAGAATCAAATTTCTTTTTTCGAATTCTAAGTTTGTTGTGAAGATTCTACTGATAACTTAGTAGAATCCTTAAACAACTTTTCGTTGTAAAGATTCTAGTTAGTCCAGAGTAAAACTAGCAACACTGTTTCCAAAGCATTGTGCGAGTTTGAGTAAATGGGAAACGATGCATTGTGTACCTCGTGGTGAGGATCTTATTTGTCATGTCTTGAATCATAAGCTGCATTCAAACTTTCATAATCAATTTTGAGTGTCTTTTATGCATATATCCATGTACTGTTATTGTATTAAGCAATACAACTGTGTAAGGAATATCTTCTGTAAAGCATGAGGACTCTAATTACTGTTTAAGTTTTACTGTTATTTATTGAATCCATCTGAGAAAAACAAGTTCACATTTCTGATTAAAACATAAATAACACTCAATACCCTTGTGTCGATTTTCTGGTCAAGGAGCTTTTAGATTGTGGTAAAAGGAAAGATGAAATTCCTGTCCCAGGTCCAATGTAACTGCCAACGTCAGTCATGGGCAGAGCTAGTTGCTGTGTTCCCTGTTGTATCCTTGAGTTTGAGAAAGAATGAGTAGTCCTAGAATGCAATTTCATTGACATGGCATCCTATAATTGGTTAAGTGGGACTAGAAGTAGAAGTTAAAATAACCTAAAGAGTTAGCTTGGGGAAAAAATAATCTAAAGAGATATATATAGAAACTTCATCCTAGATGTTATTCATTTTCATTGTGAAGTAACATGACTTGCCAAAAGAATCCAAAATCCTGTAAATCAAAATTTTGAAACATTTTTTTGTTTTCTCTGGAAAGCTTTGGACCTATTTGCTCTGGAATTTTAGTGTAATGTAGTTTCTTCTTGCGCTCCTAGTCCTAGGTGAATAGTTATAATTTTTGCAACGAACTCTTGATCTTCAGGGAGATGCACACAATTGGTGAGAGCATTCCTCATTATTGTTATTTTTTTTGCATTGTTATACTATTTAGGTGTGATTTGGATAGTAAGTTGAGATGAAAATTAAAAATATTGTTAGAATATTATTTTTTAATATTATTATTATTTTAAAATTTGAAAATATTAAATTATTTATTATATTTGATATAAAAATTTGAAAAAATTATAATGATAAAATGTGCATTGTTTGTTTCGGTTCTGAACTCAAAACATATAGTGATACATGTTTCACTACACATGCCAATGGTAACGGTGCATGATGGGGAGAGAGAATAAAAGCAAGAGAACAACAGGCAAAGCCAATTTGAAAAAAAAAAAGAAGTGGGGTTTTGGGGGTGAGGCTTATCTGGTGTGTTAAATTGGCTGCATTCTAATTGGCTTCGGCTTTAGTACCTTTCATTTTATATTTAAGTAATGTTTGTTACAACTTTTAAATAGATAAATTTTATATAGGTTTATTTATACAAAAAATATATATTTCATTAAAAAAGAATAAATAGTTTTTACATTTTTTGAGATGGTGTCTATTTTTTATAAAATAATTTTGTTGGATTTATTTATTTGAAATTTGTAAAAATAATTCTTTTATTTATATGGGCCAAAAGGCCCAAAACTATCTTAAAAAACTAAAAGAATAATTATTAAAAATTTTCGGAATTGGGTAATAGCTACTCTTATTTTATCTTAGGATATTGTATCAATTAAAGTTAATTTTTACACAAACAATTTTAATTACATGTCGTTATAATAAGATGAGAGTTTCACATCATTAGTAGAATACTTAATAGTTTTTGACAAAAAAAAAAAAAAAAACTAAATATAAAATTGGTTTATATCATGTGTCTTAAATTAAACTGCTTCCTTTTGCTGTTAAATATTCTGTTCTATGTGATATAATTGGCCATTCCTTTAGAAATTCATTAGCAAACGGTTAATTATGTTGGCAAGTTAAGCGTATTAGAAAAAAAAAAGTTAAAATTATTTTAAAAAACTAAAAAAATATGTTAAGGGATATAAATAAATAATAAAACGCTTAAAAATGTATCTTAATCACTTTAGATAAAAGTTGAAAGAAATATTGTTAGAATATTATTTTTTAATCTTATTATTATTTTAGGATTTAAAAAAATTTAATTAGGATTTGAAAAAATTAAATTGTTTATTATATTTTATGTGAGAATTTAAAAAAGTTGTAATAATGAGATGAGTTAAAATACTTTTCAAATCCAAACAGAATCATAATCTCTCTTATGATTATTATAAAAAATTTGTAATCATTTTTGCGTACTCTTTATATATTTCATTTATGTGATTGTCTGTGTTATTTTTTAATATAAATAATTATTTTTTAATCAATTATTTTTTAATATAAATTTATAATAAATTTATAAATTAACGTAAAATCATAAGAAATTCTTTTATAGCAAATTATTTTTATTATACGGCGTACTCGCCGTACTGAAATTCATTTCCGTGAGAAACATGGAGGGTGTGAAGTCGGTCGGAATCAATTTCAGCGTCACGGCCTACGTTCTATAATATTCTGAATTTCCGCCTTTTTTTATTTTATTTTATTAAATTTAGAAATGAATCCCCAACACGCGCACATTACCGAACGTGTAAAAGAACACGCTCTGCATACTGCTCATGCACGTGACACCTGTCCATTCAATGGTTCTAGGGCCACGTGGAAGCGTCTAGCCCTCACCGCCTCCCTCTTGTCTCACTGGCCGTTCTTCTCCATAGTCCCCCTAACCCTTATATATTGCTGCTCTTCTCGGCTATATTCCCCTTCGTCACAAAATACCCCTTCTCTCCTTCTCTCTCTCTCAAGACGTTCTCTCTCTCTCTCTCTCTAGATTATTTTGGGACGGAATTTGTATCAGAATTTGATCAAGTTTTTCTGCTTCTGAAAGGCACGGTATAAAGGTACCTTTTTTTTATTGTGAATTCGAAATCTTTAGTTTTCGTTTGGATTTTTCGCTTGTTTTGTTTCAATCGATAGATCGCGTAGTTGTTTGGATCGCATTGTTATAGTGATCGGACTTGCCTTGGATTTTTTTTTCCTGATTTTGTGATATCTGACCTTTCTTGAGGTTAGGGATTTAGGAATTGAATGTTTGCGAGGAAAAATCATTTTTTGGGTATTTGGTTATGGATTGTTGAATCTGATTCCTTCGGAATTTTTGGAAAATTGAATGCTTGTCTATAGAAACGAAAAAGTATTCAGGAAATTTCGAATTTTTAAGTAAGAATTATAGTAATTTTACTGCTATTCTCTTGATATGACTGAAATTGTAAGAGCAAATTCTTGTCTTTTTTCTAAGCGTGATCGGATTTCTGAAATATTTTCCGATGGTGGAAATAGGAGTAAGAAATTTTCTGTGAAAAAGCTTAAAGGTTAATTTTATTGATCATGAAATAGGCAAAAGCCTATACAAGAGCGATGCCTATGCGAGCTAGTTTATTATTTCTGTTTTTTATTTTTAGTGTATTTGTGCCCTCAGAGTTCAGGCCATGCTTGCTTGACAGTAATGGGCTCGATTTGAAATTTCAGTTGTATGAAGTTGATAACCTTTTCATCTATATGAAGGTGGCTGTGTTGTGCTATGAGCCTGTAAATATATGGTTTAGGTTTGTGGACCCTTAGAAACAGATAGAGCCTTAACAAAATGGAAACTTGGTATTGATCTGTGTTTTCATGAATTAAACATTTAGGCACATTTTTTAAAGATAAATAATTTTTGAATTTTTTTTAGAACAGTAGCATGTATCACAATGATATCATATGCCATAATGCCGAAGTTCTGGGCATGAATATAAATGCTTGATTGTGGGAACCTTGGTGCCACCTGTCATCAATGACATTAGGGTTGGTTGCTTGAAAATGTGAAGTTTATAAAGTATGGACACAAGAATGCAGCTATATAAGTGGTATTTATGTATTTATAAAATGAAATGTGTATTTTCTACTCTGTACATTCCAGAAAAATTGATATTATTTGTTTGGCATATGATCTTCAGGCTTTGGACTTGGGTAGAAAACTCATATTAGCATGAGTTCTCGGGCGGCCAGGGGGGCTCCTGTAAGAGGGTACCGTCGTCGGAAGACAGTACTGGACTTAGACCTCAACACTGCACCACCAAGTGACAATCGGGATCTGGAGGGGACTTCAATCCAGGTGGAGCATAATGGAATTCAAGGGCGGTCTGTGCTACCTGCTATGATTGATGTTGAGGCCATTGATGACGATGTTGTTGAATCCTCCCCGAGGGCTTTTGCTCAGGTATGCTTCTTTTGTTTCATTTAAATCTGCTTACATATGGTTTGATGTTCTTGCAACTCATTGTATCAACTATGTTCTATCATCTATCTAATGTTAGGCCAAAAACAATTCGAGAAGGAATGGTGGAAGGGCTGTTGTGGATGTGGATCAAGGTGAGCATATTAATGCTGCCGTTTTTCTTTCTGAGTATTTGGTTTCATTTTATGGTCACTCTGTTCCCTCTTTCTGCACAATAAGCTCATTTGTCTATGCTATCTAATAAGAGGATTGAATGTTTAGTACTTATATATCTCTGTGGGGTCTGATGATTTAGCTGAGAAAATCTGTATGTTTCTTCATGCTGATTGGTTGAGTGGTTTAAGGGCTCATTCTCTAGAAGACTGATGTTTTATGCTCCATATCAACAAATGCAATTTTTTGAAGCTTATTTTAGCCTTGTGACCAGTTTGACGCCTTTCTGACATGGAATAATGTGGAGATAAGGGAGTATAATCTTTAAAACAATTAGGAAGCAAAATTCTCCTCCTGTGTTGCCATTTTCTAGAGTGTAGTTAGTAAAAGAATAATTTAGCTAGAAAGGGTGTCGAGTATGCAAGGAAAAATGAAGAAGCATTTTTTGAAAATGAGTTAAGTGCAATACAATAATTCCAAATTTAAGGGAACCAAGAAAGTGATTCTTTAGGGGATGCTTGAGGAATGAGATGAGATGAGAATTTTGTGAATAGTAGTAAGATGGTTTGTGAATAGTAGTGAGATGGTTTGAGATAAGTATTTATTGGGTTTTGAGAAAGGAGAGAAAAAAGTTGAATAAAAAATATTATAAAATTAAAATATTGTTAGAATATAATTTTTTAATGTAATTTTTGTTTTGAGATTTGAAAAAGTTGAATTGTTTTTTGTTTGAAAAGTTAGGAAAATTGTAATGATTAGTTTGAAAAAGTTGTAATGATTAGTTTGAAAGTGTGTATATGAATGATGTTAGGGAAGGAAGTGGGATGGGATGGGAAATGTTTTCAAACATCCCCTTAGTTGGATTTAATCAGCATTCTGGAGAAATCAGAGCACTTTCAAAAGTACACGAGGAAATGTGCAAATATATCATCTGTTTGTTTGTGGGAGGCATGTGTCGTTTGCTGTTTTGTTTTTCAAACAAATTATGTCTATTTTATAATTGGTGGGCTTGCTTATTCAAACTGTCCAACTTTATGATCAGCAACGATGAAATTCTGTGGTGTCCTTGTGCTCTTTTGGTGGCAGAAAGCTTTATTGTTTTTTTTTTATTGGCACCGGGTGTCCAGAACAGCGTCCCAAGAAAAGCTTTATTGTTTTAAGTTACAGAAAATATAATGGTCATTTGAGTAGCCTGTACATGTTTTGGATTGCACCAATTCTTTGTTTATGTGTTAGGGCCGTTGTTTTTTTTTCAAGTTTCTACTATATCTATAAAGAACTTTTGATAGCAAATGAGCTGGGCCATGTGCTAGCAATTTGTAGCAGCCAAATGGTCTACTGGCCATTTTATACTGCCTAATTTGTTTGTTCTTAGCTGAATCTACACATATATTTGGCATTTCAAGCTTTGCTCACATCACTTTCTTTCCCTTCCCCCCTCGTTCACCTGTGGCCATTGCAGAAGAAAGGACTAGGGTTGCCCAGAATAACCGTAACAAGCGAAGAAGAGATCTACCCAACCAAACAATTATTAATTGTGATTTATACATAAATTTGGAAAGCAGCAGTAACTCTACGGTAACAGCAACCCTTCATGCTATATGTAATATTGTTTCATTATTGGTTGTTTATGTGTTTAGGTCAATGGATGGCTTGGTAACTGTTATTATTGATGTTTCCATGTTTACATCCAAGTACTAGTTATTTCCCCTGCATGCTGAGAATTTTATGCTTAAAAAGACATTACACATTCAATTTACTTTTCAAAGGGTGGGGAATAAATGACAAAAATTAAATGTAGCTGAACTTATCACCATGCATAAACATGCTTGAGTTAAATTCATGTAGGTATGGCTTTTAGATCCTTGGGACTGGTATTTAATTCAAAAAGGACAAATGGTAAGCATTACGGAAATGAGATTTGTTATATAAGATTTGATGTGTTCTTTCCTACTCACGTGTTTGGTTCTGTGGGTCTGCATTTTGTTGATGTTTATTTGCTGCATTCTGAACCAACCCCAACCTCTTGTTTTGTGCATTGCAGCTGTTGGTTGACATTTTTTAATCTAATTCCCGAGGTGCATCTTGTTTTGTGGATTTGATTACTTTTTAGATTACTGTAATGGAATATGGTAGGTTTGGGGGGGGGGGGGTTGTTGCTATTTTGTTTTTAAACTAGTGAAAGGAAGCATAGGTTAGCAAAGGCCTATGAGAGTTTGTTTTTTGGTTTGCTATTAATTAACTCACCTATGAGAGTTTAACCTGTTTTAGGGGTTGCTGATGCCATTTGGCCCAAAGTCCTTGGGCTAACAAATGATTTCCCACATCAAAGCCTTATTAGTGAGACTTGGCTTCATTAATTACAAAGAAGCATGTGTATGTCACCCTTTCATCACACACGTCTGGAATTGTGCCTACCATTTATCCATCCCATACCACCAGCTATTTTGTGCCATGTCCTGATATGGCTACTTCACCCATTTTGAAATGCTTCTAGTAACACATGACATGTTAGGCTCAGGGTATGATCCTCTGTTGCTAGTGGCGACTTTTTGCTAACCCCTTTGCTATGATTATGAACCACCCATTCCTTAAGTTATTTGATGGACTTCCATATTTGCAAAGTTTAATTGTTTCATTAATTTCTAGTTTATTTATTTGTATTTCAAGTTAAATTACTCGTATAGTTGTTGAAACTGACGTTATTTTGTTTGGTGTGAACTCTTGCTCTATATGTATGTTGTGGGGTTGGGGGTTATGCGCACACTCGTGGTCTAAGACTAACTTTAATATTTCCATGGCAGAGAGAGAGTGTGACAAAGCTGCCTTCACCACCAAAGGAGCCCACATTTACCTGTCCAATTTGTATGGGTCCATTAGTTGAAGAAATGTCTACGAGGTGTGGTCACATATTCTGTAAGACATGTATTAAGACTGCAATGCGTACACAGAGTAAATGCCCCACTTGTCGGAAACACATCACAGCCAAAGAACTCATTAGAATCTTTCTTCCTTCAACCAGTTAATGCTCAGGCTTTATATTTGATTATGTAAGTTCTGCTTCATCTCTTTGAATTTATAGCTTAGTAAATTATGACATTATGGGAAGTATATATATGCATATAATACTGAATGTCCCTTAATGATTACCCCCCCCCAACCACCCCCCACCAAAACCAGAAAAAAAAAAGAACATGCAAATGTCTGGAGTGGACACACAAAAATATATCTTGTGGATGACAAATTACTTAAAATCCATTTGGTTGGTTGTGTTAGCGCACTGACATATGTCAACTTTTAAACCATAGAAACGGGTAATTTTTTTATTCGAACCAAGACCTGATGATATTGTGGAGTATCATCATGTCAAATGTAGCATGTGTGATAATGGTGATGAGGTTGAAACTTAAAATCCATTTGGTTGGTTGTGTTAGCACACTGACATATATATTAAACCATAGAAACGGGTAGTTTTTTGTATCTCTTGTGCGATTCCTCTTGTTTTATTCAATAAAATCTTCTATACTTGGAAAAAAACAAGTGCAATATTTATTTGAAGTAGTTGAGGTTGCTAAATTATTTGGAGAGTTTTTTTACTATTCGTATGATTTGATCCAAGACCTGATGATATTGTTGAGTATCATGCATGATGTCAAAATCTAGCATGCGTGATAATGGTGATGAGGTTGAAACTCCAAAGTATTAATTTTTTTGTTTATTATATTTGTTAGTTTAGTGAATAAGCTATGAGAATGATAATAAAAATCAAAGGTTTTTTTTTTTGGCAAATGATTTATTTATTGTGGCAAAAAGAAAATTATTTTAGTGTATCTAGTTGGCACATGTATGGGAGAGTTCACCATTTATATGTATTAATCTGTTTGGGACCATAGCATATAGTGACTGAGACTGTAGACAGTGTTGATCGGGAATAAATAGTCCGGTCATCTTCAACTACTGACAGGGTTGCTCTTTTGTCAACAGGATCCAAACAAGCTGCTGCTGAGTGAAAGGGGAAATGGAACAATTGTTTCGGCTTGTTGGTACACAATTGTTTATACTCCTAACAATTGTCTGAAAATATGATGCAGTTCAAGCAAATATACCTCATGACATTGGTGGGTTTTGGTCAAGAGCAAAGCAAATATATGTTTGGAGTACGTGTCAAGAACAAAGTTATTTTTACTCTATTGTTGTCCTGAGACACTTTTGTGTCTGTTAGTGTAGACGCTACCTGGCTTAGGCGTTGATGGGGAATTAGTGTTTGGGACTGGACGGTCTAGAGGGAAATATTAGGTTAAATGATATGAATACACCGAGGTTGAGAGTAATTTTAATGGTCCTTTCCTCATTGGGTTGTATGTGAGAAACAACAGTTATTATATATGTTAATGATCAGCAGTGGGAGCTATCCTGTTTATTTCTTTTTCTTGTATTTTGAAAGGTATCATCTATCGATATTGGTAGAGATGAAAGATTATAGCAATGTTTAGTTTGGCATTAGAAGATCATTACTTGAATGCCATCGACACGGTAGAAAAAGGGAAATGGCCGGCCGGGTAGAGTCATCTTTCTTAACATATTCGAATTAAGATAGATAGACATGTGGTGGCAAAAGAATTTCGATTTGATGACATGGCTATCTAATGAATTTAGTGAGACCCTTGAATATCTCAAATTGAATGCGGATGATAAGATTATTTTATTAAGTTTATGTTTGGATTTAGAGATGATTTTATCTCATTTCATCATTATAATTTTTTTAAATTTTTATATAATATATAATAAATAATTCAATTTTTTAAATTTTTAAATAATAATTATATTAAAAAATAATATTTTATTTAATTCATTTTAAATTATATAATTCCATCTTACTATCTAAAATAGCTCAAGTCTTATTATTGGTATGATTTATAGCCAGTTATGAGGTACAAATTGAGCATTTTAATTTAGAGAAAATTACAATTGTGAATTGCGTAACTGTCGCGTAATTATTTTGAAAAAAATGAATAAAACATGAGACCCACATGAAAAAAATTAATTTGAGTAATTCTACATACAACCGTGAAGTGCGTAATCGCCGCGTAATCGCTTTGAAAAAGAGTAGGATCCACTATTAAAAAATTAATTTTTTTTATGTGGGTCTCATGTTTTATTTATTTTTTTCAAAGCGATTATGCGACGATTACGCAATTCACGGTTGTAAGTAGAATTACTCTTAATTTATGTACAGACTCGGTGACTGATGTAGCAGTGCAACTAGTATTGCCACGTGGGACCAGCCCGTTGCTGACGTAATTTTTATTAAGAGATCACATCACACCTTTGTTGACTGGTCAACTTTCAATGTTTTGAGTGTTGACCAGTCCGACGTGGTAATAACTGCCACAGAAGTTTCAGGCGACACGGGTTTCTGTGCAACTGTACAAATAACTTGTCTTACATGGGGGAGAAAAAAAAAAAAAACTTAAAAAGCTCAAGAAAGTTAACGAGTCAACTAAGCCCCGTTTGGATGGTAACCGAAAGTGTTTTACTTATTTTTATTATTACAATTTTATTTTTAAGTTTTTACAAAAAAATATAATAAATAATTTAATTTTTTTAATTGTTAAAATAATGATTATATTAAAAAATAATATTTTATTTAATTTTTAATTTTTATCTTAATTTATTATCCGAACCTAAGACAGTACAGTAAAAAACGTAAAGCTTGGGAATAACATTTGCATCGGTCAAGAAAGGCGTCCAAGGCCTTGTAAAGATAAAAAGAGAATGCATGAAAGTTAAAGCAATAGCCACTAGCGCCTTGACTGCTCTCTTTAGGCTAAAAAAAGAGCAAATTAGATTCTTTAAGAATGAGATATAAAGGCATAAGAGAAGAAAAGTCGGGATGCATCCACCCACTAGCGCCTTAATTTGTTTTTAAATGAGCAAATTAAGTATTTTTTAAATCATTTTAAACATTTAAAAAAAAAAAGAAAAAAGAAATCACAAACTCATTTAAAAACACTTCATTAACAATTAAATAAAAAAAGAGGATGAATAGGCCATGACTTTTATCGGGATGCATCCACCCATCATTTTCCTTATAATATAGCCAAAGACCCTTTATTTTAGTTTTAAACCATTACAATATAGCAATAGTCACATGAATACTGCATCCCCATAACGTTCGAGCCTTAAGTACTACTAATCAAGACTTCTTATTTATTTAGTTATATAGTGGTCTTGATTTTACTCAGTATATACTAGGCAGCACAAAGATACGAACTGCATTTGGTTATGGGTGTACTTGGTCATGTTGATACCCACCATCACCTTTGGAATGGTCTCCGTGGTGGCCGCCATTGTTTTTATGATCATGCTTGCAAGGTTTAGAGCCATCACCACCATCTTTAGGGCCACCAGGCTTTGGGATGCCTCCATAACCAGGGTATCCTCCATAAGGGCCATACCCAGGGAACAAAACATAGTGCGGGACTCCATACGGCCATGATCTATAGAAAAGAGATTCGCCGTGGTTCTGTTGATCAGAGTTGTAGACGTGATCACCTTTGTTTGGCTCATCATATTCCCATCCTTCAGTTCCAACTAGAAATGCCACGAGGAAGAGAACTAGAACGAATGCCGATTTGATAGTAGTCGTTTTAGTGCTCTCCATGGTAATATCTATGTTTCAGTCTCTCTGTTTTTTGCGTGGAAGAGAATGGTTTCAAGGCCAACCAAATTTATAGTGAGAGTTTTGAAAACGATGGGATTTTTTGTTACTAGGTTTGGCAACGAAACTAAATGGTCTCTGCATGCATGGGGCGCTTGGATTGTTATTCATGCAATCAGGTGGCCATGGAAAGATATGTACTTTCATATTGCAGGGCCCATAATAAATTCCATGGTTTTGATTTTGATATTAAGGTTGGTGTGTGTATATATATATATGATGGCCTCCATTAATAGAAGTTGTAATGAGTAAATTCATAGGGCTTATGACCCCATGCATCTAAGTGGAATGGCGTGTGATCAGGATTAGAGTACTCATGAAAGTTCAGCAGGTGTCCGATATAGAAGGTTATCCACGGCTGAAGTACCTGCCATTTTATGTGAATTCATAATGTAACACGTAATTACCTCAATCAATGGCCCTTTCCTCATCTAGTTGTTAAGTGAGAAACAACAGTTTATATATACGTGCGTGTGTGTGTGTGTGTGTTATTGGTCAGCAATGGGAGCTATCCAGTTTCTGTTTCTTTTGTTCCAAAAGGTAACATCCATTGATATGGGTAGAAATGAAGATGACCGCAATCTGCAATATGGCACTATTTAAGCATTTAAATGTTGATGTAATTGTTTACTTGACATTAGAAGATATAACTTGAATGCCATGGACAGAGTAGAAAAGGGAAAATTGCTGGGTAGAGTGTCATTTTCTTAATAAATATATTGAAATGAAGATAAACCTGTTATGTGTCATTTAATGCATGTAGTCTGTTAAAGATTTTCGAGTGGGGTGAATCCTGCATAAACATTTAAGATAAATACTTTAGTGTCTTAGCGACAGGGATTTCACAAAAACAAACTCACAAACTAATGTAACTTGATATGATATATCATATTGTAAAGTTACTTTTACTATAAAATAGATTTAACAGATTACATGAAACTACGTCAGTTTAGTTTGTAAGTCTATTTTTGCAAAATCTGTTTATGCCTATAATACTTCTCAACATTTAATTGTCTCTCTGATCTCTCTGTGTATTGAACCTTCACTCCTTTACTATTTAGTGAGACACATGGAGAGGATTTCAAATATTTACAAGTCTCATTATTTCAATAATCGTAATGTCTAGTGCGAGCAATCTAATTGGAATGAGGCTCTTATTATCGTTATGATCATCTCTAACCAACTCATGTGAAACAGAGCATGATACAAATGGTGCATTGTCTTGCATGGAATAAACAAAAAAGCATCAACATCTCAAGAAACGTGTTGCTTGATAGTTGATACTAGGGGAATAACGACATTTGTAAGGGTCAAAGGCGCGCGGCCATGGCCTTCTAAAGATAAAAGAAACGCACGAAAGTTAAAGCAGTAGCCACTAGCCAGGCCTTGACTACCTCTCTTTAGGCTAAAAAGAAGGAGCAAATCGAAGTGCTTGAGCTTTTAAATACTCAATCATGAGAATTGTATAAGGGCTTAGATCAGAAAGTCAGACCAGCATGTGAACACGTTATAGCATTTAGTTGGAGATTGGAATTAGAGCGGAATATCGAGGGTCGTAGATGACTTATACTTAATGCCCAAGCTTAATTTAGTCATTCCAATATCACGTAAGGGCGGGATATGGGTTTAGCCTTAAGGTCTTTTGGTACTGATGCATTATAACTAGGTTTTGAAGTTAGGGGATCTTTTAGCTAGTTCTTCTAGTATTTAGATGATATTTTATTTCTTTTATTTATTTGTTTTTAATGTTCAATGTCGAGCTCGTTAGGATTAGTTTCATGTATATGAGCGCAAAAGCGCCTTTATTTTAGTTCTAAACAATTACATAACACAAACCACATCCATGCGTGGTACACCCCCCCATAATGCTCGAGCCTTATATATATAAGGCTTCTTATTTAGATGGTTATATAGCGAGCGGTACTCTTGGTTTTACTTAAACACACATACGCTAGACAGCACAAAGACATGATGAACCCGATTAGGTTATGGGCCATGTTGGTAATCATCATGGCGCCCACCGTCACCTTTGGAATGGTCTCCATGATGCTGACCGCCATTGTTTTTATGATCGTGCTTGCATGGTTTAGAGCCATCATCGTCTTCAGGGCCACAAGGCTTTGGGATGCCTCCATAACCAGGGTATCCTCCATAAGGACCATACCAGGAAAGATAACACAGTAGGGGATCCCATTCCATGATTTAAAGAAACGATATTCGCCATTATAAGGTGAACCATAGGAGGACTGGTCATGATTAGAGTTGTAAACCTGATCATCGTTGTTTCCCTCATCAGTCAGGCCTCCTTGATCAGTTCCGACAAGAAATGCCATCAGAAGAGAACCGAAACGAGCGCCGCTTTGGTAGTAGTAGTTTTAGCGCTTTCCATGGTAATGATCTAAGTTTCAATCTCTGCTAATTTTTGCATGCATGGAAGAGAAATGCTTCAAGGCCACCCTTATAATTATAGTGGGAGTTTTGAAAACGATGGCATTTTTTGTTGCTCTGTTTGGCAACGAAATTAAATGGTCTCTGCACTTACTAAAATCAGTATGAAAACTAAATATACAGATATACTCTATACCATGCATATATATTGTTAACGGCTGCTAGAGCCACACAAGAATTCCACAAAGAATCCCACAAGCTGAAATGGCACAATGCCATGTCATCTAAGTTATTATTTTTTATTTTCATTTTTTCTGTTTTTGTTTTTACCCCTGCATTCAACCCTCCTCAACTCCCCCTCCCCCTCCCTGTCCCAACCCCTCAGACCCGAGCCCACCCAGCTTCGCCACCAGTTCCTGTCGACAGCATCGACACCAATGTCGCTGCCAACCCACTTTCGCAGTGCCTGTTATTTTATTGATACATACCTATCTCTTATTCTCCTTCATCTCTTCGTTGCCTCTCTCTCTCTCTCTCCCCCCCCGATTCCACCACTCCTAATTCTCAGGCTCATCTGATATATTTGCCTTTGAGCTCATCACCAGGCCGTCCTAAAAAGTTTGTCTTTTTCTTTCCCATATTTTTGTTTTTTGATTTGTTTTGTTTTTTATTAAAAAGAAAATGATTCTTGGAGGGTGGGTGAATTTGCTTTAGATCCCAAGATTCGTGGATTGCGTGAAATTGCTAGCTTCAAGAATGGTGGCTCCACAATCAGTAATACCTTCGATATTATTGATTGGGGACCCATGAAAGGGACAAAAAAAAAAAAAAAAGACCGCTTGGCAAAACTTATTTGAAAGTCTTCTAGTTTATTTGTCTTAGTTACCCACACTTTTCTGATAACCAAATAGCGGATCAAAGAATCCAGAAAACATCAACCTTTAGACCTTTCTAAATTACTGAGAAATGCAAATTAATATGGAACCTGGCAGCGGCGGTGGTGCGAGATGGTACAGCTTCGATGGGGTTGGGGTTTGGGAATGCAGGGAAACGCGGGGGCACATGGGGCTCTGTTGGGAATAGAGGAGAGACGTGGGGCTGGGGGAGAAATTGAAAAAACAAATACGTGGCACTGTCACGTCAGTTTGTGAATCCTTTATAGAATTCATGATTTGTGTCTTTAGTAGTTTTCATTACTAATTGCAGGGCCCATAATTAATTAATTTCATAGTAATTTTGATATTAAGGTTGGCATATAAATAAATATATATATCTTTTTTTATATATATAAAGAATCTATGAAAGGAAATTTTTTTGTTTTAACAATTTTTATTATTTTTCTGTTAAAATTTAACATTGTTCGTCTGAATTCCGTAAACTATGAAATTTCCATCTGTTAGCAATTATCATTTCACATCACCATTGCAAGAATAGAGAAAAATTATTATAAAAGCAATTGCTGCAACTAATCCTCGAGAATGAAAGAAAAACAGATATTTATACACTAAAGTAAATAGTATATTTATTATTAAACAGTAACAAAAAAATTCAAAAAAAAAAATTCAAAAAACTATGAGCATTTCTTTCGACGGTTCATGCATCTGCCGACATTGTCATTAACTCAGTCCGCGTCCATTCATTCTTATCAATTGTCATTATTTCTTCCATCGGTTCATGCACCAACAATTATATTGCTGTTGATATCGCACGTCGTTTGGAAAACAGAGGACGCTGCACATTAAAAAGATGGTTAGTCAATTAACGGGATCCTTTTCCTTCTGCATATTGTTCTTCTTTACATGTGATTTTTCTGAGAAAAAAATTTTACTTCTTAATTTTATTTGTCATTTCTTCTTTTCCAATTTATTTGTTTGATCATCTGCATGTATATGGTTTTAAGTATAGTATTTTCTACCTTTTTTTTTTTTTTTATTGCAGTGCTTATATTGTTATTTTTTATGATTAGCTTTCAGATCTCATCAGTTAAAAGACTTTTAGAATTGAAGATTTTTGTTTCATCTTTACAAGTATATCGTAATATTGATTTTGAAAGTTTTTATAAATAAATTATTTTCTGGATTTTTTTATTTATTATTATTTATTTCAGTCCGTTAGGTAATCTCAACAATTATATTCACCCAACACATTTTATAACATATTTCGAAAGTAAAAAATCTCAATTGCTTTGTACAGTCTTTTATGGCTTCAGGTCTTTTATTAAACTTCATAAGTTCTTTTTTTGTCATTTGTCTTTAAGTCTTTTGGTTGAGTCTGGACATTTCTGCTTATAATTTTTTTAAGTGTATGCTATTATTTTTTTTGTATCGTCATTTGTTATATAATTCTTTCCCTATTTTATAGAATTGTGAGTGTGTTAGAGAAGGTTTTGTCACAAACCAAGCAAATCATACAATATATACAACCTAACATAAATTGTGAGTGTATTATAAAAATCATCTAAAAAACAAATGTCATTTGGAAATTTCTCTTTTTGAGTTATTATTTTTCTGTTTAATATTGTGTTTGTGACTTCGTTGGTATTGTGTATAAGGACAGTATTGTGTTCGAACAGAATTATTAAATTATGTTTATGCATTAAATTATTAATTGATTTTTTTTATATATAAAAACCATATTATTTCTTAAAAATAATTATTTTTCTAAACTAGACAAACGCACGTGCTTAGTACGTTGCTATGCACTAGTGTATATATATATATATATATAGAGGATCATGGCCTCCAATAAAAAGTAATAAGTAATTTCTTAGCTAGGGCTTATAATCCCATCTAAGTGGAATCGCGTGTGATCAAATAGGATTAATAGAGTTGTACGTGCAAGTTCAGCATGCATCATATCATGCGGAGATCATAGAAGGTTATCCATGGTCTCACGGCTGAAATAGCTAGTAACAGCTGCCAATTTATGTGAATTCAAAATGTAACACGTACGCATGCAGCCTCAATTAATCCTCGGTTCAATCAAGAATATCAGTTCATACACTTGATGTAATAATTTACTAACACATATTTTCCCGTAAAAGAATGGAGAAAATGACCCCGGCCGGTGGAATTCCGGGGTCAGCTTATCATCATATATGATCCAATGCTTGAATTAAAATACTAGAAATATGAGAATGGATCGAGTACTGATCTTCCCCTAAAAGAGGAAAGAATAGATGAAAGAGATAGCGTGTGTATATAATCATTTTGTAGAGTCCTCTTGAAGGAAATAATTACATTAATACCGTTGTGTTAGGCCGAGTATCATCAAATTGAAGAAAGAAATTATATCCCCAGCTAGCTACGTCGATAACGTCCGTCTATTTTGTCTGATTAAAAGATAAATTAAATAGGTTTGATTTGAAGATGTTTAATAAGTACTAGTTCAATTGGTGAAGTTAGCAAACTAAGAGCGATCAAACGACGTCTAATTTTTCTGAAGTCTACAGATAATAAAAATATGAGTTTTACTACAAGAAAAAATGATTATTCGTGATGAGTTATAGGTGAAGAAAATAACTATTTATGATGAAATTAAATTCATTTTAATAAGAAATTGTCATTTTGGTAGAATTTTCGTCAAAAACTCTGAATTCTCTAGAACTTTTATCATGAGAACTAAACACCATTTCAACGTCTTCACAATTTCATCTGGGTTCATGATGAAAATCCTATCCTAGCTTTCCTCTTAATTCGCTATAAGAAATGTGCCCTTTTCCGTGGAGTGTTTCGACACATGAAAAAATCCCATTTTTCGATGCAAATAACATTTCCCGTCGTCCTTAGCTTCGATGCACGCTGGATGCCAATGTATGGATACAACTAGTTTTTTGCATCGAAACAGTAAAATCGTTGGAAAAAATATATATTTGCGTCGATGCACTTATCGTTGCAATAATAGTTTTTGGCCGATGCAATAACATGTTCCAATTACATTCTGAATGGTTGATTAAACTATATTGCGACGAAAAATGTGCGATGCAAAAACTTTTATAATCGCTGCAAAAAAGTTGCAACGAGAGTCTCAACCGTTGCAAATTCTATTTTTAGGCAATCAACAATCTATATAAAAAGCTTTTTGCGGCAACAACTTATTGATGCAAAATGACGTAAATGACAAAATTTGTCTGGTTGAGAATTCAATTTCACGAAAGCATAAAAATCGACCCAAATGATTGGATGTATATTTGTGAGGAACTTTTGTTTGGTGCGAGTAGTTGTTCTCATCGATGGTTTTATTGTTGGAAAAATTATTTTGTCACTCAATAATCCCATCGGAATATGGGTTTAGCAATACGCGCGCATTTAGATTTCAACATCGAAAATAGTACTATATATGAAAAATCAATGGAAATTGGACGTGGGTTTGGTTGATGTATCTACTCTCCAAAAGCATAAAATTAATATATCTTAATTTTGATCATCTCAATTTATAAGCCATTATCCTATAAAATGATAAAATAGTTTTCAACCCAATTAATTATGTCATGATCAAATACAAAAAATTTATTGTGTCGAAAAAGCCAGATATTAATACATAATATTTTCTCTCATAATGTGCCTTACTTCCCATAATATTATTTCACAGGCAATACAATAGCATGGACGAAATACCTAGCTATAGTTAGTGGGAAAAAAAAAACCAAAACAGTGAGCCCCAATATCTGCCAATTAACATCATATAAAAGTGCAAGTACCTTGTAATATTCATTGATGAACTGTTAAAAACTGTGTCAAGTAGTGTAACAAATACATTCCATCAATCCTATTACTTTAGTCTGATCATGATCATATTCATATTCAGACTCCCAAAGTGCACAATAAAGCCTTAATATGCTAGCATAATTAACCTTTGACTGAAGAGTATATAACAGTAGGCCGGCTGATTTGCTCTAGTTGAAGTCATGAACTTCTTTACCTTTGCTCTTCATCATCCTCTTTCCAGCAGGAAGTTTAGCTTGCTCTTGATCATCTTCTTTACCCCATCTGCCTAGAACAATTGCCCACTTGTGAGTCATTATTAGACAACTTTGAATTATATTTAAAGAAACGTACCATGAACTTGGCATGGACAATACTAAATTTAAATTATGATGAATGGGACTGCAAATTTTACTATAATCAGCTAGAGAGATCGTTGAACCATTAAAGGTGCAATAATGTAATTAGTTATTCAAAATATGGGGTGCAATTTGTGATAGTATGAGGTATGAACAGAAAAGCCATTCAATATCCATTGTACTGCAGCCAGGTTCGAATAAGAGAAGCCTATTGCTACACTATAATAAAAGACCAGATTAACCTTCAGAGAATGGCCATCATATTAAGCTCTTCAAAAAATCAGTTTGAAACATGGGATGCAATAACATCATTAAGATTCATCCTCCCAACTACTACCTAGGTCACATACCAAACAAAATCCCAAATCCATCCACTCTAAAAAAGTTCAATTGTCCTATGAGGGGATAGATTATTAGCCTTGGGCATTCAGTTGATGTAGGTGTTGTGTACCTAATGATTTTTACACACAGATGAGTTCAAGTTAAAACATTAAAACTGTTCCGCACAAATATAAGATCAATAATACATTATATATGAGAAATTAATAAAAACACCGCTATCCAAGCGATAATTTGCAATATAATGTTCTATACAATATATATATATATATAGATATATATTTGATATAGATAAAGCCCAAACAACATCATAAGTACCCATATTCCTGTAGTCGTGACTGGCACTACATCATCAAATCACATCAAAACACCTACAACCAAATGGTAATCACTTTCAGAAGTGTTGAAAGTAGCTAATAACTAAGATACAAAAACAATAAAAGCTACAAACTTAAAGAGTTGCACATTACCAGGAAAAAATCTGCATATAAACAGTGGGGCATATTGCAAGTATCCATATGCATTTATAAGCTGTGCATCCAATCATTTAGCCACTACAGTATTGTCACCATACTACACCTGGACGACCCTCCAAACATTACCACAAAAAGACAGCCCTCAAAAGTGGTTGTATACTGCATGTCATACATCTTAAACTTCTTTCAAAAACCCAAGGTGTCAGAATTTGCATTTGTGTGGCTAGCATATCAATCTCAAAAAAGGCAAAATACTTTGTCCCCAAGTCCTAGGCAGTAGGGAGAGACTCTCCCTGGGACTGCCTCTCGGACATAATGGTGGTCATAAACTTGTCATACTCCTGTTGTCTTTCCAACAGAGGTCGCACATTATCCCTTAGTTCATCATATTGACCCTTATAGTACTCAACATCCTTTCTATGTCTCTCAACAGACTCAGCATATTGTTTATCGCGCTCTCGTTCATGTTTTTGGGTAGACTCTGGCATTATCATCTTTCCTAACCCTTTAGCATACCCCGACTTATGTCCCAAAACCTCCCTAAACACCCCATCTGCTGTCTCTGTTATTCGAACCTCAAGTTCTAAATCACTCAGCTTTCCAACCATCTTCATCTGCAGTATACAAATAAGTAAAACTTTGGTGTAAGCCCATGTCCAACATCAGCACAACCATGGTTGGAACAAATATATAAAGCTACAGTAGACAAAAATTAGAAAGGTATGTTTTAAATTGAAGTAAGCCTCACATAAAGGTCTTCTGCAATGGAGGAAACATATTGGTCCTTCTTCTTAGACCAATGGACTTCCTTGTAGAACTCTACTAGGTTCATTGCAGGTTCACGCTGCAAGCACAAAACGTGAAAAGATAAAATTAAAATTAGTAGAACCTATGCTATTAAGTTTAACATACACATATTAAGCCCAAAAAGACAATCAACATGATTACCATCAAGACTTGCCTCTATATATAAAAAACTGTTAAAAAAATAGAAAATACCTTCTCTTCAAGTATTCTTACAAACGACTTTCTTCCTGCTGTGTGATTAGTAGTACACCTCGCTCTATTCTCTTTATTTTGCCTTGACAATATCTGCCATCAGAAACAGTAACCTCAGTTTATTTGTGTAGCCCATATATTATAAATAGAAATATGAGAAAATAGAGTAGATCACATATATGATGTTGAAGGAACCTACAATACCTTGAATGGTTCGCTTCCCCACCTGCCACATAACCCAAACCAAAGGTTGTACCAATTCACATCCTTTGGTTAATGCTTCTTCATGACTTGCGTATCCCAAATATTTCCAGTGTAGCTGATGGTGGAACGCATTAAAACGTTTGCGAAGCTGTTTCCAAATAGTTTTGCGGTGATTCTCCAAATCCCCGTCAAATATGAAGTCACTCTAGGTATGCAATGGTACAATGTCAGTAAAAGAGGACAAATTCATCACATATATCTAATGGAAGTAGTTTCTCTTACCCTCACATGGTCGATAAGCTCATCCTCGCAGCTTGGAAATGTAGATACTCTAGCCACATTCGTGAACCAACTATTATTTTAGAAACAGTTGCTTCTTATGATCTCTGGATATGACATGCATTTTTTGGTATGTCCGGTTCACATAACGACATTAATGTGCTAGAGAGATCTTCTATTTTCACGGAACTTGCCCAAGGGCGTGCTCCTCCAATCAATTACACAATCAATGACAACCACTACGAGATGGGGTATTACCTTGCGGATGATATTTATCCCAAGTGTCGAACTTTTGTCAAGACAATTCCATCACCACAAGGGAATAAGAAAATTTTTTTTGTGAAAGCACAAGAATCCGCAAGAAAAGATGTCGAGCGTGCATTTGGGGTACTTCAACAACGATTTGCAATAATTTGTGGACCTTCCCGAATGTTCAAAGTCAAGGAACTAATAAATATAATGAATGCATGTGTTATTCTACATAATATGATCATTTAATACGAGCATGATGATAGTGAGGAATCGAACATTGAGTATGATCAACTTGATGATGAAGTCCCCCAATTCTCGCGCAATCATACAACTGAGCTTACGGATTTCTTCCAATGTCATCATAATATTAAAAACACCTCGGCACATTATCAGCTCCAAACAGATGTAATTGAACATTAGTGGCAAAAAGATTCCGAACAATAGACATGTCGAATAATTGATTTGTATTTCCTTCATGTGACAGTGACTATATTTGATTTCTCTGTTTTAATTCGTATTTCTTTTATGTTAGTAGTGATTATATTTGAAATAATCTGTAATAGTTTCTGAAATTATAATAGGCAATTTCTTTGTTTCAAAATATCAATAAATAAAGAAATAAATTGTCTTAATATTGTCATCCATCATTGTTTGAAAACAAAAATGAATAAAGAAATAAACTTTTTTACATAAAAAAATCAATCCAAATGTCCTGCATCATTGCTTCTCGCCATGATGTCCCTCTGCAGTTGCTTGAAATATAACCGTTGCATTCCTGGCATGGCACTCATGTCCATCATCATAATGCTCTGATCCGCTTCCTTCTTAGCGAGCTCTACTTTCTCCACCTCCAACCTCAGTCTTTAGTCCTCTTGACGGATTTTATTTAACTATTTTTCCTTCTCATTTTCCATCTTCTCGGCCTCCAACCTCAGTCTTTCTCCTGAGCACGTGACTCTTCTAAAAGCGTATACTTCAGCTTGCTGAGCCCAACAATCACCTGTGCTGACGAGGCTTGGGCCTTTCGTTTTCCTTTCTTAGCTTTCCTTCCCATTGATCGGTCCAATTCGACCACTTCATTATCTACCACATTATCCACCTTTAGATAAAAAACTGAATCCACCGTAGCGCCCGACCATCGAGTCGGGGTCGGGGACGGGGACATCGTCTTCCTTCGCTTTGGATCTGAATTTGTGGAATGCCAAATTCATTTAGTTTGATCCTTTAACAGGTGCCAACAATGCTTGAACTGGAAGGAGGATTTCTCTAAGGATGCGTACATAACCTTCGTCTTGTCAAACTTGCATGTAAACAAAAAAGTTTATGTTAAACCAATGTATAAAAAAAATTAAATATTCATAAAACAAGTAAGAGTATAGATATTCTACCTTGTCTTGCTCGGTCATGCTACTTTGATTCAACCCTTCAACTTGCGCTAGTTTCACACAAAAGTTTTTTGTGGCCTCTTGAATAACCGACCACCGATATATTAAAGAGTTGATAGTCAGGTCATTTGTAGTTTCTTTAAATTGCTGGAAGTATTTATAAATTTTTTCCCAAAGTTGAGAGTGTTTTTGGTCTGTTCCCTGAACAGCATCAAGGCTACAATTAAGCCATGCGGAGACAAATAACTTGTCTTCCTCGGGGGTGAAGTTCGCACCCCTGACTGATTTCTTAACGCCGATAAGATCATTATGGGGTAGGGGTGGAGAGTCATCAACAGTCATAGGAGAGTTTCCACTTTGCCCACTGTATGTGGGGTCTAGTTGAGGATTTTCACTCAGGAGGTTGGTGAAATATATATGTCTAGGGTCTTGTGAAACCATCTCTAAAAATGCATTGAAATGTTAGACACTTAAGTATGAAGTTTGGGGTTTTTCCAAGAGCCGGCTCAGGAACCAAATGGTGACATCTATGAAATTTGGCCATCCTTTCATAGCTTTAACAACCGGTTGCCACTACTTGTTGGCCGTCCGGGTTACCTAGTTATTGAGGAAATGACCATAAATTTCATGTATTCCCACCAGGCTTTGTCATCATCATAGCCGAGGGTGTTTAATTTACACATAATTTTTTTATCACAACATAACTTTATCAAACAATGACACAACAAAAAATCAATCGAACAGAACTGACCAATTCACATATTCGCACAAAACAACAATGCAAATCACAATAATACTAAATAAGAGCATTCCCATCAGCTTCCTTCATATCGAATTTATAAATAAATGGGGCTCAGAATGGTGGAAATATTGACAGCATGCGTAAGCAAGGAGCCATTCACATCTAATGGCTGCAAAACCCCACCCGAACGTCCAGTGCCTTTTCTGGAAAGTACCAGAAACTGCAATATGACAATCTGGGTGAGGATTACCCCGCCATATCGATGGGGTCCTATTAACACTTGTGAATTAACCGCATCACTATAACACCATCATCAGAGCCTAATAACAACCCCCTTTCTCGAGAGATACGAAACACTGCAAAGGACCCAACAAAACAACAAATTAATGAGTGGATAACCACAAACAATGATAAATCACATTCCATAGTGATTTCAAACTCCACCAAAATGGTCTCAAAACCAATAATCCCACAAATTCCATAACCACTTCATCCACCAAATTCTCCTCAAAACCAATAACCCCACAAATTTCATAACCAAAAACTCCACCAAATTCTCCTCAAAACCAAAAACCCCACACATTCCATAACTACAAACTCCACTAAATTTTTCTCAAAATCAAAAACCCCTAAAATCTGTGTGAATTTTTTCTTGAAATTCTCGGAATTTCAACAATCAACACAGCCAACAGTCAACATAGCAATGAGAGAAACAAAATAATTAAAAAAAAATAGAAACTAATTTTCTATTACTTTCTCGGCAGCCAAACAACTCGAGAGAGCCAAAATAATACAGAGAAATCAATGGCAACGCATGTCATAGGCAATTTCAAACGGTTTCCTCAACAAAGCCCAAAACCTCAATCTAAACGAGAGTGACTACCGAGAAAAATTGCAAATCAAACAGTAGGCTTTTTTCCATGGTGTTTCTCGGTAGCCAAATAGCGAAGAGAGTCAAAATAACACAGAGAAATCAATGGCAACGCAAGAATAAAATTGATGAAGCGATTTCCTCTAAAAACCACAAAATCATAAACTAAATCTGAGTGACAAAAATCAAAACCAAAATGCATAACAATGAAAGTGAGCTCGGCACTTTCTAGGCGGCCAGACAACGAAAACATCGCCGAGCCAGAGACAAAGTTGCTCTCCATCGGCATGCTTACCTTGATCATGGCGTCGGGAGGAAGAAAAATGGGAAGAGAGAAACATAAAAGGAGAGAGATATTCCAAGAAAATGAGGGAAAATGAGAAACGGTTTTGATTTCTTGAAACCGAAGTAAAAAACTTACAGGAATGCCGATGGAGGTGTGTACTGCGTTCGTTGGTGTTGCAAGGGAGGGGCACACCGATGGAGAGGGTTTTCGCGGGACGAAAAACAACCAAGTGGAGATGCGGATGTATAGTAATTTTCCATATATGGGGAACAACTGTAGAGACCATATAAACAAACAACAAAATGGGGATTGGGATGGAGAGGGTTTTTCTACAAAACCCTAAAATAATCCCTAAATTATGGGGATGAGGAAGAGATGCAGAACCGAATGGGGATGCTCTAAAGTTAGGCCAACATTGACAACCAAAAGTTTTTTTTAAAAACATATAGTCAGGTTTTTGATGGAATAGAACTTCAAATGGAGATTTGTTATTTAAAGTGGGAGTACGAAGTCGGTTTATTAAGAACACGGCAGTAACAAAAGCATCAGACCAGTAAGAGTGAGGTAAAGAGGAGTGAGCAAGTAATGCAAGACCTATTTCTACAATATGTCTATGTTTTCTTTCTACCGACCCATTTTGAGAATGAGCATAGGGACAAGAGAGGCGAGGAGAGATGCCAAAAGAGTGTAACACATTATTGAGAGATCTAAATTCTCCACCCCAATCAGATTGCAATGCACGAATTTTTGTATTGAAGAGAGTTTCTACATTACGCTTGAAAGAGAGAAAAGCTGTGACTACATCAGATTTACATTTAATGGAAAAATCCAGGTAAACCTACTATAGTCATCAACAAAGGAAATATAATATCTAGAACCACCACGAGATAGCATCGGTGTAGGACCCCAAACGTATGAAAACAAAAGATGAAGAGGAGCAGGTGATCTATAGGAGGATCGACCATATGGTAGTTGATGGAGTTTGGCCTTGCAACATGAAGAGCATAAACCTGAGGAGGAAGAAGACTTGATAGGAAGAGACACTTTTGAAATTATTTTTGTGAACTAGTTGCATAGAAGGATGACCCAGCCAAATGTGCCATTGGAAGGAAGAGACACGTTCACCAACATTAGCTTGAAGAGATGGGGATGTTTGTGGAAACACATACATGCCATCTTTAGTGGGGCCTTGAAGAAGAACATTCTGGGTTCGAGAATCCTTCACAGAGAAAAATGAAGAGTGAAATTCAAAATATACACAATTATCTTCACAAAATTTTCTAACTGAAATAAAATTCTTAGAAATGAAAGGAACATGATAAAGTTTTGAGAGAAGAAAATTGCCATGAGAAGAAGGAATGATGGAGCTGCCAACATGATGTATTGGAAGAGAGTTACCATCACCTGTACGGACTGTTCATCACCCTTGTACTCCGATGGATTAAGAGATATGTTAGAAAAATCATTTGTGAAATGGTGTGTAGTAGCGGAATCAAGATACCAGTTTGTGTTAGTGGGGTGAGAAGGAGATTAAGTGTAGTGAGGTCCTGATGTGAAATGAGCCGAGAGGGAGGGTGGAGGTGGTGATTGAAAACTGAAATCAAACCTATGGTAGCATGTGCTAGCTGTGTGACCTTGCTTATGACACTCTTGACAAGTGGGTCGATTAGGTGCAAAGACATGTAGGGAAGGGGAAAAACCACGGCCACCATTTCTGTCACTACCACCACGCCCTCTGAAACTTCCCTTGCCATGAGAGAAACCACGGCCTTGGGAGGGATTATTCCCAGTGTGTTTCTGAGTAGCATTAGCAGAAAAATCAAGAAATGCAGTAAGACCATTGCTCTGATGGAGTATTCTTGACTCATGAGTGAGAAGATGACTACATACTTGAGCTGGAGTGAGGGGATCCACACGGGTAGTAATGGATGTGACTACTAAATCATAGTCAGTGCCCAAACCAGCCAAGAGATAAGTAATGGAGTCAGAAGATGATAAGATTTTACCAGCCATAGCCAATGTATCTTGAAGAAGCTTAGCACGCCTATAGTATTCGGCAATGGAATCCGAACCCGTCTTGAGGGTATTAAGTTGCAGCTGCACTTGCATGGTGCGAGCTTGTGAATTTGCAGCAAATAGTGCTTTGAGGATATCCCATATTTCGAGAGAAGAGGATGCCCTTAACACATGTGCAATCAATGGTTCAGATAGAGAAGAAATGAGGACACTCATGATGGCTTGGTCCTGTTGTTGCCAAGCGAGAAAAGCAGAGGTTGGTTTAGAACTTGCATCAAGCAGTTGGGGGGGAACAATAGTCCAATCAATATGCCCGAATAAGTTCTGTCCTCTGAGGTAAGGCATGATTTGTGCCTTCCACAGAAGATAGTTTTCATTGTTTAACTTGACAGTGATCAAGTTAGAGGGAGAAGAAAGGGAGATATTAGAAGTTGGTTTTGGGAAAATCGGTGGTGGAGGAGTTTCAGCCATGAAGGTAAGCTTTAGTGAGCTTTGGACTGAAAACCCAAAAAAAAAAAAATGGACGTGAGTCCTAACCAGCTCTTGATAGCATAATAGAACAGAGTAAAGAGAAAGATAGAGTCTGAAAGTATTTGAATTTCTTCATTGTGTAATGTGTGATACAGATTGTGCTATTTATACACATAAGATGGAATATTCTTTGTAACAGATTTTATCACTACAAATAGAAACGTTACACGTGTATAACAGAAAATTATTCTTGAACATTCTAGATTGGTACGTCTTCTACATTTCCTGATGTGGTGTCCTTTGAGTGCTGATCTTGAGTGGTAATGGTATTGCTGATACTTCACAAAGAAGAAAGAAGCATGAAATTCAAAGAAAACATTATTGTCTAGAAAAAAATGCTGAACAAATAGAAGATTTATTTGAATATTTGAGACAAGCAAAATTTGATTAAGGACAAAAGACTTTGAAGGAGATGAGAGAATGGAAGTGCCACTTCGCACTATTTTCAGACCTGCCCATTAGCCACCTGGATATGATCTTGACTGTCATAGTCTTCATTTTGAAGATGAATATTGTTCACATCATTGGTGAGATGATGGGTGGCTCCTGTGTCGGGATGCCACTCATTATCAGTATGTTGATAGTTGGCAGCAACCATGGCTTGCGGCTGATTTTTAGGAGTTTGTTGGTCCAGATAAGAAAGATTAAAGCGATGATGCATTTTTTGGCAGTATGTCCTAGTTTGTAGCATACCTGGCATATAACTAAGTTCGATTGACCCGGATCACGAGAGTTGGAACGACTATCACAACCTCTTCCACGGTAGCCACCATGACCACGGTTGGAAGGTTGAAAATATGCAACCGGCCGAAAGGTGGATTGATATTGCTGCTGAGGTTGCTTGGTGGCCATGTGTACTGAGGCAACAACTTGAAGGGACTGATTATTGGATTTATTCGTGACTCATAGATGAGAAGTAGTGAGTAAAGTTCCTCCAAGGTGACTAGGATCAGATCGAGAAGTAATTGTTGAAGCCAAGGAATCATATTCCTGGCCAAGTCCCGCAAGCACATAGGTGATTATGTCATCACATTTGAGTGGTTGTCTAACAAGAGAAAACTCATCAGCCATTCGCTTGATGGAGAGAAAATATGCATTGGCGGACAAAGCGCCTTTTTTTGCATTTGCCAGTTGAGTGTGAATCTGAATTGTTTTAGCACGGGAAAGTGAAGAAAAATTTCACTCTAGTGCAAGCTAGACCTCATGAGAGGTTTTATAAGACATGACTTGAGTGAGAACATCTTCAGTGAGGGAACTATTGATGGTGGCTAGGATTAAAGAATCCTGATGAAGCCAATGATCATATTGAGGATTGGAAATTTTAATGAGAAGCATCAATTTCTTTGGGTGGGGGTGGGATTATGCCATCAAGATAGCCAAAAACAGCTTGACCTCGGAAGTAGGGTAGGGCTTGAGCTTTCCATACAGGATAGTTGGAGGAATTGAGTTTGAAGTAAGCGGAGGATTGGAGAGGGTTGGGACAGTAGCAGGATCAATGGAATTACTGGAAGTAGAAGAGGATGAGGAGGCCATTTAGGATCGGAAAAGAGTAGACGTTGGTCTTCTAGTGGCTCGCTGATACCATGTAGAAAATCTAAGTTTCATAAAAATTTGAAATGCTTGAATTTTTATTGTATCTGAGTTGTGCATATACAAGGACTTTAAATAGAACATAACTTTAATTGTTATCCTACTTAGTTGCCTATACATTGTAAAAATTCAAAATTTAAAATTGTTAGCTATACTCCTAAAGAAGTGGAGTCTGTTGAGGTGTTTTGAACTCTTGAAATAGAGGAGTCTTCTGCGGATGAACAGGTCTCGTTGACCTGTTCTTCTACACTGAGAAGTTGGAGTCTCATTTGAGCATGAATATTCATAGTACTAATAAGAAGAGAAGTAGGGGGATGAAGATCAGTCCTTAAATACCAAGGGAGCTTTTGGTTTTTCTAATTGAATCCAAATGTAGAAGAGAAAGATTAGAAGCAGTTCGTAACAAATTGGGGTTTGAAAACAGTTTTGTGGTGGATTGTATTAGAAGAAGTGGAGGTTTAACTGTTATGTGGAAGAAGGAAATTATTGCTGAGCTTGGTTCTTATTCTCAAAGTTATATTTCTTTAATCATTACCAATTCTGTTAAGGATACGTAGTGGATCTTAACTGGCTTTTATGGACAACCTATAGCAACAAGTAGATTGGAGAGCTAGCAATTATTAAGAATCTTGAGACCTAGTAACCAATTATCTTGGTTGTGTATGGGAGACTTTAATGAAATTGTTTCCCAATAGGAGAAGGTTGGAGCAGCTTTCAGGCCTTATAAACAGATGGAGGATTTCAGAGAAACTCTAGAAGATTGTGATTTAGGTGATTTGGGTTACAAGGGGTCTAAATTCACCTGGAGCAATAACAGGGAAGGTAGTCAAGTTACCAAAGAAAGAATGGATAGGGCTTTGGGAAATAGTGTCTGGCACTCTCTATATGATATTAATTAGGTGTTTGTTTTGCGTGTGCAAACTTCTGATCATAGCCCTTTCTTGTTATCATGCCAAAATCGAGTCTGAAAATGTGCCAAGGAGAAAGCTCTTTAGATATGAAGCTAGTTGGTCTAAAAAGGAAGACTGTTATGAAGTTATAAGAATGCTTGGGTTTGCACAGTTTCTTATTCTAATAAGCTTGAGTTAATCAAGGAAGGTCTGAACAGATGTAGGGACAGATTGGTGGAATGAAGTAAAATAACTTATGGGAATCAAAGGAAGCTCATACAACAGAAAAGAGAATTGATCAAAGAGTTTCAGGCTTCCAATTCAGGTCATTCCAGTGAATTCATTAAAGATTTGCAGAAAGAAGTAGACTGTTACTTAGAGGAAAAAGACATGAATGGCACCAAAGGGTTAGCAAAGGTGGCTGCAAAATGGAGATAGAAACACCAAATTCTTTTCATAAATGTGCTAATCAAATAAAGTAAGATAATGCTATGCACAAGATTTCTAGTGGTGAAGGGCAGTCAACTGCTGGACAAGAGGAGATTAGCAGGTGTTTTCAGTCCTTTTATCAGGATTTATTTAATTCATCCAATCCCAAAGGGATTACAGAAGTTCTTGCTCACTTAGATCCAGTTATTTCTGAAGATATGAACAGGTTCCTAATGAGAGAGTTTTCTAGTGAAGAGATAGAAAAGTTCCTTTTTGAGATGAACCCTCTAAGTTCTCAAGGATCTGATGGCTTTCTAGCAGTGTTTTACCAAGATCATTGGAGTGTAGTGGGGAATGATGTTATTGGAGCCACTAAAGATATACTTAGCACTAAAGTGAGATTTGAGGAAGTGAATAAGACCTTGATAACTCAGATTCCTAAAAAGCAGTCTCCTAAAACAGTTTTTGACTATTGACCTATTAGCCTTTGCAATGTTTTTTTATAAAATAATTGCTAAAGTCTTGGCTAATAGATTGAAAGTGATCTTTCCCAAAATTATCTCTCCTACTCAGAGTGCATATTTGTGCAAGGTAGATTGATTTATGACAACATTATTGTGGCTTATGAATCAATGCACACACACTATGCAAAACTGAAAAAGAGGAAGAAGAGAAGGCTTTATGGCTCTTAAACTTGATATGAGTAAGGCCTATGATAGAGTTGAATGGAGTTTCTTGGAGGTTGTTATGCAGATAATGGGATTTGATAGAAGTTGGATTGATTTGATTATGCAGTGTATTAGCACTGTGAGTTACTCTCTTCTAATAAATGGAGTTCCACAACAAAGTTTTAAGCCATCAAGAGGAATCAGGCAGGGGGATCCCTTATCTCCCTACCTATTTATTCTTTGCTCTGAAATACTTAGTTCATCCTGAATAATGTTGAACAACAATGACACATCACTAGAATTCATTTAGCTCATGGCTCTTTGCATGTTAATCACTTATTTTTTGCAGGTGACAGTCTCTTATTTTGCAAGGCCAATTCCCTTGAGTGGAGTAGATTGTACATACTTCTTGAAGTGTATGAACAAACATCAGATCAAAGATTAAATCTGGAAAAGACTTCAATTTTCTTCAGCAAAAACACAAGTATTGAAGTTCATCAGATCATATTGGCCACTGTAGGTATTAAAGCCTCATGTTCTTATGACAAATATTTGGGGCTACCCTCTTATGTTGGTAGACACAAATCAAGAGCTTTTATTCTATCCTGGACAAGCTCAGTAGTCGAATTTGCAATTGGAAAGTGAAATTGTTGTCTCATGCAGGCAAGGAGATTCTTCTTAAATCAATCATTTAAGCTATCCCCACTTATAGCATGGTATCTTCAAGATTCCACTTTCTATTTTGAGAGAGATCAACAAAGTTATGCAATCTTTCTGGTGGGGGCAAAAGGATAACATAACAAAGATTCACTGGCTAAATTAGAAGAAACTTGGTAAGGCAAAATAAGCAGGTGGCCTTGGATTCAGGGACTTTGAAAACGTTAACCTTGCTTTGTTAGAAAAACAAGGTTGGAGGATTATTCAGAACCCAAACTCATTGGTAGCACAGACCATGAAAGCTGAATACTTTCCTACATCAAATTTTCTTTCTGCTAAACTAAGGAATAATGCTTCCTACATTTGGAGAAGTTCGATGGTAGCAAAAAATCTTCTGGAAGAAGGTTTGTTATGGAAAATAGGCAATGGTGAATTAGTGAGAATATGGCAAGATAAATGGATTCCAAAACCTTTTTTATTCAGAATCGAAACTCCAGTTAGTATACTGGATGCAGATGCAAGAGTTAAAGAGTTGATTGATGATGATACTAAGTACTGGAACCTTCCTTTATTAAAGGTCATCTTCTCTAATTCTGAAGTTGAGGCTATTAGCAGGATTTCTATTAGTTCCTGTAATAACTCAGACATCATAACATGGAGTTGTACAGAAAATTATAAGTTCTCTGTCAAAAGTGCATATCATCTTCAAGGAGAACTAATGGAGAGCAAGAAGGGACACGCATCGAGTGACAAATCCAACTCAGAGCTTTGGTCTAAGATATGGAAGCTCAAGGTGTCAAATGCTGTAAAAAAAATTTTGTAGAAAGCCAGCCATGAGGCTCTTCCCACTAAACTAAATCTTTATAATAGAAAGGTGGTTGAATCTCCTATTTGTCCTATTTGTATGGAATGGCCTAAAACAGTGGCTCATGGTCTTTGTTCCTGCATATCAGCTCAGGATGTTTGGGGACTAAGCTCAAGGAGAGTTCAGAAATGCAGTATTGAAGTTACATCTTTCAGAGAAATTCTGGCCCAATTGTTTTCATATAGGACTGATCTAAAGCAGCTCAACATATCTGGAAACGAATGAACACTTGGGTTTTTGAAGGAAAATTTACATCGCCTAGTTTACTGGTGCATCACTCATTACAAGCTGTGACAGATCTTAGGAGTTGTGCCATTTCAGCTCCAAAAAATGTAGACAGAGATAAACTGATACTTGGCCAGTGGACAGCCCCTCCAATGAACTACTAGAAAATTAATTGGGATGCAACAATTGATAAAGTTTAATGTAAGGTGGGTATAGGAGTTCTTCTCAAAAATTGGGAAGGGAAAGTGATAGCTACTTTGAGATCAAATCGAGTTCTACCCTGAGGCTCTTTTGGGGTGAAGCCATTGCAGCTCTCAAAGAAACAATTTTCTGCTCTCATTTGGATTTGCAGCAGATTATCCTTGAAGGAGATGCACTATCTGTGGTCAATTCTATCAAAGTGTTGGGGAAAAATGGAGTTCAATTGGTATGATTATAAGAGATATTAAGACTATGTTGGGCAAGGTGCAAGTCTGGTCTTAAGGCATGTCCAAAGGAGTGCCAACAATATTGCTCATGTTTTGGCTAAGAGTGCTATTGATCTCTCTGAGGAGAGTATTCGTTTAGAGGACTATCCCTCTTGTATTCATTATTTACTCTAAAAGAGTATTAATAAAGCCAAACTTTTGTCAAGAAAAAAAAAAAAAAAAAAAACTAATTTTTAGAAGCTTGTCGTTCCACAGAGTAGCTAGCTATATTTGGACTGCATTTAATAATATTGCGAGTTCACAAATTGTATCTATTTTTTCTTGAATTGTGGAAAAATGTTTAAATCAGAAAATTATATATAGAGGATGTTGACCCCAAAAATTGAGTACCCCCGATTAATTAATCTTTAGCTGCAGGATCCAGATCTAATTTTTCTTATGGATATTGGTTTTTGGCTAGCTGTCTCTCTTATATGGAATGACAAACTGCATGCCTTGTAACTTCTGGATTGCAATTACTTGTGTGATATACATATATATATACATATGAGTAATACTATACTCCACATTCTCATCTTATTTTGATCATAGTACTAGTATTTGGTACATTCATCACCCTCTATATATAATATATATATATAGAGAGAGAGAGAGAGAGAGAGAGATAGAGAGCATGATTTAAATTGTTATATAGGCTAAAGCACATTTCTTTCAGTACTCATCCACATTACACTACTACTTAGCACAAACTACATAAAAAGATGACTGAACAACCGCAAACAGAACACTAAATATGACCATTTAAGGCTAGCTCATTATATTTATTTAGTTTTATATAAACCCCCCTAGAAACATGCATGCATGCATGTTTGAAATGCTGGCTTCCTTTGGTCATCATGGAGATTTGCCTCCAACTCCATTAATAGCAGCTTTAGGAAAGGGTCCATCACCACCTTTACCAGGGCCTCCGAAACCAGGAATCCCTCCAAAAGGGCCGAAGCCAGGACCTCCTTTGAAAGGGCCGAAACCAGGACCGAAGCCGCCATGGAATCCCATCCCAGGAAAGCCACCGAAACCAGGACCGCCTTTGAAAGGACCGAAGCCTCCAGGAAATCCAAAGAAATTCTGAGGGTTGTAGACTTCATCATCATGATCTTTCTTTGGCACATTCCTTGATCCTTCAGTACTACCTATAGTACTGAGAAATGCTATAAGAAAGATCAAAACGAGAAAGAACGATGCCTTAGTAGTTGTCTTCTCCATAGCAATCTTTATATATATTTTGTCTCGATTATGCTAGCTGTAGTACTGTGTCAATGCGCGAGTGAAGATAATTGTTCCAACGCCACCCTAATTTATAGTGCAACTCGTGAAAACGAGGGCAGTGTCACGTTTACTTAGTTTGGAAATGAAATTAAATGCATTAGTCCATTAAAATATATCAAGAAACTAATTATATTTTTGATGGGCCATGATTTCTTTATATGTTTTGATTTTAGGTTGTTCTGAATCCTCTAATAAGCACAAATGGGAATAATATTAAGTGATTTCGTTGGGAATCATGACCCCATGGATTAATTAATTAATGAATCTGGTTGTGATGAATTTAATATCTATGATGATCAGATGGCCGGTTAGAAAAGCTTTCGGTGCATGCATATATATAATTGGTCGAGCCAAATGCAAACTCAAGTTACTGAATCGAACCATTTTGTCGAGCCATGGATTATACATATCATGTATACATGTATTATTATAAATTTATGAAAATTGTCAACTCAACGCTTTTGAAAGGTACCCTTTCCTATAGGGACATACATTTCTGTGTTAGTCACTGATTTGAATTTACTTGTAATTGGAGCATTTGTGAGCTTATCTTTTGATACAGAATTTGGATCCCTGGAGAGTATTCTAGAGTAGAAGAGAGACATACATGCATGATATACGGTTGATCTCATTATTTATAATTAAGATATGTAAATATATGTTTGAAAACATGCATATGTAAAGAATCTAAAGATCAATTAGGTGAGGTTTAAATAGTGAGTTGAGATGAAAGTTGAATAAAATATTGTTAGAATATTATTTTTTAATATTAATATATTATTATTATTTTGAAATTTTAAAATTTTAAATTATTTATTATATTTTGTATGAAAATTTAAAAAAATTATAATAATTAAATAAGTTGATATCAACTCTAAATCTAAACGAGACCTTAAATCGCATAATGGAAGGTAAAAAAAACTATGGCATTGAATTAGTTCACGGGACGTACGGTCCAACTTGGGGATGATGTAACGTCCCAATGGAAGACCCAAACCACATGACCTATACTCCAAAAGGACTAGTCAACGATACAATTAGAGCTCCATTGAAACCTTATAAAGAGCAAGAACTTCTCCTTCCCAAGTAATGTGGGATCCCATACACCACATACCCTTATCCATATCATATTGGGTATCATAGATGAGGCTCCCGTCAAATGAAAGATCAGTCCTAATTAAACATCAGTGAACGATAAAAAGATTACTAAAACACAAAAAGCAGATCAGTGTGAGACTGCTTGATCAAGCTGCTTTAATCATTCGTGTTATTAATTTTGTTTGCAATAATAATTTTAGGGGCTAATGATTTCATTTCTAAATATTATCATTCAACTGATAAATTATTGTCTGAACAGTATTTACAATTAGAGATATTTTTAGAGTGACTTTTAGGGTATATTCTTTCAAAATAATTTTGTTTATAAAAGTCAAATTTATTGTAGTGAAAATTAGATGGATCACTTAATTATATTCTTTCTAGATCAGTTTTTGAGTTTAATCATCTACTACATATTTTTCGATGATCCCTTCACGTGGTTTCAAATAATTAAAAAATTAGTTAATATTTTTCCTTTCAAATGATTAATAGTTAAAATGATGATTGATATTGGAATTAGCCACTTAGCTTATTTTGGAGAATACGATTAATATATAGTACAATATCGAACTGACTTTTTAAAGGGTTAATTACTATCATAATTAATTAAAGCTTGGCAACAGCCTACCATGATCGCTGCATCATGCATGAACTAGACAGTACTCAAGTATTAAAGACACTTTCAAGTTAGAGACGCTATAATAACCTTATATTAATATTCTGTTAATAATTATCATTAATATATATATATATATATATATTAAGAAGCACTAGATTGTGTATTAAAAGTTGAGCGGATATAGTAATCTAGAAAATAAATGTGAAATTGAGCTGTATAACACTATCTTTAAAGTGATAGTCGCCTCCACTGAAAAGAACTTGCTATCGGGTTATAATTGTAATTTACTTTTAGGATATAACAAAGTTATCAGCTGTAGATAATAATTCTGAATTTTTTTCTTTAGACTTTTTCTATAAAATTGTGTATGAGATTGAAAATATGGAAGAGTAGAATGATGAAATTTATGGGTTTTTCATCTATTTATTAAGAATGAAGTGTTACATTGTAAAAGATCATAATTACATACTGACTTTTCAACTGGCAGCTGTTAGTTTGAAGGGTATAATATTTCAATTAAAGACAAAGGGGCGTCTTGGTCAAGTGGTTAGGCACCTTCAGGTCCTTCCTTGGGGAAGGGAAGTCACGCGTTTGAGTCTCTCAAAGAGCACTTTCCTTAATTATGAATTATTGCACACATTCAAGTGTGCCTATTTCGCCCATGTGCCTTGCCCAAGCATTGAGCCTCTGGGCCCACGTGCAAGCCTTGATCCGCCCAAATATTGTGCCTTTTATAACGGGCTTTGTGAACGAGCCTTGGGCTTAAGACCGCGGGCAGGACCTTGTGTCCACTGGGTCGGTTTGGGCTGTGCACCCCTTGGACTTCTAAGGCTATCCTCTAATTACGTTAGCAACAACACTATTAGAGTTTGTAACAGGTCCAAGTGGAGATCACGCCCAATGCTTTGTTTTTCTCTCCATGCAGTGAGCCTACTTTTGGGCAAGACCCTCTTTTTCTTATTTTTTACCCAGATTGATAATTGGCAAGCGAGGAGAGAGAGAGAGAGAGAGATCAGAGGTGTAACATTTATTTCAGTACTCATATATAACATTACTAATTAGCACAAGCCACACACACACAGGTATAGATCGAATGACTGAACATCGATCCCCAAAGTACAGCCCATTCCAAGGCTCATTATTTATTTACTTTGATCATGACCACAACATGCATTATATTATCATGCATATATATATATGAGACCATAGAAACATGCATGCATATATGCGCGCATGCATGGTATAGCTCCTTTAATTATTAACTAACGGGTTATGGAGATTTGCCTCCAGCTCCAATATCAGCTTTAGGACCATCCCCATCACCTTTTCCTCCGAAACCGGGAATTATACCCCCTAAAGGACCCAAACCAGGAATTCCAAAACCAGGAAGGCCTAAACCAGGAAAGCCAAAACCAGGAAATCCTTTGGAGGGTCCAGCACCAACACCAGGAAGGCCACCACCTGCAAAACCTGGGATTAATCCCCAAAATGGCCAATGAAGAAGGCCTAAGCCCCAGCCCCAAAAGAACTGGGGTTTGTAGACCTGATCATCATCATCTTTCTTTGGCTCCACATGATCTGCATGATGATCATAAATATTTCTTCTTCCTTCAGTACTACCATTCAGAAATGCCATAAGGAAGATCAGAACGAGAAAGAGAGATGCCTTAGTAGTTTTCTCCATACTAATCTCTATCTGTCTATAAAATTAGCTGTAGTACTGTTTTGCGTAGAGATAATTATTTCAAGGCAGGCTGCTCCCAATTTATAGTGCAACTAGTGAAAACGATGGCATCATTTGTTACTAATTTGGCTTGGGAAATGGGAACGAAATTAAATATAATTGGTGTATGCATGCACTTGGTGACTTCGTTTTAATATAAAAGAATTAAATGTGTCAGACTGTGGATTAGATCATAACTGTAACTATAAGTGGAATGATCGAATAGATTGGACTGTGTAATTAAGTAGAGAGGTTGGAGCAGGTGGAGTTAAGAGTTTAGCTAGCTAGCTAGCTATGGAGTCTTATATATTGGCTGAAAAACCTGCAGGTCATTGCATGCGTGTGTGTATCATAACCTATTTTTCCAAGCTTCTGCAATATAACATGAACTGTGACTTGCAATGAATGTTAGGCAGATGATCATAAATTTCACGGTTGGTATAGTATCAAAATCTTTGATAAATCACGATTGAAGGCAAGAAATTATATTGTGATAAACAGTGCGTATATATATGCTGGAAAAAATTAAAAGAAAAATGGATCCCAGCCATATTCAAGCTGTGCTGATCAAAACAAGCTATATATATATTAATACCAATCTTAATTCTCAAGTGTTTCCTCAAAAAGTACTAAGCGTGTTGAAATTAACAACCTGATGATTTATTGATCAGATAATTAAAGGGGTAGTATTTACTATTTATTGTGCATGCATGCATATATATATATATATATATGTGGTTGTTTGTATAAAAGTTTTTCTTTTTCGTAGCTAGCTAATGGCAATGGATGATCAAATCATTAAATTTATTGGTGGCTTCAGGACCCCATGGATTCAATGTATCAACATGACATTTGCTTTGAAAATGGAATGTTCAGATTGTTTGCAAGTTAAAATCTTTAGCATTAAAGGAAAATTTGAGCAGCTGAAGATAGGAGGTTTGTCTTAATTTCATATATGGCAGGTAGAGACTCCATCGAGTTATACATAATTTCATATATAAATATATATATATATATATATATATATATATATATATACATATGATGTGCGCGCGCAGTTTTTATATGCATAAAAATACTGGATTTTCGGAGCTAGGCGGATACGTTCCTGAATTCTCATGTTTAATTGCCTAGTTTTGGTACTATGAATATCTCATTATTATTAATTATTTTATTATTATTTTTCACCTACTATTTATTCACTACAAGAAATAGGCCTTTTAGCAGCGATTTTCTATCTGCTGCAAAATAAATCGCCGCTATATAATATTTTTGCCAGTGATTAAAAACTCGCCGCACGTTTTAAAATCCAATCCTCATAAAAACACCGGGCCGGTCCCAAATTAAGTAATTGCAGTGATTTAATAGATTATAGCTGCGAAAACAATCGACGGGATATAAACTCACATGTTGTAGCGACATGAAATCGACGGGATAGCTCTGGGCGCCAAATCTAATTTATTTCCCCCTTTCCCTCCCGTCCCGAGCCTTACCCATTTCTAAAATCATCTCCGTTCTTCCCCAGTACTTGCACGTTCTTCCCCAGTTCGGCTACCTGCAATTAAATCCACCCACTTCACACACACGACTTCATCTCCATTTTCAAATACGCCCCAAAGCTTCTGCGCCTCTGACCTCCACTTCATTTTCCTTCCCCACAGAAGCGAGGGTCGTAATTTTTGGAGTACTTCTTCTGGGATCAAGTATCAGAGGGCAAGCATATTCCACCAAGACTCTTGGAGTGAATTCCTTTAGTGAACAGAGGTATTGCTTGGCCTAATTTCTCTATCTCTCCACCTTCATATGTAGACTGGTTGCTTTACAACAATCGGTGCATTTTTCTTGTAGACTAATTTCCATCTGTTTGAGTCAGAAAGCTTGATACTTTTTGTACGAAAATGCCACCTTTATATTTGCATTTTGTGTAGGTGTTGATGTGGGGCGTTAATATTTAGTAATTTTTGGGTGATATTTTTAATTTGCACACCATAGATACATATATATATATATATTATATACATGTCCAACCAGGAAATAAATTAAATTAATTTGTTGGTCTGATAATTACACCCTCTAGCTAGGCTGCTAGTGTTATAAAGTCATGCAAGTTATTTGGGTGTCCAAAACTGGCTATCTCACAGCCCTGAAGTTTTGGACACTTAAAATTATGCATGATGATGATATATTAGAAAGACTTCCATAAATATGTATTTAGAAAGTATATATATATATATATATATATATATATATATATATATATCATTATAAGAATATAATTTGAGCATTTGGAATTAAACAATAGTTTAGCAGCTTGGACTTTTCTGGACAAGTAAGAATACTGTATATGTATACCATTATAAGAAAAATTGTATTCAGGCGCAGGGTCAGGATTATAATATTACCCCAAACAACTTGTTATATGGAAAATCAATTAGGAGGGTAAGATCACTACAAGAAAAGTTAGCTTTCTCCATCATGTGTACACCATACCAGACTCTACTTTGAATGAAATTTACAAGTGAAAATCTGGTCCTTCATTTGGTTGTGATCTTCTCATGAATTTACCCATTCGATCGTAAATGCATAAACAATCATTTTCTGAAACCAGCAATGAGTGTCAAATTGTGATATGAGTAACCTATCCAATAACTGGATGAAGATTATTGTCAGAGAAAATCAGCTCAATCCATGAAAGCTTTGAAGATTTCCTTGGGTGCTTCTGGAAATTCCTCCCAATATTCTGCCTGCATGTTCTGTGCAGCTAGCGAGCAATTAAGGATCTAATTAATTTGTTAAGCATTTTTAAGCCAAATATATATATGCATGTGGCATTTTCAGTTGGTGTGAGAGGTTTGTGCCCAGTTTTAATACTATATATATATATATATATATATTATAATTGCATTAGTCTAAACAGTACTAATATATGAAAAACAGACATCCACGTTATAAATGTTGGAATGATAACTGCATGCACGATTTCAGTACCACAACTAGAAATAGAAAGCTGGAAGATTTACACGAACATATATATATATATATATATATCGCATATATATATACATATTATATATATATTAGTTTCTTCTCTAAAGTTCTGCTTGATATATATATTCTCAACCAAGGCATTAACTAAACATCTTGCAGCTATATACAGACCAAGGCATTAATAATCAGGCCCATAATTATTTTGCTTTTTTCCGATGCTCTCAACTTTATATATAGACCTTAGATCGATCTGGGCATGCAGCATTGTAGACTTTGTTCAAGGAGTTTGGTCCCTTTTAGTATCCTGAATTATACTAAAAGGTTTGTGTATGGTTCCCTGGTGATTATGCCCCATGTGGTTTCAGGATTTAAAGGATTAAAAATTTTAGTGGATCATGCGAGCATGAACATGATCTTATATATATAGGCATCTTAGCCAGAATTATGAATATATTGGTTCATGGCAGCTTAAGTATAATGAACTACTCCTCTAGCTAGCTAGCTAGGCTCCATATGGTTATAGTCCATATATATCCTCCATTTAAAGAACAAATAACGTATGTACACAATCTGCAGGCACGTATTTAATGCAGTTTATTGTTAGAGGTAATTAATGAGGAATCTGATCCCTAGCTAATGGACTAGGGCTTCTCAAAACAGTGTCATCTTTTACTCATGCTATCGTGTTAAATGTAGGCTTATTGAATATTGATATTTATTTCTACTCTTTTTAATATTGAGAAGATCTTCTATTTTAAATATTGAGTTTGAATCATGTTTTGACTATGTTTAACCCTTTATGACTATGTGTTAAACTAGTGGAGATGAGAATGTATTATTTTTAACACTTTTCTTCAAGATAATAGCCTATGTAAGCAACCGATGATTTTATTCAAACTAGTAGGTTCGATTAGAATTTTCTGGTTTGTCAAGAGCTACTCTTGTATGGGTGTTCTATGCTTTCATACAAAAATGATGTGAATTCTCAGGTTTTCTTCAAATCTAGTATGCTTGGGTTGTGTAGTTGAGATTGTAGTTAAATGAGGGATGTTTAAGAGCATGAATGTACTAAAGCTGCTAGCTGTCCATGGTAGTGCAGAAAATTTAGTGGCGAATTAAACGCATTTTCCGGCGAATTTTTACTCACCGCTAAAAACTAAAACTTAAATTCTCCTAAACCAGCGATGTACAAATCGCTATTAAATATCAATACCGGCGATTAAATATTCGCCGCAAATAAATTTATATAGCAGAATGTACATTACGGCGATCTTGAAAACTCGCTGCCTTTAATTATATCGCGGCGATATTTAAATCGCCGCCATACACTTACCGATTTGAAAAATCAATTTGCAGCGAGTGAAACCTCGCCGCATAATAGTATTTAGCAGCGATCTAATATTCGCCGCTAAATACTATGAATAATATGGCGGCGATAAAAAAATCGCCGCTTATTAATAAAAACCGGCGATAATTAATCGCTGCCATATGCAACTATACGGCGATTTTTTTATTACGGCGATTTTGTGGAGTGGCTGGCAAATATATTTGGCAGCGATATTTTCATTTTTAGCGGCGAAAATTAAACGCTGCGAATAATCTATCGCAGCGTTTAACGACAGAATCCTATATTGAATTAGCGGCGATTAATTTGTAATCAGCAGCGAAGAAAAATTCGCCGGGATATTAATATATGGCAGCGAGTTTTGGTTTCCGTTGCAATAGATCTAAAGTGGGGCGTTAATACCGGCGATCTTCCAGCGACTTAAAAATCGCTGGGGTAGATATATGCCAGCGATTTGTTGTGTATAGCCAGCGATACATAATCGCTGGTAAAAGTGTTGAACCTTGTAGTGATTATTATTTAATATTCCATCATTACTTTTTCACTACCATTCACAGAATACTTGAAAATATCTCACTATCCAAAATAGTCTTTTAAAGTCAGGAACGCTTCGAAAATGTGATGAAATGAAAATTTTGTAAATAGTAATAAAATAGCTTGTGAATAGTAATCAGATAGTCTGAGTTAATTATTTATTGAGTTTTGGAAAATGAGAAAAAAACTTGAATAAGAAATATTATAAAATTAAAATGTTGTTAGAAAATAATTTTTAATATTATTTTTATTTTAAAATTTGAAAAAGTTGAATTGTATTTTATTTTTTGTTTGAAAATTTAGAAAAATTGAAATGATTAGTTTGAAAGTATTTGTGTTTGAATGATGTTTAGAAAAAAAATAAGATGAAATTAAATGAGATGAGTTGATATATGTTTCCAAACATCCATAAAAGTCACTGAGTTCTGTTTTGGAATTGTAATTGAACTCACTTTAAATTTATGGACATAGATATGGAAAATATTAATTATTATAGAACTCACTTAATATATTTATTTCTCTCATTTAAGGGACAATAAGTAAGCTGGTTTGTTATACAATTAAACTATCTCATCTCATCTCATTTTATATAATCATTATAATTTTTTTAAACTCTCATACAAAATATAATAAATAATTTAACTTTTTTAAATTATAAAACGAAAAATATTATTATAAAATAATATCATAATAATATTTTATTCAACTTTTAACAAAACATTTCATCTGAATTGCGTAATCAAGGCCTAAGGCTGCCGCAATCAGCTAGCGTGTTGAACAAGTATATCCCTCTAAAACCGCATGTTGATTTTAGCTTGGAGTTTCTGAATGCCATATTTTTATTATGAGAGCTAACTGCCTATTTTGTTCTCAAGTATATGGTTTTGATTCAAAGTAAGGAACGTAAATCAACTTGGGTAATGCAAAACATTATAATTAGATACGTTGTAGGTCGTGTGAGTGTTTGAAATCCATATTATGCAAAGGATCAGACATTGAAGGGTGATATAAAATCAATCTATTTCCAACATCATATGATCATATCCATATTGCAAAGGATGTTTCTGCGTCGACAAATTAAGGAGAGGTTGCATTGATCAGTCAGAGCCATTGGCACAATGGTCTAAAACTAAGCCGAAAACGGAGGTTAATAGTATCCATATCAAGATTTGCAAATATCAGAAACAAACAAGATACATTTGAGCTTATAAATTAAAAAATAAAAAAAGAGAATGTCAACATAGAATATAACAATTGATTCATAGAGTTTGAGGGTGTATAGGAAATTAATCACAAGTTCATCTTCCTATTGCTCAATCTTATAACTAACAATTTGGAGCCGACCAACGGCAATCAGTAAGCATTATAAAATGAGTTTAAAAACTAGCTCCTAACAATTTGCAGCAAAATCCCTTCGGAGCAGAAAAAGCAACAAGATTTATGTAAAAAAGCAGCATGATAATCTCAATAAATGTAAAAACTGACCAAACTTTATATCATCTCGCAGGCTTCTTTCTCCACTCGGTGCGTCCTCGATTTATTTCAAGCCCATCACCTGACAATCTCAATAAATGTAAAAACTGACGTGAATCTTCAATGTTTTCTTTTACAACAGCAGAGCCATTGGTTCCTTGAAGCTCGGAAACTGCTTTAGCATCCTCGAGTGGTTCCATAGTTGTAAGTGAATCGACTATGTCATCATGTTGGCACTCCCGCCTGTAATCCAAGGTAATAGTTTGCAACTCATGGCTATCGATGACCTCTTGCGGCATACTCTGTCACAGAAAGAAATGCATGATAAAGTCGAGTCCATCAAAAGAACATGTTCAGATTCTTTAATCTTCCTACTCGGGAGTATCATATGACCATCCTTGATTCAAAGCACAAACTCATGGTTATCCTTGATTCAAATCATAAACTCATGGGTACTGAAGGCTTTTGAAGTGATTCAAAGCATCATCACACTTAGTTTACAAAATAGATTAGAAAAGGACCACAGCAATTCCAAAGGAAAAAAGGAAGTACTGGGTAACTTCTACTAACCTCTAAAACCCATCCAATGTAGGTGACATTATTAACATGCTGGTTCATGTCCAGATCAGCTCTTCTGGGCTGCAAAAAGATCGAAAGCGTACTCAGATCTACGACTCATAGTTCATAGAATTTAGATGAGCATGATCTTACCACAAGTCCCACTTTGGAAGACTGAGCAGGATCTTCCAGTTTTGGTATTTTTCTCAAGCTACTACTGTTCTCCTCTGGAATTGCTAATCTACAAATGCCAAAAAAAGACCGATTTAATATGCATACACACATTCTTTCTGCTGTAGTAGATAAAGTAACAAAAGTAAGCACCACTTCCATGCAATACAACTGACTTGAAGAATTTATTTTTCGATCAGTAAACAAAATTTTATTGAGAATAGAAATAAACAAGAGCCCAAGTACACGGGACACATACAAGAGCGTCATCAATGCATGGTAATCTAGTGATACAAGAAATTCATGAAAGTTCATGCCATTAAAATCAATTATAACCGGCTCAAGGAGTAAAGTATTCAAAAAGAAAGTTCTAAGTTCATTCATTGACCGCTCACGATCTTCAAAACTTCTTTTGTTCCTCTCCCTCCAAAACACCCCTTAGGCATAATGGGACCATCTACCAAATTGTTGCAATCTGTGGGTGGGCTACTCTGAAGGCCTCTCCAAGATGCTAGAAGATCGAACGCCATTTTCTGCGTTACCCAAGCAAGTCTCACTCTAATAAAGAAGTCATTTTATAGGGATGTAGCAATCTCACAGTGAAGTAGTAGATGATCAATGGACTATTGAGACCCAATAGTGTTTTCCTTGGGGTAGAGGTGTTTCAAAGCTTACCTCTTTCAATCCATGCATTAACTCAGCATATTCTCCTTCATAATGCATGGGATATAGAAATATAAGCATGTGCTTGCATGTGAAAAGTCGAGTCCATTTATGACAAGTGTCTAAATATCCAATACAATTGACTGGATCTTTTCTGATCACTTGATAATTTATGTGACTGGGACAATTTACTTCACTGTGAGATCGTATGTGCATTGTGTAGTGACCTACTTCAGTTGGGTTGGAATGACTTGGGTCATGCCTAGAAGAGTAGTGGAGCTTTTCTATAATTGGAGAAGGCTAGATGGCAGCCCACAAATTGCAGCAGTGCGGAAGATGGCCCCTATATGCCTTATTTGGTGCATATGGACTGAAAGAAATGATAGAATCTTCAAGGACTGCAGATGGACGACAGATGAGCTCATGAATGTCTTCATTCACAGTCTTCTCTTATGGACTATACCTATAAACTTTAATGGTCCTAGTCTACCTTATTTTAAGAATCTTTTTCTTCTACTAGCTACTAGGCATCTCTCATGTGTACCACCATGGTACTTGGGTTGAGCCACTGTGCCATTATTAATAAAAGCTTCTTACTTGATGACGATGTTTGCAAAAGATCCCACACAGATATCTGCGCGGGACAACCAACCTGGTGGTTCGGGAATAAGACCAGATGATAAATATCTTGTCAAAGACATACGCTCAACTCAGCCAGAAAGCTACTACATTCCTCAGCAGACAAATAAAAAAAATATGCGATTAAATTAAGCACAACACTTAAATCACATATCCTAGTATCACTGTTACTTTTCCAATCTGTTACTTAGAACTCAAGCATCATTAAAATGTTTATCATTGTAATGACAAATTCAAATTCTCAAAAAATTGCCTTTCCAGCACTGTATGCTAATATATAATGATACATTTGAAAATTTAATTCTTCAATTTACTTTTAATGATTTAGTCATTTTTTTTTATATCAGTGGAGACTAGTCCGTTTATATTAACTACAACCTAATCTCATACTTAGAGGACTCCTTTTGGGTGGGTTAGGAGTTAACTTATTCGGCCTCTTCCACCTCTCCTCTCTCCTCTTAAAAAACTAGGCCCAAACAAATCTTTCTACGATTTAATGCATTTCCAGCTGCTTCCGCTATAATTTCAAGATGCCCTCTTGTGGGTTGACTAAGAAAGTTTCCACATCGAGATTTAGTGCCTTGTACTGATTAAAAAAGTGACTATTAGTGTATTGGTATTTTTTTTATATTTTTTAAAAAAATTTAGAAATGTTAAAAAAAATATGAATAAGAAAAATTAAAAAAATTAAAAAAGTGAATTTTGCCTAGGGGGCACGACCAGCGGTCACTGCTGGGCGGCACCCTAGCAGCACTCCTTTTCCACTATATATTGGGCCTACAGCAAACAAAAAATCCCTACCTGAGTTCACGAGGACAGTAAACTAAATACTCTTCCCGGACGTCATCACTAACTTTCTGAAGTCGTCTGGTTTCTTGGTTCATCATAACCCACTTGCTGAAACATGAGGTTCACATGACAAACTATGAGAATGCATCTCAAATTAAATAGACAAAGTTAGACAAGATGTCAAGTACTGCTAAAACGTTAAGTTCTTGAGTTCAACTGAAAGCAAATATTCAATAACTTCTGCAAAGGTAATCTATAAATCAAAATAAGATTGATCAACTGATAAAAAAAAATATTTAGACGATACAAAAAGGAGGAAAAAAAAATTTTTTGACAAGTCAAAAAGGAGGAAAAAATAAAGATGGATAACTAATACCAGAATGCCCAACTAACAAGGAAAATTGACAAGAAAATGGAGCACCAGAAGGAACAAAAGAAAAGGGTTAAGAAATTTTCCAGCAAGAAGTGCCAGAAATGGAAAAACGATGGGAGGACGTGTGAGAGAGAGAGAGAGAGAGAGAGAGAGAGAGGATAGAATTTATAGACTAATTGATAGATAAGTTTTGTCAAGGTCCAAAACAACTCTGCAGTATTTCCAATAATCCACAAGGAAGTGACTCAGGACTTGCATGTCAGAGAAAGGAAGTTTGGATGAAATCTGGTTAATTTTAGTGATGCATATAAGAAAAAAAAAAAATCCCCATAATATAAAAAAAGATGCTCTCATTCTATGTTGTCACAATATTCATTAACCTTGTAATTCTAGCTTGCAAATGAAAGACGGTAAAACAAAGAGCAGCGTAACATGCACCTTGTGGCTCTACCAATTACTCGACCAGTAGCATAATCCTTGACTATCCAATCACGTCTGGTTCCAATTCTTCCATCCCCTTGGCACCATGTTTCAATTTCAACTACATCACTCCTATCACATAGACCCATATATTAAAACAAAACTTACTTATCATGTAAGAATTCCAGTATCAAAATTATAGTAAAGAAGAAGAAGAAGAAGAAGACGAGGAAAGCTCACCAAGCTGGGTATTTATAGATTTCAATGTGCATGCGAGCTGTCACCCATATGAGATTCAATTTCCGCATTGTGGGGGTCGTCGCAAAACCATCGGTCGAATATCCTACACTCTGAGCATGATTGCAACCGACCTCCTGCATCACAAATTTCGAAGGAAATAATTATATTGGGATTTTTCGAGAGAAGCCGGTCATCCTTCATTTAGGTGAAAGGCATCTCTCCACTGTGCCAAGATGAACGACTAATTGCAAAATTGAATCCTTTTTTCTGAAATGGAAACCACAGCTACATTTGATAGCGCATCAGAGGGAGAAAGAGAGAAAGGGAGAGAGAGAACTTCCTATTTCTGGATTGTTGTGAACGCAGAGCCAAGTACCCAACTAGCACACAACCCGACGGGGAAATTAAAAGCAGATTAAAATGTTCAAGCATCAATAGTCTCAGTGAGGAGCGATGTCGAGAAAGTCAACAACAAAGCAAGCAGCATACCGAGTTGAATCCATGCAAGATATCCAGTTGCTAGACCTCAGAAATTTGCCCCAAAAAGACACAATGGACTCGACACTAAATTGCTAACAGAAATGGGGATACGGGAGAGATTTAAAACAATACACAATTGCAAAAAAATAAAAATCCAAAATTTGCCAGTGTCACCCGTAAAAGAAAAACTTTTACAATTCGGATTTTCACAGATGCAAATAAAAGAAAGGTGCAAAATCAACGATACCCAGTTGATAAAACCCCATAAAAAAAACTACCTATAAAAAAAATCCATAAAAAAAACTACATACGATCTTCAAAATAAAAAACTACCACCCGACGTGAATGTGACTGACAACATCACCAACAAACCCCAAAAATTTAATTTCCCAGAAACCACTAAAAAGTTGAAATCAAATAAAACCCAATTGAACGAAATATGTTTTTTGTTTTTTTCTAACCTGCAAGAGATTTGCAATGGTTTCAACAGTAGCAGTCTTGTTGATCCCGACCTCATAGCATCTCACTATGAACCTCTCCTTATAGGACAACCCGTCCTCCGTCAAGCTCCCCAGCCTCAACCTGTCCGCCAGGCTCCCCGACCCCGACCCCGGCAACCGAACCATCCCTAAATCCGCCCCGACGACCCCGCTTCCACTTCCTACTCCGCCCCGGTCAGACAAGACAGCCAGGACCCGAGGTTTATACAGATGCCGGCAGGAAACGACGGGGTTTCTCAGGGGAGTGAAAGTAGGCCCGGCCACAGGCCGGCCCAGGAAGCTGCATTGGGCCAGGGCTTGAATTTGATCATTGAGGACATTGCAAGAGACCTTCAACATCTTCTCTCCCTCTCTCTCTCACTTCCAAAACAAAACCAGTTCGTCGGTGTTTTATGTGTAATTTTTACTGCTTTTAATTGTTGGAAAGGTTCTGGGGACTCCAGTTTGACCCAGGAAGAGAAGTCGAAGATACCATTACAGCATGAGAGAAGGGAACTGGATCTAATTGGATCGGAAGAGATAAAGGAGGCGAGCGGGGGAGTGTGTTGCTATGGAGTTGACCGTTTAGGTTAGCGAATGTGAGCAAAGTAGAGACGAAAGCGACTTTATACAGAGCACGTGGTGCCCCCGCCGATTTTAACCGCCGCCTCCTCCACTCGCAACTTGCATTTATTTATAGTTTTACGTTTTTCTTTCTAAAAAAAAAAATATATATCACAACTCCCCCACCTAATGGACTTCAAAATTTTAATCGTCCTCACCAATTAAAACAAAAAGAGTTCTATTAAATTAAAAAAAATAGAAAAATAAATTTTTTAAATTAATATGCCTATATATAAAATATTTGATTTGTAAATTTTATTTAATGAGATTTTTTCATGAATTAAATATTTAACAAACGAGTAATGCTATGTATAATTTTAAGATAGGTAAGTCAAATGTATTTATTTAAAAAAAAAAAAGTCAATTATTAAAAAAATAATTTTTTTAAAACAAAATACGTGAGACTGGTAAACTCTAGAATTGCATACATCACTTTTCTTATCTTATCAAATATATCAAAAGTTATGAGTTATATAAGTGTCATGCATTTCTTTTAAGAAAAAATAAATTTTTTTATTAAAAAATTAATTTTTTATGTGATTTCTAAATTTACTTAATTTTTTCAAAATATAAATAAATAAAATATTTACACATCCTATCACTAAATATCACTTCGAGTTTTGCTACATAACTTTCACCAGACTCTACATTTTATATTTTTTTTAATCTTTAATATTTTTTTAAAATTTTTTTTGAGTTTATTCTTTTTAAATTATTTCAAATTTTTTATTCATTATTCATATAATAATATTTGATAAAAGAAAAAAATAATAAAAATTAAAAAAAAATATGGAGTGTAGAGTGTTAGGAAGTTGTGAAGATTTTTTGTTATATATTTATATTTTGAGACTTGTAAAGTACAGGTAATTAATTTGATATATCAATTTATGTATCGATATTGATATAATTTTTTTTATTAAAAAAATAAAAATTTTATTTTGGGAGAATAAAAAGTTATTTATCTCATGATAATTATTTTTGTCTTAATTCATACTGTTTCATTTAACGGATGCCTTACATGTCAGCATCAATGCACGGTTTGGTACTCAAATTTACTTGGAGGAAGACTTTTTCTTATGTTTTTATCTAAATTCTGTTTTTTTTTTAAATATGTTAATATCTAAAAAAAAATATGTTAGAAATTATTGTTAATACTTCTGTTGCGATCTTTAGATCTTTTGTTGAGATATGATTTCACAAAATCTTTTCCTTCCATTTGAGGAAGATTGACAGTTTTTTTTTTCACCATCCATTATCTCAAATGTATTAACTGCCTTACAAAAGAAATCTTCCAATATATTTACTTTCAGAGTGAAAGTTTGTGTTTTTTTATGGTTACTAAAATCTGGGAGCAGACTTCTCTCAACAAATAGAAAATCCTCTAGCTGTTGGTTGTTGGGTAGTTTTCTATAATCTAGAAGGCACATCTGAGATCTGTTTTTAGAGGACCGAGTCACCAACGTTCAAGAGGAGATCTGATATAATGGTTTAATATTGTAGATGGCTTGAATTTATCACTTTAAAGAGAGCGAGATTTTCATGCCTCAGTCCAAGTTGATTTCATTTGAATTTTTCATTTCATTGTAATTTTTCATTTTATTATTATGTATTTCACTAAGTTTTTTTTCTCCTCAGCAAGATAAGCATATCATATACTAAAACTAAACAGTTACAAAGATACAAGAGTCAGTGGAATGAGAGTCCCCAACAATCATACCAAAGTAAGCAAAAGCAACACCAACACCAAAATAAAAACAAAGAGAAAAATAAAAAAAGCGGGTTATTAAGTCAAAAGATTGACTCCAACCCATTTTCACAAGGAGAAGCAGCTTTAAAGCAGTTTTAACATAGTCTGATAAAATGGGGTAGTTTATGAACACAGATAAAAATATATAATTAAACTTAACAAACAAGTATTTGTATAATTAATATATCAATGAGGAGTGTGTAACTAGGGAAGTTCAAAGAAAGAAATTTATGCAATTTGTAAAGCAATTAGGAAGTAGCTAGGGTGTAACTAGGGGTGTAAATTGGTCCGGTTCAATCCGGTCCAGTTTGGGGGGTGATGGACTCATCATTTTCTTCGGACCGGACCGAACATCCATAGAGATCGGACTGGACCGGTAGTTATCGGTCCAGTCCGGTCGGTCTGTTAAGTCCGGCCTAATTATTTTTTATTTTTTTTTTAATTTTTTGAATAAATTAAAAAAATTATTTAAATTACTAAATTAAAATTAAGTGAATTATTAATGTGGATTATATAACTAACTCATTAAAAAATTATTTTATATGGTCAAATATAATAAATTAGATAAAAATTACATCATTAATTTAAATAATTACTATATAAAAAATAATATATTAAATTATTAAAAATACTTTTTAAATATATATAAGAGTTCGATCCGACCTGGTCCAAAATTTATTGATACTGAGACCGGATTAAATTTTTTCGGTCTACAATATATAGAACTGAGACCGATTGATTTGAAGTTCAGTCTGGTCCGAACTGAATGGACCGAATTCTTTAGTGTAACTTTGGTTTCTCCGAATCAGTAAGTTGTGCATGTCGTATAATTTACTTCAAAAGAGGGAACTAACTAATCCTAAGAAATCTTGACCATATTAAAAAAATAAAAATTTGACCTTGGCACATATATTTAGAGTAATGCTTGTTATAATTTTTAGATATACAAATCTTACGTACTTTATTTGAAAAAGTATGATTTATTATTAAAAAAATATTTTTTTTTTTATATAAATCTCATATTTATCTTTCTTTTATACTACCGAATGTGATGTAGATGATGGACCAATACGTGAAAGTACATAGTTTGATAGGCGGTAGGAGGAAGCCAGTATTTGATTAAAGACAATTCATGACTATGGAGAGAAATGTTAGATATATAAATAAAAATTGGAAAAAAAGTTTACAATAACATGATGTATTTTGATCATGTAATATGTTTATTTTATTTTATTTTTATCTCTCTTACAACCTAACATTTCGTATTGTGAATATTACAATTTTAATTTCACCTATATATAAAGTAGTTGTTCTCATTTACGCTTCGTTTGGATATAGAAACGATTTCATTTTATCTTATCTTATCTCATCATTCTAACTTTTTTAAGTTTTCACATAAATATAATAAATAATTCAACTTTTTTAAATTTTAAAATAATAATAATATTCTAATAATATTTTATTCAACTTTTAATTTTTATCTAAAATCATCTCATCTCATATTACTATCCAAATGATGCCCTATACATCCCTAAAAAAAAAGTTTCAATTTGTATTGGCCCAAACTATTTATATTTTTAAGTTTCGCACTCTTATATATATTGTTTTTTAATTTTATTTTTTATATTTCCGTGGTGACGTTTTACTATTTTAGCCTATTAATTTTATATTATTATTATATTCTTGAACACGTGTCACATGTTTATTAGTGTCACATCGCAAAGTCATCTTTAATTTAATTTATAAACGGAATATAGTAATAGAGCCATAGACAGTAAGTAGGAGTGATAAAATAAAATTAAAAAGATAAACTACATGTAAATTAAACCACCTTAAGAGCACTCCCAATGATTTTTTTATCTTATCATTTAAAATATATCATCAAAATCTACTTTTTTCTATTTTACATATTAATTTTTACAATATAATATACATCAACTTATCTATTTTTTCTTTATATTATTTAAATATTATATTTTATAATATTTTTTATTCATTTCCTATTTTTTCTCTAACTATGAATAATGTCCTCCTATCATTTAATATTTACAATATTTTCCCATATTTATTTATCTTCCTCCTTACTTCTCTCTCTTCGAAAACCAGAAATCACTACCTCTTAAACAGAAGCTAAAAAAAATATGGAACTCAACATCAACTAGTTTCCGATTTGAACCCAACCCCACCACTTCATGTTCCTCCAATCCTCCAATCCACCAAAATCACCTTCAAATCCGTACCCAATCCAACTCACTAAGCACGATCACCCACTCGGTTTCCAACCAAAGCAAACCCCACCTGCATCACACAACCAGTTTCATCGCGAACCCATTTCCGGTAATCCCTCAACTTCACAAACCTTTCATTTTGTGCTTCATAAGTGAACTTTGGATACGGAGGAAAGATTACCCAGAGGCCAGAACCCACTCAGACAAGGAAGAGCAACCGGACTTGCAAATTTAAACTGGACTTTAGGATTTTTGAATTGAAATTTGAAGCAAACTAAATGCATAGTTGCTGGAATCGACGAGAATTGATGAAGGGAAGATGGCGTCAAACATACAGAGGGGCTTTAGTGAAATAAGATGAATTTTGATGCAGATGAAAGAGTACAAGAAGACAGAAAAATTAATTAAAAAATGTTTACATTCGTTAATAGTGTCACGCTACATGTAGTAGTAACATAATACCAAACTGTAAAATAAAAATGAAGTAGAGAATCGGTTGGATGTACATTTTAAGCTAAATCCTTTAAATTTTATAGATAGATGAATTTTACATAATCCATTGAGAGTGCTCTAGGAGCATTCTATATTCTCATTGATTTAGCCAAAGTTTTAGATAAGTTGGACTAATATACCGCTTTTTAATTTTTGGTTAATTATTCAAAACTTGAACTACACATTTTATTAGCCATCTCAATTTTTCTAATAATAAAATAATAATATATTTTTTAAATTTTTTATCTATTTATTTTTTAAATGCTTATTATTTTTATTTTCATAATTTTCAACAAACTACGTATTAAAATACATAAAATTTATCTATAAATTAACTTCATTTTCAAATAAAAAATATTAAAATATATAGAAAATATATTACAAAGGAGTGAGAAATAATATAAAATTCATTTGGCTAAGTTACTTAGCACATGATCAAATTTACAAATTTACATACCAATACTGTCTAATCCAATGTGGGAAAAGTTTGAGTATGCCAAAGCCAATAAAGATGTTCAGAGTATTGGCAATGGTCTAGCCATTGTCAAGTCTAAAATTTGACTAAAAGTTGAGGTTTTAGCTAAAATCAAAACTATTGGAGAGGTTAATCTACATTTGATTATCTATCCAAAAGTCAAAATAATAATATAATATTAGATATTTTAATAATAATTTTGTTTTATATTTTTCAAATACACTCCATATATTAATTAATAATTTAATTTTTACTTAAAATTATTATTTTCTAACTATTTTTTTCTTCAACCTAATTATCCAATAGTAACCCTTAGAATATTTTTAGAATAAAATATTATTTTAGAGATGAATGGTGGCTGACCAAATTTGAAGAAATGGATGGATTTAATGTAACTCAAAAGTGGAGCCTAGGAGTTTTGACTACTCCAATACAGATCATTTTTGAGCTACTTAGTCAAAATTTAGCTAGGCACTGGAATTTGGCTAGTGCCTAACTCTAAGACAACCAAGCTCCATGTATTAAGCCACCCAGTGTTGTAGCATTGTGAAAAGAAAAGTTATATTTGTCTTCCACACTCCACACATAATTTTTTTATCTTACCAAATGTATAGTGTATATATGGATGATAAGTAAAAGAATTCAATTATTTTAAGAAGAATAAAAAAAATATAGTGTATGGTATAAAGATGATAAGTAACAATGCTCTTATGATAATAGACAAAATGTACTCTCCATATAAACAGAAAGAGTAAATTGAATACAATTAAGTAGGTGCCATGCATGGTTTAATTTACATGTTGCACTGTAATTTAGGTGTCTTGGTTTGGTTTTTGTTATGCTTAATTAATTGGTTTCTTAGGGTAATTCATCATCCTCTCATGAATTGATTAATTGGATACGCTACAAGATCATGCCTTGGAATTAGAAGAATAAAGAGTCCTTGATCTCCATGATGTGAATTACGCTATAAATTAATCTATTTGCAAGTTTGTTATTATTGACACACCAAATACTTGATCATTAATGTATGTGCAGGTATATATGTTGTATCAACTCATTATTTAAAAAAAATATCTATATTGTAGTTTTTTTATTATAAATATAATACATCAAATAGTAAGAAATATATATTATATTAGAATCCTGACACAAATGGATACTACAAAATAGTGACGTCATTCCTTTTTTTCTTCGGATTTCATTTGGCGAAATGTTTACCTTTCCCGCTTCAAACCCCGAACCCCAGCTCATTGTCCAGCCCATCCTTTGAACTTTGTCGTCCCCATTCTTTCAGCTTCATCATGTTTTGTTTAGGGGTGTAAACTTAAATCGGAAAATCGATCTGGACCGAATTAAATCAGACCGATTTTATCAATTTTAAACCGATTTGGTCTGAAACCGATTTTTAAAATGTAAAAATCGATCAGTTTCTGTTTTGAAATTCTGGACCGGTTGATTAAAAAAAATAAAAAATAATATTTTTATATATAAATTTTATACAAAATATTTCATATATATTAAATATTAATATATATAAATTTTATATATAATATATAATTATAAATTTTTATGTGAAATTTTATATATAATATATATATTCATATGAAATAATTTCTTATTTTAATTTATAAATTATTACATAAAATATTAATACTAAATAACTAAAAGTTTATAACTAATATTAATATATAACTTATAACTATACTAATAGTCTAATATTAATACTATTATATAGTCTAATATATTAATAAAAGTATAAAACAATTTTTTTAAAATCAATTTTTTTTTATAAATAAATTTTTATTGACAAATTGTGAAACTTACATTTAAAAAAAATCAAAAAACCGAATCAGACCGGACCGGAAATTGATAAAACCGGAAGTACCGGTTTAGAAGGGTAACCGGTGCGTAATCGATTTTAAAAAATACAAAACCAGTACATACTGATTCGGTCTTAAATTTTATTCAAAACTGGACTGAACCGGACCGGTTACACCCCTAGTCATGCTCAAAACTCCAAAAGCCAGAAAAAACAAGAATCGAAACAACACACCCAGAAACCTATAAACTCTAAAAACTTCTCTGGTTCGCCAAACACAAAGGAAATTTCTTACAAAATATTGACATGCGTCTTTGAAGACAAGAACAAAGACAAAAGAAGATGAAGAGTAAACGAACATTTCGACACAAGAATAATCAATATTATTTTGACTGGAAAATTTAGAAAGGGAATGGCTGGAAAAAAACTCTAAATCTTGAAACGAATACTGTTTCGTTTTCAATAATAAAATTTCAAGTGATTGAATTTAACTGGAACAATGACTCAAAATCTCAACTTCCTATTTTCCCTCCACTTTCTCGACAAGCAAACTTAGGATGAAAAGAGATCGTTTTGGTAAAAAATAAAAATAAATAAATAAAGAGCTTAGAGGCAAAAGGGAACAAACAAGTGAATACCTTGTCAGCCATCCAAAACAAAATCTTTGGAAAATAAAATCTTTCTCAAACTATTTAACAGTTTTAAAACCCAAAATTTCTCTTTTCTTTCATTTTACTTCATTCTCTCAGCAACCAAATAGAGGTTCAAGCAAATGGGGGAAAAAAAAAAAAGGTTCCACAAAGAATAGAGTGAAAGAAAGAGAGAATATTTGGGATTATTTGTGCTCTTCTTCTCATTTTTTTCTTTCAGCGTCAGAGTGCTCGAAGAGTTTGTCCTCCAAGTGAGTCTACCGAGTCATCTGCAACTAAGTATAACTCGTTCGAGGGTTGTCGGCGACGGGAAACTGACTCCTCTATCACAAAAGGCTATGGGAAGGGAAGGGAAAGGGGAGAGAGAGAGAGAGACGGGCGAGGGGAAAGGGAAGGAAAAGCAAGAAAAAAAAAATTAACGGACGTGATACTGCCACGTCCGTTTGTAGATTCTTTTTGTGGGACCTATTTGTATCTCTAGTATTTTTCTCTTATATAACAAGCTTGTAATAAATATTAATATAACTTTATTTTTGTATATTCCATTACTGCTAATTCCCATCATATCTCTCCCGCCTAAAGAAAAAATTAAAGGAAAGAAAAGGAAATTAAAGAAAACTCCGCACAGCCATAAATAGTAGTGGAGACCACAGATAACATAGCTTACCACTGTCAACCACGTACTCCTCGTTCTGAATGGATTGTTCGAAGCTTATCCATGGAGACATTTACTCTCTTAAGTATAAACACAAGAAGACAGGAACAAGGCCAAAATGCATGTCAGTTTCAACCAAAGATCACGTCCAATAATTTCCAGCATGCAAAACTAATTTGTGAGGACAGAAACCTACCTTCATCATCTGGTACATGAATCATGTCCTAGTATATCAACTTCATCATCTTTTTTTTTTTTTTAAAAAAAAAAAAAATTGAAAACGCGACAAGTTAATCACATTCATAAAGGTGAGATAAGTACTAATTGGCACCAAAGACATGTAAGTGATCATATATGTACATGAGAGCTAGGCATTATTAATCCTAGATCAGAAAGGCACAGAAATGGATAATAATATTGCAGAAGAACAACAGAGGGAAGTGGAGACAAAAGAAGAGGCAGATCAAGAAGCTGGCGGATTAGCTTTGCAAGCTGGTGCTGGAGGTCGGCAGCCTCGCCAACATGATGACATCTTCTCCAACGCTACAATTACTACTTCTAGTGCTGCTGGCCGTAGTGGTTTTTCCTCGGAGCATTATGGTGGAACTGAGAGTACTGTCGTTGAAGGAGGTAAGGGATCAAATAGAACAAAAACAAATACTCTTTTTTAGAAAGTACGTACGCTACATGACTAATTCCTAAGATAATCTGCAATATTTGAGTTAATTCTCTAATGAAGAAAACATTCAAGAAAATGGGAACTCGTGAAAAGTTTTATACAAGTCTTCTAATGTTTTCGTGATCTTTTAATTTCTGGCCGGTATATTAATGGTACGCAATAAAAAATACACAAGCTAATTTCCAAATATAGATGCAAGCGTGAATTAATGCAAAAAGTCATGACAAGGTGCTTCTTTTTCTTAATTTTATTAGTGTTGTTGGGTTTTTATTTTTTAACAATTTCAAGACTTCCATGCGTTTCTCTTCTCTTTTACCTTTTTTCTTTCATGTGTTGATTGGTAATTTGGGTCTGTATTGTGTCTAAGTTATGAGTATTAAATTATATGAGTTAATCTGAACACTACCCATTTAATTAAACGAATCAAACTTTAAAATCTTAAAATGATCCAAATAAATAATGAGGAACAAAACATGACCTGTTCAACCCGTTTAATAATTAATTTTTATTAGATTAAATTGGACACGAACCATTTAACCTAATAATTTAACCATTTTCACATAAATTGGTTGAATTAACACATATATTTATTTTAAACGTAATTAATATAATTTTATATATAATATAAGGATAAATATATAAATAATTTACAATTACAACTAAATTCGTGATAAAATATTTTATTATCAATATCCATGGTACTACATAAGAAAATTACTTATTAACAAGAAAATTTAATAGTTTGATATATCAAGTAACTAAATACTAATATTAATATTACATCCCAACAGTTAAAAAAAAATATATAATTAAATATTTATAAAATTTGAAAATAAAATCTATTCATATTATATGATCGATTGATTGCAAGTTTTGAGAGTTAATTTACAATTAATCCATTTATTATTAATCATGTCTTATCAAGTCAGTCAATTTATTATCAAATCCAACCTCACTAATTATTTTGTGTCATACGTTCTTGTCAGGTTTACTGGTCATGTCATATGTTCCTGGTACTCAAAATTACTAGTCAAGCTAAAAAATTGACCGTATAAATTAGAAAAAAACAACAATAATGTCAATCTTATTTTGCATATTTTGGAAGAATATATTTTCATACGAAAATATGGTACTGTGACGTATTAATATTTTGGCTGTGGAATATTCTAATCTAAGGAATGGATCACTCGTCACATTCATCATAATATTTGTAATTAAAAACGTTTTGAACATATAATATATATATGAAAAATACTTTAGTCACAAAAATATTATACAAAGTTAAACACAAACTGATGTGGCTTGATAAACATATAAAAAAATATTATAAAATTATTTTTATTATAAAATAAATCTAATAAATTTTATAAAAACACATCAATTTATAAATTTACTTTATTTATAAGGAATCGTAAAAAATGGCCAAATGGTATTATTTTTCTAATATGGCAGATTTATACGCTTGTAATTTCGGCCGTCCGTGAAGTTTCATGAGTAGTACTCACTACCCATCCCAATAAAATAAAACAAATAATATTAAAAAAAATAATATAAGTATTTAATTTTTTTACTGTTCATGTATTTAATATTTTTTTTAAAATTTTTTTTACTTATTGATTAAGAAAACGGCTATTAGTGTATCAGTATTTTATTTTATTTTTTAAAGATGTTTAAATATGTTTAAAAAATGTTTGAAATAAAAAACTAAAAACAAAAGTTTAATATTCTGGCACACCAAGCGGGCAAATTGAGGGGCATCGTAGCACTACCACTTTAAAAAACATTTTGAATAATATTATATACAATTTTTTTTCTCTATGATTTTTGTAAAAAAGTAGATCTTACTAATAAAAAATAATTTTTTTATACTTATTTTAAGATGTGATCCACTATTTTATAAAGAATCGTGCGGTGCTCGATCGTCTATTACAAAGAATTGTCCTAGGACAATATTGCACCCTGACTTGATCTGGCGGATCAGGTGGAGAAAGAAAAAGCAAGCAACATTAATCTTCCCATAATTTGCATATATATAATAAATTCAATAATCTCCAAACAAAAATAGTCATGATCTGGATGATGATCTGCTGGATGCATGGTTTCAGGTCAATTAATCTCGTATGAATATTATGAAGTGAAAAATGAAGGTGTTGATTTTCTTGATCCCAAGACCAGTCCTGGACATGTTATATTGGACGTTGCAACAAAGAGGTTTGGCTATCAAACTATTGGTGGAGAGCTGGTTGAGCAAACTGCAGCATTCAGTCCTGATACTTCCATCAATATTATTGGGACATCTGAACCAACAGCTGGGAGATATGAGCAGTTTGAGTACTTCACAAAAGAAAGCCATGATCAAGTACTGCAGCAGAAAGAAACGTATTTTGAAACTGTTTACGAGAATCCAGAGATAAGTGAGCTCTACTGCCCTAAATGTAAAGTTCACATTCACATAGTCCTTATACCCAATAGATCAGATGATGAATTGAGGTGCCCAACCTGCTCCGAATTTCTCAGGCCCATAGGTACATTATGTTACGTGCATATATAATACTATATTTTGCAGTAGTTTGAGCACTAATATGTATTTCTTTCATACTACCTTGAATCTTTCCTGTTTGCGACTCAAGAATATATATACACGTATATATAGCAGACTAGTATTAGAGTTTGATTCAGAAAATTTATGTGTTGGACGCAGACTTTATCAGTAATATTCTGTGTCTGATCTATAGCTTGCAAAATTACATGTTGTGAAATTCATCATATGAGTTCAGATTAACCTTCTGACGATTTAGTTGTTTACTGCATGGTTTCAGGTGAATTTTCTTCTGAATCTTCTGAGTTGAAAAATGAAAGTGGTGGAGTAGATGTCACAGAAGAAAAAAGAATTGAAATTCAATTAACCAGTGGTGAAATAAACATTGAAGATGAGGATAAAACTAAGAACATGATAAGCAGTACACCTGTTGTAGATCCTCCACCTTCCAAGAACTTGCTCCTGGAGAAAATTGCAACTGATACTTCCATCACTGTAATAACTGAAAAAGAAGAGAGAGGCGGCTTTAACTTGACAAAAGAAAGAGAAGTACTGGAAGAGACAGATCTTCATCTTGAAACTCATAATCATGTAGACAAGAAGCCGAAGATATATGAGTTCTGCCCTAAATGTAGAGTCTGCATCGACAAGATCCTTATTCGCTGTAGATATGATGAATTTAGGTGCCCATCGTGCTTCGAATTTCTCAAACCTATAGGTACCTTTGCATTCTTATTTGCTACTTACTGTATTGCAGTAGTGCTTTGATAAAATCAATCTTATGGCCGTATGCTACTTCCATAATTATTTGCAGGCACGAAACCTTGTTACTGTGTTTGGAAACTATATATTCATGAATGTCATTTATTCTCTTTTCTGTTAATTGTTGGCTGATCTATCATAAGAAGGGAAGCTAATTAACTATATTGTACTCATATGAACAGGCCGTGGCTGGTTCTTTCAAAAGCCTGTACCTGCTGTCGACCCAGGTAATATGTATGCTCTTTCAAACTTTTTTGGCAATCCTTTGCTATTTCTATATATGAAGTTCTCAGGAGTTTAATCAAGACTGATGAATTTGGTAACAGTTTGGAAGCTATGAAAAGCGGTTTTTGGTTTTGAAATCAGATAGAAAGTGATTAATGTTGAGGAATAATCTCATAATATTGTCTGTGGACAATGTCTTAGGCATGTTTATAAGGAATGAACAATCATCTCTTATAAAACCGATTTTATGAGATGAGTTAGGCCCATGAACTTCTTCATGGTATCAGAGTCTACCACAGAAGAATGGAGGCTCACACTATCTACCTGTAACAAGGACTAGGAATAATACTGGCCTGTACGTGAGGGAGAGTGTTGAGAAATAATCTCACATTGCCTGTGGACAAGGTCTTGGACATATATATAAGGAATGAATAATCCTCTTTTGAAAAACCGATTTTATGAAATGAGTAATTAGCCCCATACACTGATTTTAGCTTCTAACAGAACTGATCTCCCTAGCTAACATGGTACAGGCGATCTTATGGATTAAAGGCTGTGGTGCCCGAAACTATATGAGGTGCATTTGTAACTTATTAACGAAACAAACAATGCAGCTTACACAAGTGATCTTCCTAAAATTTCAACAAGCATATAACAGTTCATACTTCATAAAAGTACAGTAAATCTTAGAGTTCAACCTTTCAATACAAGAAAAGTACTTTATTGATTTCTTCAGCCTGTGGGAGACCAATCACGTCTACGCATTTGTAATACACAAATGTGCTCAAACACACCTTTTCTAGCAGTAGTGAAAGTTTCATTTCTTGTTTGATTGTGGAACAACAGCTAGATCAAGCTAGCATGCATGCAGCTCTCCAAAATGCACTAAATGCTTCTTTTCTATTTTCACGCTTAGCTCTATTTTTCATATGGTGTCTTCAATGCATTATTATGCAGGAAATAAAAAACCCATTGAACCAGAACCAGAGGATATTGTTCATCCACTTAAACCACAGACACTGACTCCACCAAGCTGGACTCTTCAACAACATAGTGCCATAAAGTTGGAGATCCTAAAAAGTATCGTTTATGGTGGTTTGATAGAATCAATCACAAGCTTATCGGTTGTGTCATCTGCAGCTAGTGCAGCTGCTGCCACATGTAAGTGTTCATATTTTTTTGCTTTTTAGTCTTCTTTTACAATGGTGCAGAAACTCTGTGTATGAAATAATTGCAACTATCTCCTCATGTTTGCTATTCTGGACATTTCCAGCACGAGCATTTGGCACATAGTTGATTATACTAAGCTAGTATTACTAGGCCATGCATGTAACCATCATAACCGCTAATATCTTTCTTTAGCAGAGTTGGTTATAATCTTTTGTAGTTCAAAGCTTTGTTGAACCATTATTATTTTTAAATTTTATACAAATAATTATCAAGGTAATTTCTTTGCAAGTAAGATGAAATTCCAAGTAAAGATATATTTCTATTAGCAGATAAAGTACTTGTAGCTTACCTATAATTCATTGGTTAAATAACTAAATCAACAATAAAACTAACAAACAATTGTCGTATTGCAGTGAACATTGTAGCCTTGGCATTGGCAAACCTGATTGGTGGACTTTTCGTCATTGGTCATAATGTGAGTTCTTTTCTTATTTCTTATTTTTATTTTCTTCCAAAATTACATTGCATGATGTGTAAATACATATCCATTCATGCAAAATCCTGGTTTCACCATATATTTGTTTCATGAACATGTTTTTTCTTAGTACTTCAACAAAGGTATGCCATGAAATATCATGAGATTATTCTTCTTTTTTCTTTGCCCCAAAAACCTTCTATTTTCAATTTGATTAATTTTCACCAATGGTAATAAACAAAAAAAATCCTATCTTTTTAAGTTTTTTTGCCTCATTTTCTTACAACATGTCATGATTAACAAATTGGCAGTTCAAATAATATGATCAAGTGTTATGGAAGTTGTTTCAGTTTAATTAACTTTAAGCTCATTGATTTGGAACTTGCCTTACAGCTTCTGGAACTGAAGAATGATCAATCTAGAGTGACCTCGGATGAAACAGATGATGAACAAGAAGCTGCGGGTCGGTACCAAGAAGTACTGGGCCAGAAAAGGAATTTCATCCTCCATGCCTCAGTTGCAGTATTATCATTCCTTGTTTTTGGGTTGGTGCCTCCAGTGGTGTATGGCTTCTCATTTTACAAGAGTGACGAGAGGTCCCTCAAGATGGCAGCAGTCGCAGCAGCTTCTCTTGCATGCATCACTGTACTTGCCAATGCCAAGGCTTACGTCCAAAAGCCACCAAACTGGTACATTTATGTTACAACTGTGCTGCACTACGTTGTACTTGGGGTTGGAGCCGCCGGCATTTCTTACTTAGCAGGTTTCCTCCTCAACAAACTCATTCAGAAGCTTGGTTGGTTTGAGTAAAGTACTGCAACTATGATCTCTTGGTCCCCCTTCGTATATATATGTTCATCAATGTGCTACCTACCTTCTTTGTTTTTGCACCCATTTTTCCTTTTTCTTTAACTTCCCGAATCAGTAACAACACAGTGAATAGTGTGTGATATGAAAGCCTTTTTTAGACTGAAATGTAGAAGCCCTCTAAAGAGAGGGACTTCTTCAAAAAATTGGCGTATGCCGTTATCTGCGGCGAGCACACGGTATTCTTTAGTAAAAGGCGAAAGAATAGTTCGCTCTGTGCTCACCGCGCGGCTGCGTGATTTAGAACAGAAGTTCACTTTCCTTTTTATGGTTGTTCTCTTGTTCTGACTATGTTGCTTCTTTCCAGTGTGGGATTTGCATCAATGATAACAGCACTTAAGCCCACGTGCAACACAGTCATGCCTAAGATAAGTCGCACGTGTGACTAGATTTAGTTGAGCTTATTGAGTGGTAAGTCAACTACTTCAAGGGAATTAACTCACTGAGATTGCCATGGCTTGTTTGGAAGCAAAACCAATCCCATTACACAGCTAAATATTGGTATATTAGCCTTTAGGTAAAGAGAAATGCCCCTACTTTTAAATTGATTTTTTTTTATCAATCACTTAATTAAATAGCAATTACCTGAAATGTATCACGCAGCAAATGTAACTAGAATAATAAAATCAAAGATAAAAAAGAGTATTACTCTTAAATATAATTTGAGCAAGTGAGGCTCGGAGAGGCGGCCATTTTCTAACATGTTTCCAATCATTTGCCAATTTTCTCTCTTCAGATTATCTTTATTCTTTTTTTTTATTGATACAGTGTTTCCAGAAATAATGTTCTGACTAATCTCGAGAGTGCACAGGTCTTCGATAAGAAATTTTTTACAAGTACACATCAGGTAACTTCAAAGAAAAATCTCTCAGTTTGATGGTCACTAAAGATTATTTGTACTAAAGGGAATTTGAACTTTAGACCTAGAGGGAGCATACCCCAAGCCTACCTAAAGGCCTTTACCACTAGAGCCAACCACAGTCCGGACCATCTTTATATTAGCTAACTTCACGAGTCTTACGGTAGCCAATTCCAAGTTACTTTATAAGGATGTCGGACACACCATAACCGTTTTAAGGCTTAAGCAGGGTTTGTCAGGATTTGTCCAGATCTTGTATCCATTGTGCTTGTGAGCTGTGGGATAAAAGAAATGTTGCAAAGGTGCAATTCCAATACAAACTTAAATGACTAGACAGTTCATCGGCACTACGAATTGTCCTATTTGCATTAATCAGCCATATTTCCTTGAAGTTGCTAGCAATAATTGCAAACCTGGAAGTAAATCTCCATAAAAAGGACAAACAAATGTAAAACGAAACATGGGACTAGTAACATGGCTGAAATTTTTATTCACCTCAAATAGGTCTATGCACAGTCACAACAAATGAGTTACAGTATATACCAAAGTGGAAGATCAAATGGGCATCAATTTAAACGCTTAAAAAGCTATAATTTTGTTGACCCATTTTTGGGTATCACACTAGTCAAGAATGAATTAAAACATCCATCTTGGAGAAGAATGAACAGCACTTTGCCGGGGTCTGTTGGGCGGCTCTAAGTTGTTCTGCTGCTCAAAATTGTTCCGCTTCTTCATGATTGATGATACAGTTGGGCTGAAGTAGTCGTTACTCCTTTGAGAAGTTGCTGCTTGTGAATACATCTTCCTTCCGTGGATGAAGCTCCTATGCTTCTCTAGCAGTGCCCTACGGGCCACCGAGTTCCTTTGGACAATCCCTGATCTATTGTAATTTACACAACTCTGGCTCCTTCCCACTTGCTGAAACTTTCCCTCTCTAGGAATCGTATAATTTCTACTCTCAGCAGTTTCTGCAGAGTACATAGTCTCACCCTCACTGCTATACCCATTCTGCATTTCTGAGACTTCTATTGGAGATGAGCTGGACTGAACCTCACTTTGTGCCCCATTTACAGAACCTGTTGAGGCAATCTCGGCATCAGCACCAGGACTCATGACTACTTTATCCTTGATATGGTCTTCTCTTAATAAACTATGTGGAGGAAGTTGCTTGATATAATTCTCATCAGAGCAAATGGGCGGTTGTTTGGCTGGCGGAAGCAGTAATCCTGCTCTGGCAACCTTTGGAGGGAAATTAATATCCAAAAGTTGGATTTGTGCACTTTCCTTCTTCCTAAGAGGAACTGAAGTTAACTTTGGTGATTCATAAATTTCTGGAGTTGGAATTCCCTGCACATGGATTGCATGCATATCATTTTTCAGGGTTTCCCCTTCAACATTGTTTGTTGTAGCAGATCGGATTGGCACAGGCTGATCCCTGGCTTTTGAGAATGTATTTGATGAAGATGGGGTTCCATCACAATCAGCTTCTGTTGACTTAAAAACTTGACGCAGTGTGAATGAAGCACAAGAATGCTCACTCTTCTGGCTTGCAGACATCAATCGAATGATTGGCAACTTTGGTTTGTTAAGTTCATCAAGACTGCCTTCCCAATGCTGGTTTAACCAATCACAGACAATGGGGATAGGGATGCCAAATTGCATAGGAAGATCTTTCTTCCAAGATGACGTGGATGATGACGAAGTTGAAGAGGACTTGGCATTTGGAGATGTGGCTAGTTTCATAGGATCACAGATCATGAATGCAAGATTGCCTTGTACATCGAATCCAGCAGACCCAGGACTCCATATTACTCCATCCGTTGACAGTTTTATGAGATTGTCAGTGGCAATCACCACCTTCCCTTCACCAACTGTTAATTCCCTTTTCTCTGTGTAGCCCAAGAGGTAAACTACACTTCCAAGATCCAGGTTTGGTTTAGAACAGGTTTTCAAGTAGTGAGGCTGCTGCCCCTGGGCATTTGAGTCTCCATCCATGGCATCTAAACCCACGATTGTCAGATCTAAAACTGAGCTGGTAATAAAAAACCTGAAACCAGCCAACGGACATGAGAAAATGCATTGGAGGAAAAAAAAAAAAATGCACAGCCTAGGATAATTCATGATGCAATCGCGAGGAAAAAGAGGAAAGTCCCCAAAGTATATTAAAGGCCAACCAAGGTAACAATTACTAACTAAAAATTAAAGTTAACAACCATAATATACAAACAAATATGAATATATATATATATATATAAATATATATTAGAACCCCATCCCCAAATATAGAAGAATAAGCTTCCTAATCAAACATTAGGCCTTGACTTCTCAGATCAACTGAATAAACCTCCAAGGACTACCCATCGATGTTCTAGAGTTCCTTTCTTGTATTGACTCGACAACATACCTTTCCACAGCACTGCTACATCATAAATATAGATCTCATATTAAAAGGTATGAAAAAAAATGAAAGATCATAGTTAACTGTTTCACAGAATGTCTGGCCATGTAAAAAAAGTATCTAATTTGGATAAATAAGTGATTAATAATCAACACATGTCTGACCCTCATTAACAAGTCAATCACTCTCGCACTACACATATTTCAATAGAGTTTGAGAAATCCACAAGAAGAAAATTAATCTAATGTCAATTTTTTCATAAGTAATTTAGTGTCAAAATTGATGCAATGAATAGGCCAATCAGGGAATTAGACCAGTGAATCAGCTTAGTGTCTCTGCCTTGTTTTCCTAATCTTTTTCATGGAAGGAAGCATTATCCTTTTTTATGAGCAATTGACAAGTATTATCCTACCAATGAAAAAGTAAATACTAAAAATGGCTAACTTATATTAAAAGTAAAAATAAAGGAAAGAGAAAACCCTAGTTTCTACGTAGGTCAAATTCATAACTCCCTAAATATATAAATTCTAATGACCACTGACATGACAGACATCGCAAGTATAATAGCAGAACATTATTAACAAGCACCACCGTTGTATTTATCACTCATGGACATGGTCTATTGGAGGCTGGAGCCTTCGAGGGATTGTTGACATCAAGGTTTTCAGTTGTCTAAGATTAATATCAAGGTCTAAGCAGAATCCAATTTAATCAACCCAGGAATGGCTTCTTTATCTGGTACCATAAATAGTTTCAAAGACCCTACAACGAATAAGTCAAAAACTAGATTTGCTTATCTCTATCCCAAGAAAGAAGTAAAATTAATCTTCACATTTAAGCAGACAGCATGGGACAATGCAGTTCCATTTATGGCCATCAAAAGGATGGTGAAAGAGTTTCAGAAAGAGGTAGTGGCACTGGTGATGATGTAATGTAGCAGTAGGGCCAGGAAGTGGACAGCAGAATGAAGGTGGTGCCAAGGAAAGCTTGTAACTGTAAAGTCATTCCCCAATAAACAAGTAACCTTCTGTATACACATATTTACGTAGGTGTGGATCACATGAAGTACTAATATCTTTGAAAGCATGGCACTGCAATCTCCAAGTCAAAAAAGGGGTGAAGGCTACACTGACCCACTAAGATGTAGGTAACTAATGCCATTAGCACAATAGACTTTTCTCTGGCACACACCCTGATACATGTCTACTGAAAAATAAGACTATCTTATACATAAGCTTAGATAACAATGAAAATTATGTTTTCTGCCTTACCACATCGCATATGAATCCAAATACCTTATTTGATCTGAACTTCCATAAAAGTTAGTGAGCCCTTTGTATTATTTTCTTTAAGACTACCCGCTAATATATGGAGCACACCCAATGCATCCAAAATTGGAATGGAATGAGAGATATCTTGTTATGCAAACAGTCACACAGGTAATCTATGCACATGCCAGCTTGAGTGTAAAAGATGCAAGTTGATGGGTTCATTCTAGCTATGTAAATATTGATGTATGTGTTTATGGCCATGAAGACATGCTGGCATATAATATCCACGGATACAACATACAAGCACCCTACACAAGTACCTAAGTCAATGTAATAGCACTCAAGCAATCTAGAAATCCATCTCATTTCTCTTCACATAAACCCATCCTGTACTTACATTTTAACTCTTCTTTTATTGATTTAGATTTTTGTTACATTATTCTTTCACAACTTACTTACCTTCCAATTTTCTATTAGCATATGACAAGCTGAGGTTCAGTATTCCAAACTATTCCTCAAACCCAAAAAAACAAAAACAATAACCCAAAACAGTAAATCCCCTGATTCAACTACAGTTTAAAAGAAAACCCAAGAAACGAAACAAAACAAACTCAGAAAATGCTACATTTTCTCAGCAACAAAACAGAATCCAAAAACCCAATACCTATGAGGAACAAGAATCGCGGAGACACTGTTCTGGAGCCGGATCTCGGAACTCTCGGCAGCTGCCACCGACGGAATATTAGCGTGGGTTGTCAGCAGCAGATTGCGGTGGATCAAGAACCCGGTACCGGTTCCGGAGATTCCGGCCATGGCGGAGGCTTTGCTAGAGAAAATGGCGGCTCTCATTCTCTCGGACTTGCCCACGCCTTTGCAGAAACACCAAGACTCACTAAGAACGCCCATTTTGGGATGGTTGTGAAGAGCGCGCTCAGCTTAAAATGGTGGATCTAGCAAGCGAGGCATTGCAGGGAGTAATAAAAAAGGGTTTGCCGAGTTCAGAGATAGAGAGACGAGATGGTCGTGAACTGAGTAAAGGGTGTTGGGTACGTGTTCGAGCTGGAATTTTAGTAGAAAAAGCAGCAGAGAGAAATTGCTGTCCGAGAGAGACAGAGAGAGAGACGTGAAGTGTCGGGAGTAAGGAAAAGAAGAATTGATGGACAAGTTTCTGGAATTTCTTTTTCTTTTTATATATTCTGTTCGGTATAAAGTCCCAGGTTTCCAAGAGTCCATGTTGAATAATTTAAGGAGAAAGCTTTAAATCCGATAATCACTTCTCTAATAATATTTTTAAAAAATAAATTTATAAATTAATATAATATAATAAATTAAAATTAAAATAATTTTATAACATGAGACACCACGTCAAATTATATAAGTTTATAAATTTATTTTTATAGATTAAACATTTATCTTAACTTAAACATAAAAAAAAAATAGACAATTTGTTATTGTTTGCTGCTGTTAATGATAATTTTATTAACGTGATTAAAAAAATATATAAAAAATACGTGATTGCAATAAATATTTAAATAAAAATAAAAAGTCAAGTGGTTCAGCCCTTGTTTATACGGTCTTTGAATGCTATGCGGAGAAAACGTGTGAAACAATAATTGCATTAAAATATTTGGTTGACAGAATTTAATATAAATAATTAAAACCTTAACTATATTGTTTCCTACTAAAGACATATAATTTACATAAAAATGATTTATCTTCAAAGTCAAATAATACTTATTTTTCCTTTTCATTTTTGCTTTTCTTTTCCTTTTTTCTACGTTTCACAGCAATAACGTTCTTTCTTTTTATACTTTTTTTCACAGTAACATTACCTTTTTCCCTTTACGGTGGCGTGAGCACAGCTGCTATTGAAGTATACATTTTCACATGAAAAAAGATATTTATAAATGTGAATTATACAACCATTACATAATTATTTAAAAATAAATAAATAAAACATGATATTCAGATAAAAAAAAATTTAATTTTTAATAATAAATCTCACTTTTTTTTAAAGTGATTACTGGACGTTTACGAACAATACGAACAATTGAATGTAAAATTACACTTTTTCATATAAAAAATCTCTCGTTTACTTCCCCTAGTACCAAGAAAATCTTCCTCGATAACGATTATCCATTTCTAATCTCAGTTATCTTGTTTTAACAACAGTTGCTTCAGCCAAAACGGCACGTGGCTTGATGACACAATAATACCCACATCTCCAAAATGGAGATCATCGATTCGAGCCCTCTCTCAATGTATCCAAAAAAAAAAAAAAACACACACACACACAACAGTTGCTTCGAGGAATGAGAAATATCGAGTTTAAAATTTAAGTTTTCCTCAATGGTACAAGAAAATAGAAATAAAGGAGCCCAAACAATTCAAACTTTACAAACAGAAATTTTCAATCCCTATATAAAAAACAAAAAGAAATCAAAATTTTCCAGACCAACTTTTTTTTGTTTGAAAATGGCAAGTCGCCAGCCATGCGGAATGAACAAATCCAAGCATCTTTGGAATCAGTCAGAACCGACATCTACCCCTCTTGGCTTCAGATATTTCTTGGCCTCAATTATGTCCTACAAAAGAATAAACAGATTGATAACAAGGATGATCTTGATTCATGGAGCGGCAAAACAAAACCCGAACCAAAATCTGCCATCTCATATATAGTGATTCAGTACTATGAACATGAAGTATGCTGTGTAGTATTTACTTGATGAGAAATAATATTCTAAGGCCTCTACATCACACAACATCCAGATTAACCATTAAAATATAAGCAATATACCATTAAAATTAAAAAAGTGAGGCGTTACATGGCAAACGCAGGTCACCACATGATTTAAACCTCAATACTACATACGAACACAACAAAATCATAAATCTCTCCGCATATTTTAGATAAAATAAATACTGTAGTACTAACGGTAAATGCAACTTTACCTCCCAAATTCTGCATTACAATGTATCAGCTTTCTAGAGATTTTGCTATGATATATAATCAACAGTTCACTGTATTTTCAGAACAACTCTTTCACCCTTGTTTCCCCCAAGTCATTCTATAATAGTTTTGTCCAATGTAATGTTCACTTCAAAAACTTAGGCCCCGTTTGGTTTCACAGATGGTCTCAATACATCTCATCTCATCTCATCTCAAATCATCTCAACATACAAACACCATTTAAACACAAACACTTTTCAATTTCAAATTTTTGACTTTTCAACTTTTTCGTCTAATCATTATCTAATCATTACAACTTTCCCAAACTTCCAAACAAAACACAAAAAATAATTACTTTTTCAAATAAAAAAAAAAATATTAAAAAATTATATTCTAATAATATTTTAACTTTATAATATTTTTATTCAACTTTTTCTCTCTCCATTCCCAAAACCCCATAAAACATCTTAACTCAAACTATTTCACTACTATTCACAAATTTCTCATCTCATCTTATTTCATCTCATCTCATCTATGTAACGAAACGAGACCTTAATTGTTAAAAAGTAAGAGGGTCTTTTGTAGTTAAGTTGAAAACAAAAGGGGTCATCAACAAAAACAGATAGACAGATAAAGCAACAAAGAAAAACCTCACCAAATTGCACTGCATATGCCATGGAGATTTACTCAAGTTTAAAAAGAAAATAAAACTACCTGCTGCAAAAGCACTGCTTCTTGAGGACAAGTTGGAAATTGCATTAGGCCAACTCCAACCATTAACAGGCCATAGCATCCTAGGCACACTACAAAATAGATTGGTAGCTGGGAAGTTGGAAACAGGGCACACTAAGCATCATCTACAACAACAAATATATATATATATATATGAAATGGATTAATAAAGAAAAATAAACTTTTGGAAGTAACTCACTAACAAAGCATGGCTTCTTGGAACCATAGATATCTGCAAGAGGCCACCCCATAATGCAGAGATCGCCACCAATAATGTCATAATCTTGACAATATGCTTCATTGGTCTATGATAAAGTGGAGCAGATGCCTGTAAACAATACGAGAATATTATCAGAGTAGAAAGAGCTTGTAGCCTGAACAGCCGGTGGTTAAGAACAGATATCTTCTGATAGGAGCAGGAGGTGTTCCTATCTAAAAACCTGAAATCTACTACATCATTCCTTCACTGGAATAAGGGCCAGTGAGAAGCATACATTTCCTTCTTTCACTCTATGCAGTAATATCTAAACTAAAATACTATTGGCTATTTACTGGGTGTGAAGAATTCCATCATACATGCCCGGTTAATTGCAGCATCACTGTCCAAGAATATTACCCATGTCTAGAAGAATAGTCACTATTCCTACCCATTTATCATTGAAATCCTTTCTCTTCTCCCTCCCCAAGCAACATTAAAGTATGGCAGGAACCCCCCCCCCCCCTTCCTTTTTGAGTCTTTGACCCCTGTTCCTTTTACTATCTGATCCAAGGCCTGGCTAGGAAACCATTTTAACCCCAAGGACCCTTTTTATGCTACCTATCACACAAAGAGCACCTGAGCATCCATATGGATTGAAGAAAGGAGATTCTTCGTCAATATATTTCATTATAAATCATGCAATTGTGCAGTCAAAAGCCTAATAATTCACTAAATCAATTAGCTAAAACGCAGCCAATGCCAATCTATCCAGATTAACCAACTCCAAGACAAGCTACATACCAACTATACATTTTTTCGGCTCTACCCAACCCTTCTTTCAGATAGCTTTCCCCTTGTTATACCCCCAATAAAACTCGTTTGCACCCCTAGCACTTTCAATATAATGCGGTACCTTTACTTATAAAAAAAAAAATATTCTTGTCTATCAGACCACAGAGTTTGAGCAATCATTTCAAGAAAGGACTGAACATGAACCATGCTAATCAAAACAAGTGCATATGAAAATCTATTTACATTGAGCCTAAAGCAAAGCAAGAGAATTACTACTGCTAATATTTTCTATTTAAACAATGCTTAAAAAAAATATAGCCATTGGAGTCGACATTTTCAGTCAAAGAAAGCAACAGCTCGAGTATAATTTTTCAGTTGACAAAACATTTAATGGGAGAAAACAGACTGGCTTCTACATGTAAATATTTTGATAGGAACGGAAAGTAATTTGGCATAAAGGCCAATGATATGCTGCCATCAGACGGGATAAATCATACAGTTATTGCATGGTTCCAATGTAATGTAATAATGAAATGGAACTCAAAGCCCTTGCGCAATGTCCCAACATCATCTGGCAGTTTCAAGTGGAATTACCAATACCTCCAATCTTAAGCTACTTAATCAAAGCAATTGATAAGCTAAAGAATATAGCCATAATCCAAACATAAAGAACACCATAAAGTTTTTTTTTTTTTTTTCAACTTTTATATCATGAATTTTCAATAAATTAAGTTAACCCGTGGAAAACGTGAAAGGATCCTAACCCCATTGAACACAGATTTTATTTTTCCTAACCGAATTGGCATGCATTTCTTGGAACAAAAAGTAATTTGGCATAAAGGCCAATGATATGCTGCCATCAGACGGGATAAATCATAGAGTTATTGCATAGTTCCGGTATAATGTAATAGTAAAATGGAACTCAAAGCCCTTGCGCAATGTCCCAACATCATCTGGCAGTTCCAAGTGTAATTACCCAATCCTCCAATCTTAAGCTGCTTAATCAATGCAATTGATAAGTTAAAGGATATGGCAATAATCCAAACAAAGAGGTCATCATAAAGTTCTTACTTTTCAGCAGTTTTTATATCATAAATTTTTGACAGATTAAGCTAACCCATGGAAAAAAAAAAAAAAGTGGAAGGATCCTAAGCCCATTTAACAAAGATTTATAAAAGAAAGTCCCTAACCAAATTGTCGGGTATTTAATTTTTCATCATCTTCCAGATTTTCTTGCCAACCCTTCAAACACCCATATTTCGTGACAATTCATAACGCCAAATAAAACACTCATCTCATGGTTTTCAAAACGAAAAATTTATACCTAAATTTGAGCCTCGATATAAAAGGAAAATAAAATGAAAAAAAAAAACAAAGAGAACTAAGTCAACTCGAGGGAATCGGTATCTTATGCAGAGATCCAGTGAAGCTGTTCTTGAGAAGGAGATTCAATCGCGTTTACATCCACAACAAACAAATAAATAGCATATTACCGGTGTAAAAATCCCATTAAGCAATAGGAGAGTAAAGGGGTTTATTAACCTGTTAGATGCCTTCGAGCTTGAAGATCTATGGATGTAAAGGTTGGGACTTTAGGGTTTCGGTGGTAAGGGCCTCGAAGTGGAAGTGTTCGAAGTGAAGAAGGCAGTTCGGCACTTGGGTAGTTTAGTCTTCAGAAGCTCAAAACGGCACAGCTTTGGCAAGCCTTAAGGAGCTAAACGACTTAGGAGGGGGAAACGACACAGTTTAGTCTTATAAGAAGGGGCTGGGTCAGTTTATGAAAACGCACCGTTTGGAATTATAAAAACGGTGCAGTTTATCTTAAAGCATTGCTATTCATAAGCCCATACACCACACACTATAAATTTTTTTAGTTTTTTTATTTTTTTAAATTTTTTTTAATGTTTTTTTTGGTTTTATTATTCTTAAAATAATTGAATTATTCTATTTATAATACATATATCACACATTTGGTAAGAGAATAAAATTAAAGAAATACTAAAAAAGATGGTGTGTGGTGTATGAGGCTTAGGAATATAATTTTTCTTTATCTTATCTGCAGAAGTTAGTTACAGGTAGCTTTTATGTACTTTCAATTATAATCAGTTAAGCATCACACCAGGGTGGATTTCATTTTCTCATATGAGACAGTTATCTTTCTATGGAGAAATTGGGGACGTCCCCCAATGCGTATGAATGTTTGAGGTATTTTCATCACTGTGTTGTGCTATCTTCTTCACTGTGATTGCATTATTTCCATACGATTTACTGTTCATCACTGCTGAATCCTAACATAACCATACATTTATCTATACTTTCCGCTCTATCCAACCACCATAGCTCAGTACAATATGCCACAATACTATAATACCAAGTCGTCTATCAGTGTTCAGCAACATTAGAGAGAGAGAGAGAGAGAGAGAGAGAGAGAGAGAGAGAGGAAGGGAGATTGGGGGAAAGGGAAATACGGGTGACTTCTATTGATTTATAAAAGAGGTCATACGGACGGCGCTGGAACCCATAGTAAACCTAATTATTGGGTGTATGCTACTCAAATGGGTAGCAAAATTTTCTTATCATCAATTTGCTTCAGCAAATGAAAGAGCCAAAATAGTTAAAAAAAAACACCGATATATAAAGAGGCAGAAATATAAAATTTACACCAGGGACTTTACAAAGCAATATCTCAAAGAACTCATCCACAAATTTTCTTCGTCATTAGCAAGCACATATCAAAAACATCATCACAAGAAATCAATCATATGGGACTGGAGACATTACGATTTACCATAGATTGCCTGAAGTAGGAACCGACTGCGAAAGGAAGGGGCAGTTCTAGGAGTTGCGAATAGGTAAATGAACAGCCGCACAATGAGAGAAGAGACAAAGACTGAGAGAGGAGAGACGGGTCTGAGAGCAGTTGAATTTGGATAAATTGAGATCGCGAAGACCGGGAGGTTGTTTAGAAACCCTAACTGCTCTAAACGGCCTCGTTTTTTCCTCTGAAAAAGACGAGGTTTTACTTGTAATTTAGGTTTTATTGATTAAACAATGCAGTTTTATTCCTGAATTTGGCCTAGGTTGGGCCTTCACTAAAGCTTTTGGACTTCTACGCTGGTATGAGATATGTTGTAAAATTTATTTTAAGGTATCAATAATGTTAGATACAATTATGAAGTACGCAAGTGTCTCACAATTCTTTTGAAAAAATACCTATAAAAAAAAATTCTATTGAAAAATAATGAGATTCACTATAAAAAAAAAAAAAATTGTGCGGTGTTTGCGCACTCTACACTGTAAATATCATTTCTTTTATTTTTAATATCTAATCACATGTTATTGTATTAAAGTATTATATGTTCTTTTACAGTAAAAACACATTCCCTTTCATTAATGAATAACTAAATTAGATAATACAAACCCAAGAATACAATTTAGTACAAACCCCTTATCTACACACTTGGTACTACATGATAAAGCATCCTTACAAGCACATGTGCAATTTGTTGTAGTCCCTCTTAACACAGCATCAAAACCACATATGATTTGCTTAACTTCCTCCACGATATGCCCAAACCGTATGAAATTCTCAAGCATCCTTTGCAAGCACATGTCCAATTTGTTATAGTCCCTCTTAACATAGCATCAAAACCACATATGATTTTCTTAATTTCCTCTACAATATGCCCAAATCGTAAGAAATTCTCTTGATGCTTATTAACTACATTAACCACGAGCTTAGAATCTCTAACAAATATAACTTGGTCAAAGCTTATATCACAACAGATGACACAAGCACTCAATAATATGCAACTCTAACTTCAACTAAAGTTAAGTCAGCACAACATACTACAGGTTCTCTCAAAACTACCAAGACCTCCCCATGTAAATCCCTGACTACAACCCCAATACATATCTGATAGGGAACTTTGTTAACTGCAACATACTAATTAGCATTAACCCATGGCCTCTTAGGTGGTATCCACCCTTGTTGTGCAGCTTGTATGACTCTACCTTGGGATACCATTTTGATCTTAGCATTTTGAAACTCCTACAACTGCTCCCTAACTTGACAAACAAGGACTATAGGCTGAAGGAAAGACTGTTCATATATCACAACATTCCACCTAAGCCAAATCTTTCTTAGAATAATTGTCATTTCAGCAAATTCATGTTACTCCAAGGTATCTATGTTTCATTTTCGCCACAATACTATAACACCAAGTCATCTACCAGTGTTCAACAATGTTGGAGAGAGAGAGAGAGAGAGAGAGAGAGATTGGGGGGGAGATTGAGACGAAAGGGAGATACATGTGACTTCTATCGATTTATAAGAAATGTCATACAACTGTGTTGGGATGCACAGTAAATCTAATTATTGGGTGTATACTACTCACATGGATGGCAAAATTTTCTTATCATCGATCTGCTTCAGCAAATGAAAGAGTCAAAATAGTAAAAAAAAGCACATATATATAAAGAGGCAAAAATCTACAATTTACACCATAAACTTTACAAAACATCTCAAAGAACTCATCAACAAGTTTTCCTCGTCATTAGCAAACCCATATAAAAAACATCATCCACAAGAAATCAATCACAGGGAATTGGGGACATTACTGTAGGTTGCCTGAAGTAGGAACCGACCGCGAGGGGAAGGGTAGTTCTAAGAGCTGCGAAAAAGTAATGGGACGGCCGCACAGCGAGAGAAGAGACAAAGACTGAGAGAGGAGAGACGGATCTGAGAGTAGTTGAATATGGGTAAATTGAGGTAGCGAAGACCAGGGATTGTTTAGAAACCCTAACTACTCTAAACGGTCTCTTTTTTTCCTCTAAAAATGAAACTGTTTTACTTGTAATGTTAGTTTTATTGATTAAACGATGCTATTTTATCCCTGAATTTTGGGCTAGGTTGGGCTTCCGCTAGAAGTTTTGGACTTCTACATAGGTGTCATATATTATGTGAAATGTATTTTATAAATATGAGTAATATTAGATATAATCGTTGAGTGCACAACTGTCTTTCAATTCTTTTGAAAAATAATGGGATTCACTATAAAAATAATTATGCGGTGTTTGCATACTTTACACTGTAAATATCATTTCTTTTCTTTTTAATATTTAATCACATGTTATTATATTAGATTATTATACATTTTCTGACAGTAAAAACACATCCCGTTTCATTAATATATAACCAAATTAGACAATACAAATCCAAAAATTCAATTTAGTATAAACCCCTTATCTACACACTTAGTACTACATGATAAAGCATCATTTGCAAGCATATATACAATTTAATTATAGTCCCTCTTAACATAGCATCAAAACCACATGATTTGCTTAATTTCTTTCACAATATGCCCAAACCGTATGAAGTTCTCCTGATGCTTATTAACTACATCAACCACGTGCTTAGCTTATCTTTCAAATATAACTTGGTCAAAGCCCATATCACAGTAAAAGACACAAGCACTCAATGCAACTCAAACTTCAGCTGAAGTTGAGTCAGCACAACATACCACAGGTTCTCTCAAAATTGCCAAGACCTCCCCTTATAAATCCCTGACTACAACCCCAATACCTATCTGAGAGGGAACTTTGTCAACTGCAATAGACTAATTAGCATTAGCCCATGACCTCTTAGATGGTATCCACCCTTGATGTGTAGCTTGTTTGACTCTACCTTGGGATACCCTTTCGATCTTAACATTTTGAAACTCATACAACTGCTATCTAGCTTGACAAACAAGGGTTGTAGGTTGAAGGAAAGACTGTTCATATATCACAGCATTCCATCTAAGCAAAATCTTTCTTATAATAAATGTCATTTCAGCAAATTCATGTTGCTCCAAGGTATCTATGTTTCATTTTAGCCACAATACTATAACACCAAGTCGTCTACAAGTGTTTAGCAATGTTGGAGAGAAAGAGAGAGAGATTGGAGGGGAGATTGGGGTAAAGGGAGATATAGGTGACTTCTATTAATTTATAATACAGCAGGCGCCAGGACGCACAGTAAACCTAAGTATTGGGCGTATACTACTCAAATGGGTGGAAATATTTTCTTATCATCGATCTACTTTAGCAAATGAAAGAGTCAAAATAATAAAAAAAGTCACATATATATAAAAAGGCAGAAATCTACAATTTACACTAGAAACTTTACAAAGCAATATCTCAAACAACTCATCAACAAGTTTTCCTCGTCATTAGCAAGCCCATATAAAAAACATCATCCACAAGAAATCAAACACAGGGGATAGGGGACATTACCATAGGTTGCCTGAAGCAGGAACTGACCGCGAGGGGAAGGGGCAGTTCTAGGAGCTGCGAACAGGTAAAGGGACGGCCGCACAGTGATAGAAGAGATAAAGACTGAGAGAGGAGAGACAGGTTTGGGAGTAGTTGAATTTGGGTAAATTGAGGTCGCGAAGACCAGGGGTTGTTTAGAAACCCTAACTGCTCTAAACAGCCTCGTTTATTGCTCTAAAAATGACACGGTTTTACTTGTAATTTCAATTTTATTGATTAAACGACGCTGTTTTATCTATGAATTTGGGCTACGTTTTGGACTTCTATGCAAGTGTCAGATATGTAGTGAAATGTATTTTATAGGTATGTGTTGAAGATGTGTGAAGCGTTTAAGTTTGTATTTCATTAATGGCATTTTTTGTAAATAGATTAATGAAAAACTTGTAATATTAGATTAATTGCAAATTTGTAATATTAAGTGATGACAAAGTTGTAATTTTGAAGTTTATATATAAAGTCAAGCTACGGGAATTGAAAGAAGACAGAAGCAAAAAGTAACTTTACCTTTCATGTGAAGCCGTATGCGATTTTGGAGAGAAACGAAGGGGTTTTTCAAACCCTAGTTTTATCAAGATCAAATTGGAGCTTGAGGAGATGATCAAGTGTATTTCATGGTATGGTTTCGTTAGAGGATAATACGAGGAAACCAATTTATACTTTGTGCGGTGATCAATGGTTGTAAGTAATTGAAAACTCAAGTTTTTTTTATGCATTCTTCAATAATAAAAAGACTCCTAGATTGTTCCTACCGTAGATGTAGACTATAAGGGTCGAACCACGTAGTTTCTTGTGTTAATTTTGCATTTCTTTTATTATTCTTATTTTTATTTTGATCTTGCATGAGTATATTCTGTGATTTCAGATTTTCTAATTAATTTGAATAGAAAACTAAACCGATCACGTTAATCATATATTTTCTTGAGATTTGATTGTCTGATATTCAATATTAAATTGCATATTACAATCAGTTACGTTAATTTGATTTTTTAAGTATTTGTATGTGAGAGGCCGAAATTATAACATTATGAGTAATGTTAGATACAATCGTTGAGTGCACAACTGTCTTGTAATTCTTTTGAAAAACAGAGTGATTCACTATCAAAATAATTATGCGGTGTTTGCGTACTCTACACTGTAAATATCATTTCTTTTATTTTTAATATTTAATCACATGTTATTATATTACATTATTATATATTTTTTTACAGTAAAAACACATCCCCTTTCAATAATGAATAACCAAATTAGACAATACAAATCCAAGAATACAGTTAGTACAAACCCCTTATCTACTACACACTTGGTACTAAATGATACAACATCCTTACAAGTATATGTGCAATTTGTTATAGTCCATTTTAACATAGCATCAAAACCACATATGATTTGCTTAATTTTCTCCACAATATGCCCAAACCGTATGAAATTCTCCCGATGCTTATTGACTACATCAACCACGAGTTTAGCATATCTTTCAAGTATAACTTGGTCAAAGCCCATATTACAACAGCAGATACAAGCACTCAATGCAACTCTAGCTTCAGCTGAAGTGGAGTCAGCACAGCATACAACAGAATCTCTCAAAACTGCCAAGACCTCCCCATGTAAATCCCTAACTACAACTCCAATACCTATCTGAGAGTGAACTTTGTCAAGCGCGACATTCTAATTAGCCTTAACCCATGGGTGACTTCTATCGATTTATAAGAAAGGCCATGCAGTTGGCGTCAGGACGCACAGTAAACCTAATTATTGGGCGTATACTACTCAAATAGGTGGCGAAATTTTCTTATCATTGATCTGCTTCAACAAATGAAAGAGTCAAAATAGTAAAAAAAGACACCTATACATGAAGAGGCAGAAATCTACAATTTACACCAGAAACTTTACAAAGTAATATCTCAAACAACTCATCAACAAGTCTTCCTCATCATTAGCAGGCCCATATAAAAAACAACATCCACAAGAAATCAATCACTTGGGACTGGGGACTGGGGACATTACCTAGGTTGCCTGAAGTAGGAACCGACCATGAGGGAAATGACAGTTCTAGGAGCTGCGAATAGGTAAAGGGACGGCCACACATCGAGAGAAGAGACAAAGACTGAGAGATGAGAGACGCATCTGAGAGTAGTTGAATTTGGGTAAATTGAGGTCGCGAAGACCAAAGGGTTGTTTAGAAACCCTAATTACTCTAAATGACCTCTTTTTTTTTTTTTTTTTCTAAAAAAGATGCGATTTTACTTGTAATTTCGATTTTATGGATTGAACGATGCTATTTAATTCCTGAATTTGGGCTAGGTTAGGCTTCCGCTAAAGGTTTTGGACTTCTACGCAGGTGCCGAATATGTTGTAAAATGTATTTTGAAAGTATGAGTAATGTTAGATACAATGATTGAGTGCATAACTGTCTTGCAATTCTTTTGAAAAATAGTGAGATTCATTATCAAAAAAATTGTGCTGTGTTTGCGTACTCTACAGTGTAAATATCATTTCTTTTATTTTTAATATTTAATCACATGTTATTGTATTAGATTATTATATATATTTTTTTACAGTAAAAACACATCCCCTTTCATTAATGAATAACCAAATTAGAAAATACAAATCCAAGAATACAATTTAGTACAAATCCCTTATCTGCACACTTAGTACTACATGGTAAAGCATCCTTTGCAAGCACATATGCAATTTGATTATAGTCCCTCTTAACATAGCATCAAAACCACATATGATTTGCAAAATTTCCTTCACAATATGCCCAAACCGTATGAAATTCTCATGATACTTATTAACTACATCAACCACTAGCTTAGCATATCTTTCAAATATAACTTGGTCAAAGCCCATATGACAACAAAAGACACAAGCACTCAATGCAACTCTAAATTCAGCTGAAGTGGAGTCAGCACAACATACCACAGAATCTCTCAAAACTGCCAAGACCTCCCCATGTAAATCCCTAACTACAACTCCAATACCTATCTGAGAGTGAACTTTGTCAAGCGCAGCATTCTAATTAGCCTTCACCCATGGCCTCTTAGGTGCTATCCACCCTTGCTGTGCAGCTTGTCCGGCTCTACCTTGAGATACCCTTTCGATCTTAGCATTTTGAAGCTCCTACAATAGCTCCCTAGCTTGACAAACAATGACTGTAGGGTAAAGGAAAGACTGTTCATATATCACAGCATTCAACTTAAGCCAAATTTTTCTTAGAATAATTGTCATTTCAGCAAATTCATGTTGCTCCAAGGTATCCATTTTTCATTTTAGCCACAATACTATAACACCAAGTCGTCTACTAATGTTTAACAACGTTGGGGAGAGAGAGAGAGAGAGAGAGAGAGAGAGAGAGAGAGATTGGGGGGAGATTAGGGGAAAGGGAGATACATGTGACTTCTATCGATTTATAAGAAATGCCATACAGCTGGCGCCGGGATGCACAGTAAACTTAATTATTGGGCGTATACTACTCAAATAGGTGGCAAAATTTTCTAATTATCGATTTGCTTCAGCAGATGAAAGAGTCAAAATAGTAATAAAAGACACCTATATATAAAGAGGCAGAAATCTATAATTTACACCAAAAACTTTACAAACCAATATCTCAAACAACTCATCAACAAGTCTTCCTTGTCATTAGTAAACCCATATAAAAAACAACATCCACAAGAAATCAATCACTTGGGAGTGGGGACATTACCTAGGTTGCCTGAAGTAGGAACCGACCGCGAGGAGAAATGGCAGTTCTAGGAGCTGGGAATAGGTAAAGGGACGACCGCACATTGAGAGAAGAGCAAAGACTGAGAGATGAGAGACACATCTGAGAGTAGTTGAATTTGGGTAAATTGAGGTTGCGAAGACCAAAGCGTTGTTTAGAAACCCTAATTACTCTAAACGGCCTCGTTTTTTCCTCTAAAAATGATGCGATTTTATTTGTAATTTCGATTTTATTGATTGAACAATACTGTTTTATCCTTCAATTTAGGCTAGGTTGGGCTTCCGCTAGAGGTTTTGGACTTCTACGCAAGTGCCAGATATGTTGTGAAATGTATTTTAAAGGTATGAGTAATGTTTGATACAATCGTTGAGTGCACAACTGTCTTGCAATTCTTTTGAAAAATAGTGGGATTTACTATCAAAACAATTGTGTTGTGTTTGCGTACTCTACACTGTAAATATCATTTCTTTTATTTTTAATATTTAATCACATGTTATTGCATTAGATTATTATATTTTTTTTTACAATAAAACACTTCTCCTTTCATTAATGAATAACCAAATTAGACAATACAAACCCAAGAATACAATTTAGTACAAACCCCTTATCTACACACTTAGTACTACAAGATAAAGCATCCTTTGCAAGCACATATGCAATTTGATTACAATCCATCTTAACATAGCATCAAAACCACATATGATTTGCAAAATTTCCTCCACAATATGCCCAAACCGTATGAAATTCTCATGATACTTATTAACTACATCAACCACTAGCTTAGCATATCTTTTAAATATAACTTGGTCAAGGCCCATATCACAACAGAAGACACAAGCACTCAATACAACTCTAACTTCAGCTGAAATGGAGTCAGCACAACATACCACAAGTTCTCTCAAAGCTGCCAAGGCCTCCCCATGCAAATCCCTGACTACAACCCCATTACCTATCTGAGAGTGAACTTTGTCAAACGCAACATTCTAATTAGCCTTAACCCATGGCCTTTTAGATGGTATCGACCCTTGCTGTGCAGCTTGTCTAACTCGACCTTGAGATACTGTTTTGATCTTAGCATTTTGAAACTCCTATAACTGATCCCTAGCTTGACAAACAAGAATTGTAGGGTGAAGGAATGACTGCTCATATGTCACAACATTCCTCCTAAGCCAAATCTTCCTTAGAATAATTGTCATTTCAGCAAATTCATGTTGCTCCAAGGTATTTGTGTTTCATTTCAGTCATAATACTATAACACCAAGTCGTCTACTACTTGTTGAGAATTTGGATCTCACAAATTCACCCCTAGGATCTACCATTTGTTAGAATATCAAGAAAAATAGAGAAATAAAAATATCACCAGACTTTACATGGAAAACTCCCAATACAGGAGAAAAACCATTAGATCCAAAGAAAAAAATCCATTATGTGAAAAATTATTACCATCACACAATTTTTCTCCACACTCAAAGTACACTCACACAACTTCTCCATTAGCAAAACTTTAACTATTCTCTTCCTCTTTTACAAAAAAGACCAATAGAGGAATTTTACTAAGTAAAAGTTACTATTTAACTTTGATTGGTGCACTTAGCCAAGGAAGCTAATCCTCATTTTAGAAGCCTTAGGCCTTGCTTCACCTTGATTTCCCACCAATGTGGGACTAAAGCCAAAAGATCAAAACCCAACATGTAATAATGAAATGGAACTCAAAGTCCTTGCGCAATGTCACAACATCATTTGGAAGTTTCAAGTGGAATTACCAATACCTCCAATCTTAAGCTGCTTAATCAAATCAATTGATATGCTAAAGAATATAACAATAATCCAAACATAGAGAGTACCATAAAGTGTTTATATATATATACATATATATATATATCATGAATTTTCAATAAACTAAGTTAAGCTATTGAAAAGGTGGAAGGGTCTTAACCCCATTTAACATAGATTTTATTTTTCCTAATCGGATTGGCCTGTATTTTTTGGAACATAAAGTAATTTGGCATAAAGGCCAATGATATGTTGCCATCAAACAGGATAAATCATAGAGAGTTATTGCATTGTTCCGGTGTAATGTAATACTAAAATGGAACTCAAAGCCCTTGCGCAATGTCCCAACATCATCTGGCAGTTCCAAGTGTAATTACACAATCCTCTAATCTTAAGTTACTTAATCAATGCAATCGATAAGTAAAAGGATATGGCAATAATTCAAACAAAGAGGACATCATAAAATTCTTACTTTTTGGTAGTTTTTATATCATAAATTGTCGACAGATTAAGCTAACCCATGGAAAAGAAGTGTAAGGATCCTAACCCCATTTAACAAAGATTTATAAAAAAGTCCCTAACCAAGTTGTCAGGAATTTATTTTTTCATCATCTTCTAGATTTTATTGCCAACCCTTCAAACACCCATATTTTGTGACAATTCATAACGCTAAATAAAGCACTCATCTCATGGTTTTCAAAACGAAAAATTTATACCTAAATTTGCGCCTTGATATAAAAGGAAAATAAAATGAAAAAAAATAGAGAAAACTGAAATCAACTCAAGGGAATCAGTATCTTATGCATAGATCTGGTAAAACTGTTCTTGACATCCATAACAAACAAATAAATTGTATACTACAAGTGTAAAAATCTCATTAAGCAATAAGAGAGTAAAGGGGTTTATTAACCGTACATTTCTCTGTACTTTTCGTTCTATTTAAACAGATTGTAACTCAGTACAATATGCCATAATACTATAACAACAAGTCGTTTACCAATGTTCAACAATGTTGGAGAGAAAGAAATAGAGGGAGGGAGATTGGGGGAAAATGAGCTACATGTGAGTTTTGTCGATTTATAATAGAGGCAAAACTGTCGGCGTCGGGATGCACAATAAACCTAATTATTGGGTGTATACTACTCAAATGGGTGGCAAAAGTTTCTTATAATTGATTTGCTTCAACAAATGAACGAGCCAAAATAGTAAAAAAAAAAACACCTATAGATAAAGAGGTAGGAATTTACAATTTACACCAGAAACTTTACAAAACAACATCTCAAATAACTCATCCACAAGTTTTCCTCATCATTAGCAAGCCCATATAAAAAACATCAACCACAATAAATTAATCACAGGGGATTGGGGACATTACCGTGAGTTGATTGAATTAGGAAAAAACTGCTAGGGGTAGTGACAGTTCTAGGACTTGAGAACGGGTAAAGGGACGGCCACACGGCGGGCGAAGAGACTGAGAGAGGAGAGACAGGTCTGAGAGGGGGGGTTGTTTAGAAACCCTAACTGCTTTCAACGACCTCATTTTTTCCTCTAAAAACAATGCGATTTTACTTGTAATTGCGATGCCGTTGTATCCCTGAATATGGGCTGGGTTGGGCTTCCGTTGGAGGTTTTGGACTTCTACGCGAGTGTGAGATATGTTGTGAAATGTATCTTATTGATATATATAATGCTACATACAATAGTGCTGTGCATAAGTGATTCACAATCCTTTTGAAAAATAGTGAGATTTACTATTGAAAAATTAGTTTTTTATATGAGTCTCGTATTTAATCACTTTTTTCAAAAAGTTTGTGTGGCGTTTGCGTACTCCACACTACAAATATCATTTTTTAAGCTATATACAACCTAGGATGCATAACCCAGGGTAACTGGTTGATGTGGCAATTGCCACGTCATCATTTGATAAGATTAAAAAAAGAAGATAGGATTAAAAAAGAAAGAAGAAGAAGAAGAAAGAGGGAAGAAGACGAATTAAACTGTAGAACATGTAGAAGAAGAGATTTTAGTGGGAGAATAGAGATCTGAGAAGAGACAAACCCATTTCGAAACCATTTGACCAGGATTTTGACTGGAACTAGAGCATTCGGCTGGACCATTTCGTCTGGAAAATTAGAGGTAAAGCATGAGACATCATCTGTAAACTATTAGATACTTATGATCGATAACTTATATGGCATCTCAAAAATATTTTTTGAATAGTAACAAAACTACATATCAGAAATATTATAGCTAGTTTCTAGGTTGGAAAGTTTTTGAGATCGAATATGTAAAGGCATTTCCAACAAGATACACCGCAACAAAATTTTTGAGCTTTACCGTGTATCCAACAACTGTCATTAGGTAGTCATTTTCATGGATGGTGGTTCCTGATATCATTAGGTAGGCTTTCTTTTTGTTTTTTCATTCTTCTATGAATCTTTTGGTCTTTCTTGGACAAATGGGTGGAAGAAAAAAGACAAGAACTTCCATTTCTTTAATTTTGCATCCATCTGAGAACAAAGTTATACTTATTTCATTATGGGTTTTAATTTTTTTGAAAAAATTGCATTGTATTGAACAATTGAAAAGTTTGAATTATGCTTTATCATTAACCTCAAGGTTCAATTAATCACGTATGAAAAAATTGATTAGGGAAGGGGAAGGAAAGAGTAGATGAAGGACAAGGGAGAGCTGAGAAGGGGACGCACGAATGGGAGATGCCAGGATGAAATGGTGTGTTTTTTTTTATCTTTAATGAAATATACCGTTTTATTAAAGATGAAATAACTCATATTTGAAGAGACAAGAAAATGGTGTGTTTTGATTGCTTTGTATGATGCGCATTGTTTTATTAATCGGAGGTGGTGGTTACCCCCTAGTTACACCAACTGATTGTCTACAATATTTTTCTTATTTTTATTATCTAATCACATGTTATTATATTAGAGATTATATGTTTTTTTTTATAGTAAAATACATCCCCTTTCATCAATAAATAATGAAATCAGACAATACAAACTCAGGAATACAATTTAGTACAAACCCCTTATCTACACACTTAGTACTACATGATAAAGCATCATTTGCAAGCACATGTGCAATTTGATTATAATCCCTCTTAACATAGCATGAAAACTGCATATGATTTGCTTAATTTCCTCCACAATATGTCCAAACCATGTGAAATTCTCCTAATGCTTATTAACTAAATCAACCACGAGCTTAACATCTCTTTCAAATATAACATAATCAAAGCCCATATCACAACAAAAGACACAAGCACTCAATGCAACTCTAGTTTCAACTGAAGTAGAGTCAGCACAACATACTACAGATTATCTCAAAACTACCAAGACCTTCCCATGTAAATCCCTGACTACAACCCCAATTACGTATATGCGAGTGAACTTTATCAACTGCAACATTCTAATTAGGCTTAACCCGTGGCTTCTCAGGTGGTATCCACCCTTGTTGTTCTACCATGGGATACCCTTTCGATTTTAACATTTTGAAACTCTTGTCAATCGGCATATTTTGCAAGTGATAAATACTTTTCACAAAGAAAATTCGAGACTGAGTATACTGCCATATCTGCATATCTTCACTACGCATCATGCCAAGAGGGATCTGTAATATAATGGAGCAAAATTACCTTTCACCATATCAGAATGCCACCTCAAATTATCAGCATTAATCAAGTCATGAACTTTTGCTGAGATAGACAGATTGGTAAGAGGAGTGTGAACTTTAAAAGTCTAAGGTTTAAGAATCCATCTATCCTTCCATATAGAAATTAACCTCCCATTACCAATTCTCTAGATCGTACATTTTTGTAATAAATTCTTATCACCTTGAATTGACCTCAAACCATATAAAGGTTAACATCTCAATCTAGAATTTAGAAAATCTCCATTTCTATAATATATTTTCTGCATCATTGTTGCTACAAGAGAAATAGGATTCTGAAATAATCTCTACCCTTATTTAGCAAGGGGGTATAATTAAACACTCTAGGTCCCTAAAACTCAATCCATCAATCTCTTTTGTCTTACTCATAATTGACCAATTGATCCAGTGGATTTTATTATCCTGTTGCTTATGACTCCATAAAAAATTATGTATCATCTTAATTATGCCTTGCAGAATACCTTTTGAGACTTGAAATATCGACATACAATGTGACAATGGCTTGTACTACTGTCTTTATAAGCACTTCTTTACTTACTTGTGATAAAAACTTAAGTTTCTAATTACGGACCCTTTGTCAGATGAGAAATGATACTTGCAGTCGTGAGTGTGTAAGCGCCGTGCAGTCGCTTTGAAAAAAGTGAATAAATATGAGATCCACATGAAAAGAAATTAATTTTTTAATAGTGGACCCCACTCTTTTTCAAAGCGACTGCACGGCATTTGCGCATTCCACGACTGTATGTAGCATTACTCTTGTCGGACTTGGTCAAAAATGTAATTAAAGGAGCTAATTTTACACCTTCCCATCATGACATGAAGTCCCAAGTAGTTCTCATAACATCTATTAGTTGGCACACCAATAATATCACTCAATTAGTTTTGTGCCTCTCCTTTAGTATTCTTGCTAAAGAGTAGTACTGTCTTGTCTCTATCTAACTTCTAATTTATTAATTTATTATATTAAATTTATTTGTATACTAATATCTAATTTATTTTTATCTTTGATTATATATGATAATAATGCTAAATGTTTATGTATATTAAATTATTAATTTATTTATATTATAAACTTTTTTTTTAAAAAATAAATTCATATAATAGTCAATTTTATTGAATTGAAATATGGCAATCAGCCAATACTAGAGGTTTACGTAACTTTTGTTTAGGATGCACATAACAAGTTAAGAAATGTTTTTTTTTTTAAAAAAAAATACAAGTTAAGGAATGTTTGATTTAAGAAAAGTACATCCTCAACCCACCGTGTTGAATTAAAAAAAAAAAAAAAAAAATTTCGGTGTGCAGAGACTAACAGCTGATGTATAGCAGACTCTTACGAAAATCTAAAACTTTCACTTCATTTTATTTCTCTTCGTACAAAAGAGGAAAAGAGGGAGGAAAACATCAAGAATTTAATACAGGCTAAAGAAAATCCCCAATTCTTTCAGATAACCTCTGAGAGTCGAGACCAATCCGTTTGAAGTAGATTTACAAAAATCAGAGAGACAGAGGCCATGGGCGCCACCGGCGGCGACGTGGAGGCCGGCTTCGCGAAGCTCCAGGGGGAAGACTTCGAGTACTACATGCAGACCTATTCCATCATCCTCGGCCGCAACTCCAAGAAGTCCACGGTCGATGTCGACCTCTCTAGCCTCGGCGGGGGCATGAACATCTCTCGCCACCACGCCCGCATTTTCTACGACTTCGCCCGCCGCCGCTTTGCCCTCGAGGTCCTCGGTAAGAACGGCTGCTTCGTCGAGGGCGTTCTCCACCTCCCAGGAAATCCTCCTGTAAAGCTCGACTCCCAGGACCTCCTCCAGATCGGAGACAAAGAGTTCTATTTCCTCTTGCCCGTTCGGAGCATCCTCGGTGGGCCTCTCGGCCCCAGGCATTTCGTGGGCGCGGCGGCAGGGGCCGGGGCCTCCGCGGCGCATTACGGGAATTTTCATCTGGCGGGTCCCACGGCGGCATCTGCGGTAAAGAAAGGGAGAGGTAGGGAGTTTTACGAGGAGGAGTACGATGACGAGGATGAGATTGGTGGCAGTGGTGGGAGTGGGAAGAAGTTGAGGAGAGAAGCATTTGAGGGGTACGGGTTCGTCGCCGGAGGTTTGGGTGGTAAGACCGGCTTGGCCGGAGTATTGGGTTAGTTTTTCATACATTATTTTTATTTTTGGGGAGGTTAATTGGTGTGGGCTTCTTTTTCCTTTCTACTTGGATATCTTTTTGTTTAGGTGGTATTTGCTTTGTACTTTTTGAAAGGACGTGCCTTTGATAGATTATGAATCAATTTGATTTCTTAATAAAAGATTTATTTTCATTATATTCTCATCTTCGGGGGCGTAGGACAGCTCTTAGCTAAAGCTTAGCCCGGGTGACTGTTAATGTTATGGTTGGTGGTGCCTTTCTAGGATTGTGATGTGTATTATGAGAGGTGTGTTGTTGATACGATTTGGTGTTTCTTTGATATGCTTTGTCTGCACATACATTGTAGGGGTTTGGTTAGAAATGCCTGTGGTTGTTATTTAAATTCTCGTGCCTGGTGTTTTCCACTTGTAAGTAACCTTCTTGGTTTACTTGTCACAAAAAAGAGAGAGAAACCTTATTGGTTTTTTAATATCCAGCATTTTTTCCGAGGAGATAAGATATTTTCTAGATGATAAATCTAGCTTGTGTTTTGTTGATTTGTATCTTGCATCAATGTTTCTAGTTTCTCAGCCAAGTGCTGAGATTAGCTCAATCTGGGATGAATTATGGTTTGATAGACCAAGTTAAGGCTCAAAGTTAGGCACATTACAATTAAATTGATCTGCAGAGTTTCTCTCACACAATAACATGCAGCGTGAGGCATTTAGGGTAGTCATCAACTCATTTTGTCTGTCACTTTTGTCACCTTTAAATGGCTCCTTAATTTCTTGCTAGGAATGGGCATTGGATTTCAAAATTCCATCCAACATGAGCATCTTGATCCCTGCATAGTTGAAAGCACCAACTAACTAAATAGTCTCATGCATATAATTAAAGAAAGAAGAAAATTAGCACATCATGCGTGATTCATAGTGACCTCAAAATGCCAGACAACAATGAAAAACGTTGGACATGATTCAAATTGTAAATAATTGTAGTTGTCGTGGGTGCGAAAATTTTCTAACGATTCGAAGAATTGGATGAGTTTTTGTTTCTTGCTCAAAGTGAATAAATAGTCGGAACAATATGTGGGCTGGGCTTTACAATACTGAGTTTCTTACTCTTTTGAGGATTGAAATAAGAATGTTAAATTCAACAGGGAGGCTGCCATTCAGAGGATCTAAATGTGGACATCACTACCTTGGGTGGTGGCATGAATATCTCTCACCACCCACCCACATCTGTTATGACTTCTCTGCTTTTGCCATGGCCCATTGAGCTCCTCGGCTAGTATAGTTACCTTGTTGGTGTTCTGCACATTCTTGAGAACCTTCTTGTTAAGCTCATCTTCTAAGACTTCTTGGGATTTCTACTTCCTATTTCTCATTTTGACCATTCCTGGTGGGAAATAATATGTGGGCATTCAGCCATGGTTGTGCTTTATTCTATTTATGATTTGTGGGGCTCATGGGGGTGGAGAGTTAAAGAATGTTTCATGAGGGGTTATGTGGATGCGGATGAGATTGGTAATGGCAGGAGCAGTTGGGATACATTAGTTTTTGTGATACACTAGTTTTTGTTGGATTGTACATGGTTTTCTCGCTGATGTAGATTGAGGCCTCGTTTAGTTATACAAATGAAAGTTGAATAACATATTGTTTGAATATTATTTTTTAAAATTATTTTTGTTTTGGGATTTAAAAAAGTTGAATTGTTTATTTTATTTTGTATGAGAGTTTGGGAAACGTGTAATGATTAGATGAGATGATAGAGATGATTTGTGTAACCAACAAACCTTTGAAACCAATCTCATCTCAATATTCAAACTCCATTCAAACACAAATATTTTTCAATTTCAAATTTTTAAATTTTCATCTAATCATTACAATTACTATTTACAATTTTTTTTTGATAAATAATTACTATTCACAGACTTCTCATTTTAGCACCATACGAGGCGTGAAGACTTATTGTTACTGGCATATATGGTTGTTTATTAATTTTTTTTTGATAAGTAATAATATTATATATATATATATCAATAGGAGTAACCAAGTACACTGGACGTATATCAATAGAGGCTTTAAATTGGTTTTCATATTCTCCCTGTTCTCCATATGAAAGCCCCAGGATTTGCTGAAGCCCGTTAACTTTATTCAGAACCCAATTCGATGGTGAACCCGCTATATCGTTTAACGGAGGAAGAGAAACCAAGGGAATGACATTATCCCCAGCCACAGTACCCAATTGCACTCCCGATTCCAAACCTTCCCCCTTATGAGGCACCAATGACAAACCGCTAGTTTCCTTCCCGCCATATTGTTGTTTATTAAGATGTGACATTTCTATTGTTAGCTATGTGGATTATGCTTGCAATATAATTGGACTTACTTTGATGGGTGTGTTTAATCACTGCGATGTGGCCATTGGAATGTTGTTATGTTAAGTTTTATATTGAAATTTCTGGTTCAAGATTTGGCTCTGTTACCAATTGTGTGCTGTTGCTATGATTTTGTGAATGTTTGCAGTTTTCTTTCACAAAGATACAAGGATGTCATGGATATTGTGTTTGCTTGCTTTTAGTATCTATGTGATAGATCCTTGGATTTGTATGTCTTTATTCTCTTGATTAGGGATTTGAGTTCAACTTTCCCCTGAATGCTTTTGTCAGAATTTTTGTATTTATTAGCAGCCTCCATTTGTGCTAGTTAAAGGACATGATAAATCTTGGCATGCTCCGCTCCATAAGGTTGAATTGTTTATTGCTTCATGTTGTTAGTGGACTATTTAGAATCTGCTACTTCTAGGGGTTGGCTCAAGTGGTAAAGGCCTTGGGCTTGGGGGTATGGTCCTCCAGGTCCAAGGTTCAAATTCCCTTGGGTGTAAACAATCTCTAGGGGCCACACCCCCTGGTGAAAAGCCAACGATTTAACCAGTTTCGTGTAAGGAAACTTCCGAGGGTATGGTGCACGGGACCGGGGTTTACTCTGTAGGGGTGGGTTCGAATGCCCTGCCTTGGAAAGGTTCCCCAACGTAAAAAAAAAAAAAAAGTAAAAAAGAAAAAAGAATCTGCTACTTCTATAGGCTTTGCCTTTTTATGTTCATAAATTGGTAAAAAGGTGCCTTCCTGTTTTCTCCACTTGGGTATCTAGATGTTTTAGCTGCTTTTTAATTTGTGCTTGTTGGAGGATATGCTTTTGTTAGATTATGGACCAACTTTATATTTTGGAAATGATTAGGACAAAGGTCAGTATACTGGCTGAACTTCAGATTAAAGTCAACTCTCAAGTTTAAAGCTCAATAGAAACTTAGACCTTGATGGTATCATTGATGAGAGCTTTTTAGGTATGTGTGATATTTCCCTGACTTATATGTGAGCGAAATACTCCTTTTTCTTTTCTTTCCTTTCTTTTTTCATCTTCATTGAAGAAGACATACTTCCTTTGCTACTATAATGTGGGTAAATTACCTGAAACTGGTGTGTTCAGTTCCATTTTTATCTATTTCATGGTGTCTGATTTTGTTGCTGTTTTTTTATATGGGCAAAAATAACTTTATTAATGAGAATGAAATAGGCATTGCCCAAGTATACAGGGAGTATACAAAAGAAGGGGTTCAGTGTAAAATAACTTTGTTGGTTTTTTTTTTTTATTATTTTTATTATTTTTTATGGTAAATAACATACAAGCCCAATGTATTTCTAAACAACAACTATACCTTTCATCCAGTTTCTATGGGAGAAGGAAGGGGTTTAGTGGGATCTTAATAGGATAGTTGCTAGGATTGTAGTATCTTTATATTTGAAACTGTTGGCATCCTTCCATTTATGCTTGTTTGTTGCTCTATCTTAGTTGCTTCTACTTTTTCTGCACATTGAACTGCATTTTCCCCTCCTTTGAACCCGTATCCGGTCTGACATCTATTTCTTTTTGTTGGTCTCTCGACTGATAATGGCTTATTAAGAAGAATCGATTTACTGACTGATTGACTGATAATGATTGCTTATTATCTGTTGGACTTTAAAGATGCTATAGTGTTTTTCTGCACTTTGTGTCGTAATATTTTTCTCTGGAAAAAAAAACTGAACAGAAAAATATCTTTTTTTCTGAAAATGCCTAGTTGGGTGATTTTTTTGTATACTTCCTGTGTACTTGGGTTGCTTCCCGTTGCACTTTTTAATAAAACTGACTTGCTTAAAAAGATATATATGTTTCTAAATAATGGCTTCTTCTTTTTCCCTGTAATTGGGGCACGACTCTGGTGTATTCTGAGCATCGGGCTCTCTTCACCCAGAATTTCCACAATTTTGTTTCTTCGGTGATAACTCAAAAAGTCATATGAAGTGTGGTACTGAACATTCAATTCTGCCTTATTATTTTTATCATTATTTGGCAAATTGATATACGAGATCACCTTAGATAATATTTTTTATGATAAGTAAATCACCTTAGATAATATATTTTTCAATCTTTGTATCTGACTGTGTATTCATTTGTCATTGGGTTGCTAACGTATTCATTCGTATGTATCAAGTTATGCCAAGTCATTGCCTGGTATTTCTTACAAGTTTATTTATGAATTACAATTTTAAAAAGACAATGTGCCATGTGGAATGAATTTCGGGTATTTAAGCACTTGAAGGCAATGGGAAGGGATAGAGGTCTCTTCAGTGTGATGAGGGATGAAAGCAGGTCATTATCTATACCAGTGACCAGGTTGGATATGAAATAGAGAGCAAGGGTTCTACTTAGTATGAGTAAGACCTAGCCTCGAGCTGAATAGATAACCATAAATGTTTAATATTTCTATAGTTGCTAGCTAGGTGATTAAAGATAGCTATGTTAGATCTACTGCCCATCTGGGAAAGGAACTATTAATAGGGCTGATGCAATGCAGTGTAATAATGGAATTGGTGGGCATTATCTACCTATTCGTGGCTGGAGTTTGAAGAGCCTAGCTGTCACCACATGATTGCCTAGGCCATCCACATTTAGCCTTGTCTACAAAGACACATGTGAGGTGATTGTTGGTGTTGACTCATACTTAGATTTTTTTTTATAAGTAAAATAAGTTTTATTACAACAAGTAAAAGGCGTATCCCAAGTACTCAGGAAGTATACATTAAATTTCTTTTGATAGTTCATATATAGTATCACTTTTTTTTATCAGTATATATAGTAGCACATTATGCATGCTTGACACTGTCTAATGATCACGAACTCATGATCGGGGTTTACTAAAAGTTAATTTTACATTGTTTCATATTTTTTTAGATGTTAGTCTTATTTATCATCTGGGGTTCTGTTGTTGGACGAGAAGGATCAGTTCTTGATGTCTAATCAACCATAACTCGAGCCTTTTTTTGTTTTTGCCTTTTCAACCTCAACTAAACTCCCTTGTCCTCATGCTGATTTTTGTGGCTGGGACTTCTAGCTGGTCATTTTCAGTTAAAAGTACATGAAACAGTCAGACAATTAACTTTTTTATCTTATAACCTGAGAAGAATTAACAAATTTATTATTTTAGAATAAGATAAGGGTATTGACTACATTGTAACAATTTTTTGATGCAAGTAGATTTTTTTGTATTTACCATTTCACTTGAAAACAGATGCTTTAATAGTCCTCTTTTCTTTTCTTTTCTTTTTCTTTGACTTATAAATTCCAAATGTGGTATTGTTTCCAATTCCTCCAGAGAAGAAAGTAGATGGAAGATCAAGGGTTGACCGAGAAGCTGATAATCATCAACTTCTGCAGTTGGAAGAAAAGGATGTGGTATCATCAGTAGCTACTGCACTCTCAGATATTTGTGGTCCTGGAGAATGGATGCCTATGGAGAAACTTCACGCAGTGGTTAGTTTTGTCCAACTGTTCTCTATTAATACTTTTACTTGCTTGTGCAAGGTCATTACTCAGTGCTGATCTCACATAAGCGACTTCTTGGGAGGTTGGCTTGGATACAGATATATACTTAAGGCCTAGTTTGTTACACAAACCAAACCATCGCATCTCATATAATCATTACAACTTTATCAAAATCTCACACAAAATATAATAAACAATTCAACCTGATCAAATCTCAAAACAAAAATGATATTCTACCAATATTTTATTCAATTTTTAACTTTTATCTCATCTCATCTCATCTCATCTGTGTAACCAAATAAGGCCTTAAACAACTTCTGAATGAAGGGCCCGAGACATTTATATTTTGTATCTTGGTTCTGAGGACAACTCAAGTTCAACTTGAGGTTTGTTCATCTAATAAATGAACCAAGCTTGAACAAAAAACTTAGGCTTGTGTATGAAAATGTGCAAGACTTCAGTAAGGAAATCTGTTTTTTAAGAAAATAGTAAATTAATCAAGTAATTCTTAAGCAATCCCGAACTTGTTTGAAAAATAAATGAACTGATCCTTAACATGTAGCACGGTGATAAGTTTGAGCTCAGCTAATATTTAAATAAAAACTAATAGAGTTTGAACATTCAATACATGGTTCAATCCAGCTTGATAACAGCCCCAGTCGGTTATGTTATAGACTAATTTTACATGCTTCTGGCTATAAGGCTTCACCAGACCCCTACTGAGGCGCTTGCAGCATAACAAGGTCCTGGTTTTAAGTTGACAAAATTTCTTATCCGATGTTTGTCTCTAGGGTTCATTTGAAAATCGAACCCCTCTCTATACCATCTTTTAAGATGCCATGCCTTGATTTCCATATTGGGGAGGCTTTGGCATGGAAAATAGCACTCTCTTAAATTCTTGGATGCAACTTTAATAAGTTATTCTGGAGAAATGTTTCCTGAGTGGTTATCAAAATTTTTAGTAGTATGTGATTTGTGTTTTTGGCGAGTTCTGAGGTTTGAGTGTTTCATTTCCAAAAATGGACAGCAAACAAATTTTGTGCACTTGAAACCCATGTGTTACATCTTTTGATTAGTGCTGCCTATCAACTTCCGTTTCAAGATGCAACACCTTTGCAAACTATTTTCCTGTGTCTTTCCATGCGTGCAGCTCTCACATCACGAGTAATTCCTGCAAGGTTCAGATTTTGTGACTTCATTTAACTTGTCTAAAATGTGGATTTACTTATTATTATATTGGACTAGTGTTATAGGCCTGGCTGCCAAATCTGAGTTGTTGGGTACCACCTTACAATACATTTTATTGAGGCCAAAACAAATTTGAAACATGGGCATCTGCCAATTGGATGATTTTGTAAGGTGGATTGAATCGAATGCTTTAGCAGATGCCTGGTTTCTCAAGTATTTTGCGACATTAAACTTGGATTTTAACATTCCATCCAAGAGTGCCAAGGTTATTGTTATGACACTGGTTTCTAGCAAGTTTTGATTCTTATGAGAAAAAATTAATGGTGGTGACTTTTTTATGGTAACCTGCTGTGTTGTTCTGTTTAGTGTTTTGCTAATGTACCCTTATCTTTTTTGGGCTGGCCTCGAATAGATTGTCTTTATTGCATTTATAGAGAATATTTGTAGCATTGGAGAGTTTGAATCTGCACAAATGCACGACTGGTTTTATTTGGAGTAGTCCTTACCTTATCATTCTATTCTTGTTCAGTTGGTTGATAAATATGCTAATGTCTGGCATCATAGTCGAGTAAGGAGATATCTCACATCCGAGGATTGGCCTGGTCCTGAATCCAAGGGGAAACCTTGGTACGGCTTGCTTATGTTGTTAAGGAAATATCCCGAACACTTCGTCATCAACACTCGGTCCAAGGGTCGGATTACATTGGAGTTTGTCTCTCTTGTCTCTCTGCTTTCATGAGATAATGAGGCATCTAAAGGCGCTTCCATGATGCTGATAACTTATTGTGAAGTTCAATGGAAAAGTGAGAAAGATGGCAAATCCTCGACGTTGTTGCTATTGTTGTGAAATATGGTCAGGCACGGGTAGTTAGTCAGCTTTAGATAGGTGCCAGTTGCTCACATGTAAATGACAAGCATAAATATGAATGATTTTGCTGTTGATTGAAGCCCTACCAAGTTGTCTAGCGATATATTAATTTGTTGTTCACCTCAAGTTTCGAAATCAGTTGGCATATTTCATGGACTGCCTTTGAGGATTGCTCATATACTGCTCCACAGGACAATTCGTTAGGCATCAGAAGAAGGGCATTTTCATGTTCCAATTTGAATATAAAGTTCACCAGATAAGGATTTCTTACAATTTTCTGACTCAAGCTTCTTCTACATTTCTGAGAGAATTTGACAGAAAATTAGACTCATCATTAGATCTTACTATATTTGCACTAAACGCACAACATTTTCACTAATTTGCACTTTCCCAAGAATGAATGAAACTAGAATTTATTACATGGAGAATAGGAGATTTAACTCTTTTTTCTGGAACACTGTAGATATGCAAAGACGCAAGTCTATGTGAACATAAACAATAAACATTACATCAGTTTAACATAAACAATAATACTTGAAATTATTACAATTATCACGACCATAAACACTATAAAAAAAAGTCTATCAATCGAAACAGAAAATTAGAGTACTGGTATTGGTCTAGTCAAATGCTAATGTCTAATCAAATTTTGCTTAACTTTTACTAAAGTGGTGTGTCAAAACCCCAATGCTCAACTTTTGAATTACAGAAAAGTCAAACTATTCTCCAAATTTGGATTTCTACTGTTCAGTTCCCCTCTTCCTATAGTTGGAGTGTATTTGTTGGATAATTAGATTGAAAAATTAAATTATTAATTACTATATTGAATGTATTTACAAAATATAAAAAAAAATTAAAATATATATATTAAAATATATAATATTAATTATTATTTTGATTTTGAGATGGATAGTTCAATGTAGATTGATATCTCCAATGGCTTTGGCTTCAGTCAAAATCTCAACTTTTAGTCAAATTTTAGACTTGGTAAAAGCTAGACCATTGCCAATGCTCTAATTGCGATAAACAAAACAAACACCAAAAAAATTTTTATTAACCGATTCAGGAATCTGAAGTAGACGACTAAAGTTATACTCAAGATTCCTCTTTGCTTAGTTTGCCAAGTGCCCTCTGTGAATAAGGCTCCTGTTCCCGGGCTTGTTTTGCTGCAATGGCTTCCTCGTCAAGCACTTGGATGGGAGACCACTCCGGCCATTTCAACCAGCCACCCTTCTGTGAATTCTCTCTATTCCCTTCACTGTAACTTTTCAAGAGAGGATTTAGTCTGTATGTTGCAAAATCTGCAGTTGTACCCGCAATAGCAAAGATGATAGAGTAACGGACAGCAGCAATTTGACCACCTAATGTCCCAAGAAAAAACCAGTATAAATATATAATTTTAAGTAGAACAAGGAAGATCAAGGCTAAAAAATGGCAGTAAAGGGTAACAGACTAGAAGTAGCAGCCTCTTATTTCTCTAAGTGCAACCAAGTTTGATAGACCTACACAGCACCATTCGTTATAGCGTCCATCTTTTCCCCCCTTCCCATCCCCTCCAAGAGCATTAGTAAGTAAACAGATATGTACTCTTTAGCAATGTTTTACAGGACAACCAACTGGATGAAGTCCTCAATTCCAAAGATTATGTTCTTGCTCGGTTTGAGATTCCTCAAAATTAAAAGATTTTGTGTTCCATGTCCACAAATACTTGAAGTTTGTATTCAGGCTCACCCATCTTGACTAGTTTTAAACTTCATACAGAAAATACCAAATAGAATTCCAGGCTAGAAATTTTTATATTTGGAAAGTGAATTAGAGCACCTGCCTAAGCAGCCAGCATGGCTGCAGATTATTGTTCCACGAGTACTTTTGACAAAGAACATATGCATACATATATGTACAACATGCGAGCTTTTTTGGGGAAGAGAGAGAGAGAGAGTCATTGAATTTAACCTTGAAGAAGCCCAAGCAGAGCACCAGTACCAAAACCTGCTATTGCGGAGTTCAATAGATCATCAGGTCCTGTTTTCCGAGCTGCTCTCATTAATTCACGTGCTCCTGTCAAAACAAATAAAACACTAAATTTAGACAACATCATCTCCAAAGACTACGCCATCCTTCAACATTTTTCCAATGTCATCGAACAGAATAGCCCTTTTTCACAGCCAAAGCCAATGTCTCTGGTCGGCTTGCATTTTCTTGAGATGTAATAAGTCATGGAAACATGTGGAGTACGGGGATAAATGCAGGCATCCAAGGATAACATTCTTTGGAGTTCTATTCTATATGGCTTCCTGGACTTATGGCATTCGAACAGTCTAAGCATCCAAGTGATGCAGTTCGTTTTTGAAGGGGGCTTTTCTTTTTCTTGCAATAATTGCTTACTTGATTTTTTTTAAAAAATTATTAATAGAATCTAAGCAAAGCCCGACTACACGGGGATCCAATATTTCTATATCAAAATAAAAATCCTCACATTAATAAACCAAAAATGAGTAAATAAAGCAATAATCCAGAATCATCACAACACTTCACTGTTCCACAAGACTCAGACTGAAACTGAACATAACCAAAATCAAAATATAAATAACTTACCGCAATAGCAACCGGTGACAATGGCGAGATTGGTGGCATAGGTAGCAGAAGTCTTTGCGAGACCGTCAACTTTCCTATGCCTCGACATTAAGCCAGCTCCTCCACCAGCAATCCCTGCCCAAAAACTCAATAACTTATAAATTCCCATTACGCTGAGTCAGATTATCGATACCAAACTGCACCCAATACGAAAGATTGGTTTAGAAATGATGGGCTTCTCTTGTTGTCGTCGAAAAAGTAAAAGATAACTAAAAGATTGAGAATTTTCTTCTTGTTTCTATGCAGTGTTCAGATTTCTAGGCAATTAAACAACTGTGAATAACAAGAAATGGAACCTGCTAGGAAAGTAGGGATGAACACGCGCTCCTTCCAGCTATCAGAGTAGGAAGTCGAAGTCGAAGCCGAAGACGATGATTGAACCTCTCCTTCTGGGGTTTCTGAGTCCTCTGAGGCCATTTTCCTCTCACTCTCTTTGTTTAGATCAGTCGATGCTTCACTGAATGATTATGTTGAAAGTAAGCAATGATTTTGTAAATAAAAGTGGTCGACATATCGGTGCTACTACTGATCCAAAGGCAAAGGCTGCATAGCGGTGCTCGTACAGTCGTACTGTTCCAGAAACAGACGTAGCGGTGCTGTTAATGGGTTCAGAGTTATTCCGGATCGGGTTTTCCCATAAGGGTAGGGTAAGTAATGGTACAGTATTCTTTAATTTATACCATTTATTTTGCTATTTGATTTGCTCATAATAGGGTGCCACGTCGTTTATTAAAAGAATAAAAAAAAAATTTAAAACACAAACTTAGAAGTATAGAAATGAGACTTCTTATCTCATTTATTTATTATAATTTTTTAAATTTTCTTACAAAATATAATAAAATTTTTTATTTTTTTAAATTTAAAAACAAAAATAATATGAAAAAATTTTATTCTAATAATATTTTATTCAATTTTCATCTTATCTCATTTGTGTAATCAAACGAGAACTAAATTTAAAATTTTAATATTTATCTTTTTGTTTTTTTGAAAGCTATTTTATTTTAAATATATATTTTTTAATTTTCTTAATAAGCCACGTGGCACTATGGTTCCACGTCAAGAGGCATAGTAGCATTTTAAAACAAGAAAAATTATATTTATCATTCCTATACATTACACATCACACTTTTTTTTTTCTTACCAAATATGTGGTATATGGATGATGAATAGAATAATTTAATAAGTTTAAGAAGAATAAAACTAAAAATAAAAAAATAAAAAAAATATGGTATGTGGTGTGTGGAGATGATGAGTAACAAAGTTCTTAAAAAAAAAAGTGACAGCTGTAATTTTAAAACAAAGAGTAATTAATTTATATAATACCAAGGGGTTCAATGTTAGCTTAAGATGCTATCATTGCTTGTAAAATAATAATAATAATAATAATAATAATAATAATAATAATAATAATAATAATAATAATAAAGTAGAGTTTGTTTAGGTAACGAGATGAGATGAAAATTCTGTAAATAGTAGTCAAGAATCTGTAAATAGTAGTAAAATGATTTGAGTTAAGATATTTTATTGAATTTTGAAAAAGAATAGATGAAAAGTTGAATAAAAATATTATAAAGTTAAAAAATTACCTGAATATAATATTATAAAGTTGTAAAGTTGTATTATTTTTTGTTTTTTATTTGAAATTTTGGAAAAAAAAATTAATAATTAGCTAATAATTAGATGAAAAAGTTGATAACTTAAAACTCAAAAAATATTTTATATTTGAGTGATATTAGAAAATAAAATTATAAAAAATTCTGAAATGAGATATCTCATCTCATTTAACTTCACAAATAACCCCAAAATACTAGAACGCTTAAGAAGTTGAATGAATATCAAACTATAAGTCTATCAAGATATTACTTCTATTAATTGTTATACCACTTTTTCCTTCGGACAATGCTAGAGGTGCACTCTAAATATGCAAACTAGTACAAATATATTTTTGTCTTTTTTTTTTTAAATATTTTTTAAATATCCTTAATCATTAAAAAAATAAAAAATACAAATTCACTAACAATAATTTCTTTAACCATTAAAAAAAATTAAAATACACGAGCGGACATATTTAAGAGTCATACTACCACTTTTCTTTTCCTTCACTTAACTGTCCGATAATATCCTTGCTTTCAAAATGAGTGTGACGCAACAGAATGAAGTAACGTGCAGCAGAAAAATTGCACAATCTAACATGGGAAATATTATAGCCACAAAACAATTACACAAAAGCAATCCTACAAACTGATGTGGTTTGATGTGGTTCGTCAGATTATAAAGTCATTTTTATTGTAAATCTAACGGATTAGATGAAGTCACGTCAATTTGTGAAATTGTTTTGTATAATTTTTTTGTGGATTTAGCAATACTCATTTAACATTTCTGAAAATTATCATACCATCCCTAATTAAACTATTGACGTAGAATATACATTAATAGTGCATTCATGTGACAAAACCTAAACTAGAAAATTACATGAATAAGATATGAGGAAACAGTACAACATGGTAATCATGGCTCGACATATGCTCGAAAACTGCTTGAGCGATTATCATACAAAGTTGGCTTGGCTTCACTTAACATCTCACTCAATATGCACTCGAGCCAACTTCTTATAAAGAGATTACTTGATTGTTTTGGTGATACTTGAGCAAAATTTAAGCAATCAAATCACTCAATGCGCAAGTAGGGGTGTAACCGGTCCGGTCCGATCCGATTTTGGATAAAATCTAGGACCGAACCGGTATGTACCGGTTTTATATTTTTCAAAACCGATTACGCACCGGTTACCCTCCTAAACCGGTACTTCCGGTTTTACCGGTTTCCGGTCCGGTCCGGTCCGGTTTTCCGGTTTTTTAAAAATATAAATTTCATAATTTGTCATTAAAAATTTGTTTATAAAAAAAAAAAAATTGATTTAAAAAAAACTGTTTTATACTTTTATTAATATATTAGACTATATAATAGTATTAATATTAGACTATTGGTATAGTTATAAGTTATATATTAGTATTAGTTATAAACTTTTAGTGATTTAGTATTAACATTTTATGTAATAATTTATAAATTATAATAAGAAATTATTTCATATATGAATATATATGTTATATATAAAATTTCACATAAAAATTTATAATTATACATTATATATAAAACTTATATATATTAATATTTAATATATAAAAAATATTTTGTATAAAACTTATATATAAAAATATTATTTTTTATTTTTTTTAATCAACCGGTCCGGTCCGGTTCGGTCCGGTCCAAAAAATTCCGGAACCGGAACCGGACTGGAACCGGCCGGTTTTTACGTTTTAAAAACCGGTTCCGGACCGGACCGGTTCAAAACCGGTAAAAACCGGTCCGGTTCGGTCCGGTCCGGTCCGGTTTTCCGGTTTTCCGGTTTGAGTTTACACCCCTATGCGCAAGCAACATTGGCTTGACCAAAAAATTACGTGTCCAGCAAATTAAGTTTGATTTGGACTCATTGCCCTAAACTAACACTACCTATATACACATTATTATACACAAAATTTAGGCATACATTGGATAGTAATTATGCTAAAAAATTCAAGTCAAGGTGCCTTTATGCAATTAGACTAAAGATAACTACGGCGTTTGAATGTTACAAACATAATTGAGTGGAAGTTTTGCCATAACATACATTTCTTAATATATGTGCCATAGACGATCATATAAGGGAGTGATTGGATGAGCCCTGCTCCATCATTATGTGAGCTCTAATGCATCAATAGATGATCTATTCTTGTGCCCTTGAACTTGAAACTATGTCATGAGATGAAAACTTGATGTTGTTCTTTTAGTAGATTTTCTTAAGGTCATGAATGATACAGTTTCGTTAAGCATATGCTCATGATTCGATATAATCATGAACATATTATATAATTTGAGGTCAAGAGTTTCTTTGAATTATAAACTCGTGATGGATTAAGGACCATTGAACTAGTGAGATTAAATAGTCAGGGGCATAAACTAGATGTTATGAGTGATGTACTATGTTAGTAAGATGGTGACGTTATATAACACTCCTACCATTTAAATTTTGTAATAATCTTTTGGAAAAAATGTTTGAATTTATTTTATGTATGAGGATAATTGATTGAGAGATTTGAATAAGATTGATAATGTAACACCCGCACTTATGGTGAGATTTTAAGAATTAGTTTAAGAAAATGAAATGGGGATTATGGACTTTTTAAAACTTTTTCTTTTCTTCCCCAATCTTCCTTAGGATATAAAAGATTCTATAGTTAAAAATTGAACATTCTTTATAAATTTAAAACAGAGTATGCAATAAAATTTGTTAAATTAAAATATAAAGTCATTTTACGAAATTTGATTTCATATGTTACATAAAATGTGCTTAGCCTTTTGACTCATTTTCCTTGGACCATGTATGTGCTGATAGTTCGTCCCTATTTCACTCATTAGAGGGGGTATACATAAAAATAAAATGAGTCGAATACTCAATAAACATTATTTCATATTGTAAAAATATACTAACATAAGTTTTCATTTATGCATTTATCATTCATCTACATACTTTATATAAAACATTTTCTTTCTTTGAAAATATTACAAGGATGGGTTTTTCTTTAAAAATATTTTCATTCCTCATAAAATATTTCTCATACCTTGTATTTTTATTCATAAAGAAACTAAACCATTTCATAATATCCAATTAACTATTATCACTTTCTATGGTTGGTACACACTGTTATGCAATGTGTGTTAGGGTTAGTAGTCTTTTGGACCCGGATTCTGCCTATGACCACTGGTGGGAATCCATTTCAGTCAAGGGCAACAGTCGGTGCACTGTCAGTTCTACTTACTCAGCATTGTAATCTGCCCAGTCCATTGGTACTATAATTCCTTCAATCGTGTCCATCACTTAGCTCTATACATTAAAACATTCATTTCATTACCTTTAAAAGACATGTTCAATTCGCTCATGTTCCTTAATTGTTCCTTCCTCTTCCTTCTTTCTCCTCCTAAGCACTGCACCAAATCATCCCTTTATTACTTGTAGTTATTGGGCCATTTTTCTCCCTTATCCACTCTTTCATCACTTAGATCTTGTCAAGTTCATCTATAAATAGCTTAATTACACATTGATCCAAAAAGATTTGCATGTTTGAAAATTTCAAATCATATCTTGAATTTTTAAATTGTTTAATTAATGGAAACTAGATTACTCCTTTTATTTGGCATGAACACCTATATGTTCCTTTTTGTTTGAAATTGTTACTGTTGGAGTAAATCTGTGGGAGAAGAAGTAAAATATTAAAGGGTCAGAATTGCTCAGACATGGGCGGATAGCAGTCCACATCATTTGCATGAACAATATCACCAACAAATGTGCTGCCACCCATCAAATTCCACACATTGAAGGTATTTCCAAAAACTCCTATCACTACATCACAATTGCTTTTTAGTGACGGTTGAAAAATTGTGACAGTTCCCTAACCGTCACTAAAAAGTCTTTTCTGTGACGGTTTCTGAAAACTGTCACTAAAGACAGATGATATTTTTTTAACGTTTCAACGAATGAGAAATTTACGTTCGAACGTCACATATACGTTCAAACATTATGGCTACTTACGTGCGAACGTGAAATGTTTTGGCACCAACGTTTGAACATTAGTAATTAACGTTCGAACGTAAAATGTTTTGCGCCAATATTCGAAAGTTAATTGTAAATTTAAATTAAATATGGCTCTAATTTAAAAATTATGTGATTTTTATAATGCATAATTTGTGAACAAGTCTAAAAAATTGACTTGTATATATTTATATATACACATAAATATATACACAATTTGTAATATATAAATATATATTTATGTTTATATATATTTGAAGTGAAATGATTTAATATTAAAGTTGAAAAATCTAACATTAAAGAAAATTGAGAATTGAAATTAAAAAACGATAGAAATATTCAATAATATTTTTCTTTACAAATATTAAAAGTAAAATACAAAATATGATAGTAAACAACACTCAGATGATAGCGTTGTCCGCAAAAGTCGAACTCTGTACCTCTTCAGTCAAGGTATCAACCTTGTCGTTAAGGATACCTACACGATGGGTGATCTCGGCGATAGATGTCTCTATAACCACGAGCGATCGATCGATCTTATGATCGATATGCGCAGTCAGTTGTGAGATCACCGCATCAACCCAAGCAGGCTGTGCATCTCCCGCAGATGTACTCGGCGTCTACTGACTACTACTCCCCACATGACCTGGCTTAGGCTGCGTCGGAGGAACTAGATCCTCTACAGGGGGTGGCTGACATCCCTCGCTTGTCCAATGCTACGTCGATGCATGGTCATGTCGAGGGAGCTCATCTGATCTTTCACCCGCTCCTCTGTCGAGGTTGGCACATCACGTGCAAGTAATAGCCGGCTGATCAGGACACTGTATGAGAGATTATCCGTAGAGACGATGCTCGCCTCATAATGGATCCGCTCAAAGATGTGCAGTGGCAAATCTATGGGATCTCCACGTGCCACTCGTATAAAAATTGTGCCCAAAGCCGACTAAATGTGGTTTATGTGCCACAGGATCCACGTTTGTTCCAATAATAAGGTGCAACATGCGGAAGAAAAGTAGCAGATGGTTCTGGTAGAAGGTTTTTTTCCTCTCGATCTGCATGCGGTCCCTCCCGGTGAGTATGTAGAAATCCTCGTCTCGGTCATCATCCCGAACCTTGAGGCCAGTAACCTCGGCCTCTGACCGGTCCGCATCTCTGGCTGATTCTGGCTCAAATGGGGGGCTAGTAGATGATGCAGAAGTGCCTACATCCTCACGGGATGTAGTGTGTGCAGATGTCTCAACACCTCGACGAATGCCGAGGTGCTCGGCAATGACATCTGGTGAAATCTCAATGGAAACACCGCGTATAGTCATGGTGTGAAAGGATGCATCCTGAGGCATGTCACACATCCCCATATAGACCTCCTGAACCTTTGGGGGGTATACCTTCCCCTCAATGTACAGATATTTCCCCAGCCTCTACTAAGGAAAACATCTCTTAGGTTCGTCTACTCCCATATGAGTTCGTCAAACTCATTAATCAGGACCTCTTGCTCTACCATAACAGTACGAGCCCCGATACGAGCAGTGTCCTGAGTGGCTCATTCCCTCCCTCATTTCCTAGTATGCAGAGGATGAGTCATATCCTGAAAATAGAAAAAGAAAAAAAAATTATTTACATTGATGAATTTTTTGTGTTAATTTTAAGCTGCTCTGCATTAACGTTCGAACATATTAAATTGAAAGTTCGAACATTCAGATAAAACGTTCGGACGTGTATCCTTTACGTTCGCACGTAAAACACATACCTGCAGACATATAACAAACTTGTTCGAATGTAAGCAATAAATAAATTTAGATATTGTACGTTCGGATGGTTATATTATACGTTTGAACGTAAAGGATTCAAGTCCGAACGTTGAGACATAAATAAATTTAAAAAGTAGTACATTCGGACGTTATAAGTAAACGTCCGAACCTAAATTTTACGTAAAAATAACGCCTGAATGTAAAACAATACACGTTTGAAAGTAGAAGCCTCAATGGCTATATAATTGAAACGTTGTATGTTCGAACGTTACGACACAGAATGGCTGAGTCGACTCAGCCATTATTGAAATCTCCAAAATCAATCTACAAGGTTCTCAATTCCGAAATGCCAACGTAGAAATGAAGTATACACTTCAAGAAAATTTTCTACGGTGACTATTTGGCCAATGGCAAACTGTGGTGACCAGAAAATGGAATTAAACATACAACCACCACTTGGCCCGTTTTAAACAAAACCAAACCCAAATCTCAAATAAAATAAATATTATTTGATTAAAAGATGAATTCCTACCTTTTAGTAACGGTTGTGGCGGAGTTTGATGGTAGCGGCGACGGAAGAGTGGCAGCGTACAAACGGGAACGAAGTTAATAATGGTGAAAATGACGTTTTGTTGTTCTGTTTTGGGCTTATATACACGAAACGTTTGAACGCAATTCTTAGTACGTTCGAACTTTTATCAATTTATTTTCCAAAATATTGACTATAATATATTATATTATTAATATATGTTATATATTACAATGTATACTATAACATATAGCATACTATATATTATATTATATTATAATATATATAGTATATTATACTATCTATATATACTATATATTAATATATTTATAATGTATTCTATAGTATATTATATATATATACTGTACTATATATATAGTATAGTATATATCTAATATTATATTATATATTATAATATAATATATAATATTATATATATATGATCCATTATAAACTAATAAAAAAAACATTATAACCACAAGCTCTTATTACTTGCCCAAAACGATATACTTTATTTATTACAACTAGTACACAAAATTATAGTGTACAAATTCCTAAATAGATTAATTGGGGCTGAATTACTCTCTCTAATGAATGACAACTAGATTAATTTGTTTTTTTGAATTTGTGAGTGCTAGTTATATTTCTTCAAGTTTAATAATATGTTTATACATGTTGTGATTTTATGCTTACTCTTGAAATAATTGTGATTATTATTTGTGAATTTTGTGAATAGTTTGTGAGTTTATGATGTTCATTGATGTATTAATATGTGTAGAAATATTGTTGTGAAAATATTGTTATTGTTGTGATATGGATTTGAAATATTGTGATTATTGTTTTTGAATTTTTATTGAATATATTTAACAAGAAAATTATAAGTTTAGTATTTTAATTTAAGTAAAGATTAAAAACATTTAATGTACAGCTAAAATATTTATATATATAACTTAACTATATATAAAGTATAATACTTTTTTCATATAGAGGGAGATAAAAAACGAGGCTGGTCATTGGATCAGTAAATAACAAGGCAGTTTTAATGGGAGGATCGATCCCTTTTGTTTTCAAAGTAATGTTCAAACATCCTCCATGATTGTGTTACAAGTAATAAATATATAGAGGACAGACTAGCTAGCTAGCTCGGTGATCACATTGTAGTTGCATACTTTCAGTTGTTGCATTTGTGGCTATGAAGTGGGCCGTACGTATCTTCAGACATCGATATAGGTGTCCATTGAAAGTCATATATTTGGATGAAGTTGAAAGTCATACAAATTATAACCCTTAGATGATATGATTTCAGAAAATCATTATTATATAGTATATATATAGTGCATTATATATATAGTGTATATATATATATAATTATAAGTTTAGGATATATATATGGTGTATTATATATATAGTATTATATATATATAGTATAGTATATATATATAAGCGGGTTATATGACAGAAGAAAATAGTGACAAAAAGTTAGTATTTTTCTCAACTTTAAAAAAAAAAACAGATTATATTGAAGAGAAATATTATGAGTATCTAGAAAAAAATACATATATATAACTATTATATTAACAAATAGTAACAATAGAATAAAAGTAATTAATAATATATTCCCTCTGGATTTCTTCATATCTGTGATGATCTTTCCACGTTCGAACGTTTAATTTGAATGTTTGAACGTTAATGGAGGTATATGAAAGTCTCATTTTCATGTTTGAACGTACAATTATAATACGTTCGAACATGAGAAGAAAAATAGAGAAATTTTCCGCTCGATTTAGGCACCTCTGTGATGATCTGAAACGTTCGAATGTAAAAATTTACGTTCGAACGTTATGGTAAACGTTTAAACATAAATCTTTCATCTTTCGAACATAAAAATAAAAGTGCGAAAAATTTAACGCTCGATTTAGGTGTCTTTGTGATGATCTGAATGTTTGGATGTTAAAATTTTACGTTCGAACGTTAGTTGATGAAAATCATTAGGACCTTATAAATGTTCGAATGCCAAAATTCTTAATGTTCGAACATGAAAATAAAAGTGTGAAAAATTTCCTGCTAGATTTTTGGCGTTGTCATTGGAAGATACGTTCAAACGTGTATAGAAAATTTTTCCGTGTTTTTTAACGTTCGAATTTCATCTAAAAATTGAGTGAGATAATATAATGTTCGAACGTATAACTTAAACGTTCGAATGTTACATCTAAAAATTTTAACTTTGAATAAATATACGCATGGGACAGCCTCATTTCTGCTGCTTCTCCCGTGCGCGCAAGAGAGAGATGTGAGAGAGAGTACTCTTCCTGGGTTAGAGAGAGAGAGGGTTAGAGTGAGAGAGAGTTCAGTGAGAGAGGGATGTGGGTTAGAGAGAGAGAGTTAGAGTGAGAGAGTGTTAGTGTGAGAGTTGAGTTGAGTTTTGGTAAGGAAAAATTGTTTTTCTTTTGTATTTTCTTGAATATTTTTTTATTTGTCTTGTGTTTTTGTTATATATATTTCTAATAAGTTAGTGTTGTATTTTTTTGAAGGATTGTTGTTTTGGAAAGTTGGAAACTTTTGATTTGTAAGAGGATATTGTGAGTATTAGGTATATTTGTAAACTTTTGCAATATGTTTATACATTTTATGCTTACTCTTGAAATATTGTGATTATTGTTTGTATAGTTTGTGAATACTTTGTGAGTTTATAATATTATTGATGATTTAATATGTGTAGAAATATTGTTGTGGGAATATTGTGAATATGTTGTGATATGGATTTGAAATATTGTAATTATTGTTTGTGAATTTTGTTTAAATATGTTTACACGGTTCGAAATAGTTTGTGTTTAAGTTTTGGATATATGTGAAAGTTTTGATATAATATTTTTTGGCTTTGAAGAATTTGTGAGTGCTAGTTATCTTTTGAGGAATATGTTTATACATGTTGTTGTAATTTTATACTTACTATTGAAATATTCTGATTATTGTTTGTAGTGTTTGTTAGTTTATGGTATTCATTGATGAATTAATATGTGTTGAAATATTGTTGTGGGAATATTGTTGTTGTTGTTGTGATATGGATTTGAAATAATGTGATAATTGTTTGTGAATTTTTATTGAATATGTTTATATGGTTAGATTTAAGTAAAGATTAAAAATATTTAATATACATTTAATATGAGACTTAATATTTAACATTTAATAAGTATATATAATATATTCATACTAATTTAGTTAGAATATGATTATTATTCAAATTATAACTATAGTATAAAACTTAATTTTAAAAAGAAGAAAAAAAAGTATATAACTTAACTATATATAAAGTATAATATATACATACAATAACTAAGTAATTAATAAATACTTATTAAATATGAATAACTCACTCAATTAAGTATAACAATTAAAATGATACTTTAGGAATAAGATGAGTATAAAACTTAATTTAAAAAAAAAAAGTTTATAACTTAACTATATATAAAGTATAATATACATATAAATAACTATTATTAATAAACCCTTGGGAATGATAATAATAAATAACTATTATTAACTACTATATACTTATCGTCTATATAAATAAATATCTCACTCAATTAAGTATAACAATTAAAATTATATTTTGGGAATGATAATAATTAAAATTATATAATAATCTTTGAAATTATATGTAACAATTATAATAACAATTATATAATAAGAATTAAAATTATGGGAGGTGCCAATTAACAATGTCCTAAGATATATAATAACAATTAAAATTATAATTTAGGTATAAAATTTTGAGATAAATCATTATAGTATTTCGCATAGGATAGTCCCAGCCAATCCCAAATCACGCCAAAAAACTTTGTAGCATGTTGAAAAGTCTAAAGTTTCGATTCCATAACTATTAATTTTTAATTTTTTTTTATAAATTAACAATGTCACATTCGTATTGTGTTATATTGTTAAACTAGAGAGAGATGAAGGAATATATGAACAAGTTTCGTGTCTTGTACAGCCCGGGAAAGAATGATCTTGAAGAAATGTCTGTCAAATTGCTTGACTCTCAAAGTCTCTTCTTCCTTTTGAGTTGTCAAGGTCGGACAGTTTGTGACGGTTAAGTAATTAGACTAAAGTTTAGACATTTCTTCAAGATCATTCTGTCCCATTGTGTACTGATATGAAACTTGTTCACATAATCTTCTATCTCTCTCTAGTTTAACAATATAACACTACTATGATGTGACATTGTTAATTCAAACGATATGAAGATATTGTTTGTAGTGTTTTTTGATAGATAACGAAAGATGCAAAGCGCGAGCTTTATTCAGGCTGTACAAAACATTCCAAAATGTCGTTTATTGTGCGGTTGCTTCACATTAAATCATTGTGTGAGATGTCGACGAAAGCAATAAACATGGTATTAGATTTATTTAACGAGGTGCTTCCCGAAGGGTCTGCATTGCCCAAGAACTTTTATGAAGCGAAACAGTTGAGAAAGATATTAGGATTTGAGTACAAGTCCATACATGCATGAAAGAATGATTGTGTTTTGTTCTTGAAGGAGAACGAGGAGAAACAAGCATATCATGTATGTGGAGAGTCGAGATGGAAGGGTAAGAAAAACATGCAGGTTATGGTGTTGCGGTATTTTCTCTTGAGTCCTAGGTTACAAAGACTATATATATGTAAGACAACAACTCATGATATGAGGTGGCACGTGGAGAAAAGGATTAAGGACAATGCATATATGAGGCACTCTGCTGACTCACTTGCATTGCAATCTTTGATAATCAATATCCAAAGTTTGGGTTAGAAGCTCGGAGCGTGCGTCTGGGATTCACAACCGATGGATTCAACCCTTTTGTGAATATGAGTACAAGTTATAGCACTTGGCCTGTAGTGTTGATTCCGTACAATCTTCCACCATGGAGGTACATGAAGGCACCCAACTTTTTGTTAACTTTACTTATCCCCGGCCCGAGATCACCTGGGAATGACATTGACGTATTCACGCAGCTGTTGATTGAAAAGCTGAAAGAGTTATGGGAAACAGGCATTAGAGCTTATGATGCATCCACGTCGACATCTTTTCAGATGCATGTTGCGGTAATGTGGATCATAAATGACTTTTTGGCATATGAGAATCTTTTCGGCTGGAGTACGAAAGGGAAGTTAGCGTGTCTGACGTGTAATAAAGAAATTGCTAGTGCGTAGTTAAAATATTCTCAGAAGTTGTGTTTTATGGGTCATCGACATTATCTACCAGCAAATTATGCATGGAGAAAAGAAAGTGCTAAGTTTGATGGTAGAGTAGAGGATAGAATTGCGCTAAAAGAGCTGTTTGGGGAAGAGATAGTAAAACAACTGGTACATATTAGAGCGAACAATTTTGGCAAAGGTCAAGGAAAGAATAAGAGAAAGCGAGGCGCAGCAGAATTGAATTGGACAAAGCGTAGTATTTTTTTTGACTTGCCGTATTGGACTTCTTGTATGTTGGGATATAGTTTGGATGTAATGCACATAGAGAAGAATATTTGTAATTATATACTGGGTATATTGATGAGCATTAACAAAAAGATAAAAGACACAATCAAGACGAGAAAAGATCTTGATAGAATGAAAATTAAACAAAATCTATATTTACATGTGGAAGGCAATAGGGTGTTCATGCCGCATGCATGTTTTACAATGACGAGGGAGGAGATGATGGACTTCTGTAAATGGTTGCAAGGTGTGGAATTAGCAGATGATTATGCTTCAAATATTGATAGATGCGTGAGTCCTGATGACTGGAAAATCAATGGATTGAAAAGTCATGACTGTCACGTATTTTTGCAGAAGTTATTACCTGTGGGAATTCTTGGGAAGCTAACATCTAATGTACGTGTTGCTATATCCGAACTCTGTATGTTTTTTAAGGATTTGTGCGTTTGGGTAGTAAATCGAGATGTGTTGCGAAAATTGGAGGAAGACATTACTACTATACTATGTAAATTTCAGCAGATCTTTCCACTATCATTTTTTTGATATCATGGTCCATTTAGTAATATATTTATCACGAGAGGTAATGTTGGGTGGACTGGTGCAGTTCTGTTGGATGTATCCAGTTGAAAAATATTTGGGTCGACTGAAGCGCACTGTTGGGAATAAAGCCAAAGCTGAGGGTTCAATACAAAGGCCTATATACACAATGAATGGTTAACATTTTGCTCTCTATATATTCGTGGTGTTGAGATCCGATTTAATCGTTAAGAGAGAAATGCTGATCTTATTGCTCTGCCACCTCGTGAGCTATCAGTATTTTCGCAGAATATACGACCCTTGGGTGCACTAACGGGTTACGATTTAATTGATGGAGAGTTGGGTAAAGTTCGGTGGTATGTGCTAAATAATTGTCGGGAGATTGATGATTATCTCAGGTATGTCGTTCCATGCTTCAAATAATTCTAATATTCTTTAAGTTTGACTATAACTGCTGTGCTCAAAATAAATTTATTTTGCATTTATTTATAACAGTGAGCACATTGACAAACTTAGGACGGAAGGCGTAGAAACAATAGAGGCAAGACATGAGGAAGAATTTCCCGAATGGTTTGAAGAACGTGTATGAACTAAAATTATATATATGTTATATTTTGATACTTTTAACTATGGATAATGAAATAATAAATATATACTATTTCAATTGTTAGATTTTGGAACAATGTGCTCGTGATTCCGGATCAATTTCTTCTGAATTGTATGCATTGGCCTGTGGTCCCTTAAATAGAGCACTTCGTTCCACTGCATGCACGGTTCGAGGTTATAGATTCCATACTCTGGACCGTGAACGTAATAGAAAGACTCAAAACTCTAGTGTGTTGGTTGAGGGGAGTCATGAAACAGATGATATTGACTATTATGGTGTCATACGTGATATTATCAGATTGAAATATTTGGGTGAGTTTGTAACATATGTCTTTAAATGTGTTTGGTGGGACCTAGGCAGTGGTCGGATTTCGATACATAGGGATAATCACTTTACGAGTGTCAATACTGCATCTAAATGGTACAAAGATGATCCATTCGTATTGATTTGTCAAGCTACCCAAGTCTATTACTTGATTGATCCAATGGAAAGTGCTGATGAAGATAATTGAGAGATAACTTGGCGAGTCGTACAAAAATTTGTCTCTCGAAATATATATGAAGTAGGAACGAGTGCAAATTATGAGAATAGTAGAGATGAAGATGACACTCCGATTGTAGAGGCATACCATGAAGATGGAGAGGGTATTAACTTGTTTGTTGACCTCGGTGCACTCGAGTTGCTCCCCTTGGTAGAGATGATGTCCTACCGACCATCTCGACCCGTCTGTATTAAATGATCATTCAATTCAAGTAAGTGAAGAGGAAGAAGAAGAAGAGTCAGAAGATGAAGAAGCAGAATCTGGCCAGGAGGTGGATAAGGAGGATGAAGAAGAGGTGCATGATGAAGATGAAGATGTTATTGAGAGAGATTCTGAAATAAGCATGGAAAATACATCTGAAGATGAAGCAAAAAAGTACTAAATATTTTATTCATATAAGTGACATTTAAAATATATTGAATTTTCAACATTTCTTCTAATTAATTTTCTTTGATATAATTAATTATTTTCAAAAATGCCGCTAAAACGATAACGAAGAAATGTGCCTCCGCCAAGTCCAAGTCCCAAACCCGTTGACGACTCCCCACTCGAGGAATCCGCTCCTAAAGATCAAATTAATACGCAAGAGAATAATAGCCAGTCCACACCTACTAGTAAGGAAATATTGTCGTTGATAATTAATTATATAGTTAATATTTTTATCTTAATAACTACATAACTATAATTATACTATCTATTATCATGTTGTTGATGCATCTGCACATCGCGGTCGTGGCTATACACATGGCATCTCTCTTGAGAAAAATAGAAGGCATGGAAAACTCAAGATCACCATTCCTTATAATTCCACAGGAGGAGTGGATGATAGTACATCATCGCTTTCCTCCTATATTGACACAGTAATTCGAGCTTATGCTCTATTTTATATGCGCTCAGGGTGAGATGTTCTGAATGAGACTAAGGAGCACATTTGAAGTCGTGTGTTGGTGAGTTTACTTTGAGAGTACATTTTTTTCACCTAAATTAATATATCATTTTTTTGACCTGATTCACTTGTTAGGATGAATTCGACCTCGACTTTAGCCGTAGCGAGGATTTGAGAACCGTGAATGAGTTGATGGCTACACTATTCCGACGTCACAAGGGACGATGTCATGACCACTTCAAGAAGTTTTAGACGTTGGAAGAGGCTGCGCAGTCTCCTTTCCAGTAGATAAAGTTAGATGATTGGAGAAAGTGTTGTGGTCTTTTCACATCTCCAGATTATCAGGTATTTTACATTTATATCTTTTAATTATTTACATTCATATTCGTTCTATATATTATATGTATACATATTACAATTAATGGTTTCATTTATTTTTCTGATATTCTTTTATTTAAATACTAACATTATTTTTTTAAAATTGCTAATGTCGCTTTGTTAGAAACGTGATGATTCTGAAAACTTTTCCCTCATTCATGTCTATGCTACTGCTCATACTAATGAGCATAGTGAGTGGATGGATCTTGTCGCTGCAGATAATTATGTAAGTAATGTTAATTTTGTTAAATAAATTATGTAACATGTGAATAACTTTTTTTATTTTTATTTCTTTTAATATGTTACTTATTAATGATCATTACCTTTCAAATTGTAGGAAAAAATGATAGAGATGCAGTCGGCTTCTGGGGAATCCTCTCCTAGTGACATAGACATATTCACGCAAGTGCTCGAGCCGCAGTCTACTATGGCAAGAGGTTTGAGACGATATATCAAGCATAGATGTTCATCCTCCTCAACCTCATCGACTTTACAAATTAATAATCTTACTAAAGATTTAGAAGCTGCACGGCGTGTATATGAGGTCAAGACAGTAAGAGTTAGAGTATCTCTTAGAACAATAGTCTCATTTAGAGATGCGTTTGCAGGACCAATAGAAAAACCTGGAGGAAAGAATACATAGTAAAGTCCAAGAGCAAGTGCAACGGGAGATGATGGTGCAAATGAAGCGTGTTATGTTGTTGCAACAAAATTGCGGTGGGCGAGGAAAAAAAAAAGAAATAAATTTTATCAGTAGTGATGGCTAGTTTTAATATCTAATTTGAAAATTTTATAAACATTGTTATTTGTTAATTGATGTTATGTAATATGATACAATTGCTATGCTTTTAAATTTTATAAAATTAGTATTTCTGATCTGTAAGTTCAAATGTAAAGTAAAAGTGTTCGAACATTGGTTCCCATTTGAACCAACGTTCGAACGTGAATACATAAAATTTTATAGTAACTTTCGAACGTAGGCATCTACGTTGGAACGTACTGACCCTCAAACGAACAAAACGTTCGAATGATTAAACGGTTAACATTGGAACAAACCTCCGAATGTACCACTTGCATTCGAACGCTCCTTCGTTTACAGTCGAAATAACGTCCGAACATTAAACCTGTAAAGTTTGAACATTGGGCCGTTAATGTTCGAACGGATATTCGAATATTTATTATAATTAACGTTCAGACGCATAAACATTCGAACGTAAATATGATACGTTCGAACTATAATCAACGAACGTCAACTTCTCTCATTCGAACGCCAATCTGTCGGGTTGTCGTTCGAATGTTCAATTTGACGTTTGAACGTTACTTTCTGTGACAGTTCTCAACCGTCACAAAAAAAGAGAACGTTTGAACGTTCAACCGAACGGAACACCTCCAACTGTCACTAAAAATATTTTTAGTGACGGTTCAACAGTAAACCGTCACCAATTATTTTCTATGATGCACATTAGGTGACGGTCATGGTGACGGTTTCAAACCGTTACTAAATATCTTTAGTGACGTTTTGGTAATTTTTTGTGACAGTTTCCTCTGTCACAAAAGACAAGTTTTGTTGTAGTGTATGATGGTGGACTTGGCATCATAATGTTTCTTAATTCAATAGGTCTAAAGTGTAAATACAATAATAAAGTAAAAAGAAAATAAAATTGTATGCCCCTATGTTATACCTCTCACTGTGTCCCATTGACGCGAGACCATATTGTGATACTACAAGGCTTATTAAAAAAAATTAAAAATACAAACATAAAATGGTAGAAAGAATTTAGGATTTTACCCTTCCTCTTTTTATGTTTTTGGGTACTATAAATTATTTTGAATATATATTTTTTAAATTTAGTTTTTTATAATTCACGTGGTATCTGTTAATTGGACAAAGTGAGTTGTATATAAAATATATACAGTACCTAAAACTTCTACTTCTACTGGTAGAAGTAGGGCATGTATATTTATATGTTCTTTCCGGGAAAAACACTTAGGGTGGGTCTGGATACACAGTTCAGATGAGATGTGATAAAATATTTTGTTGAAAGTTGAATAAAATATTGTTAAATATAATTTTTTAGTATTATTTTTATTTTAAAATTTAAAAATTTTAAATTATTTATTATATTTTTATACGAGAATTTGAAAAATTTGTAATCATGAGATGAAGTGAGATGAGATGGTTTATATATCCAAACCCACCAAACTCCACTCTTTTGAGGTGTCAAGTTTGCCTCAGTCCAAGTTAATATTGCTCCAAATTTTAAATTCCAGTTGGTACTGAAAGTGAAGGCACCTCAAGTCAACGAAGTCGTTGGGGAAACTGACACCTCCAATCCAAATTTATAAATGTGGAAATTAAGTCATTGCTCGGTCTCTGTAATGCGTAAGTAATGGGTTTAACTAGCCAAGACTCCAAGTCAATGTGGAAAATAAACATCCTAGCTTTAAACTTCAGCCAATGAACATGCAGTACTCTCAACTCCGGTAACCCATTTTTCCAAAGTTTCTCATTCAGTGGTACTTGGAGTCATAATGTTTCTTAATTGGTCGATCCAAAGTCTGAATACAATCATAAATTAAAAAAAATGACGAAGACCATTGGATTACATATTGTTTTAAAATACAAAATGACGATGTGAATCAAGCGAATATTGTGAAAGTTTTTTTTTTTTTTTTTTTGTGAAAGTTGTTATCATTTTTAATATTATTTTTGTTTTAAAATTTGAAAAAATTAAATTAATGTTTACTTTACTTTGTTTGGAGAATTGAGATGAAATGGTAATTTTGTTTACTTCATTCACGGAACATTCAAAGTCTTCTCTATACGCGTTCTTCTGTTCATGTGCCATTAATGTTCTGTGCCAATTCAGAACTTAGACACCAACTAATTTCGAAGACAATTAACTATCAGTAGAATCATTTTCTGGGTATGGTTGGTTAACTCAAAATGCTAGTGCATTGATTATAGAAAGTAATGGGACCTCATAGATCGATCAGTCACAATCAGTGTGGAAACTAATTAAAGCCAATCCATGTGAATGTGAAAATTAAAGGCACTACTCTTTCATACAAAGGATTAGATTCCAATCAGTCAATGTCAATGTGGAAATAATTTAGCTCCTCACTTATGTGAAGTTTCATTCACGGAACATTGAAAGTCTTCTCTATACGCGTTCTCCCATTAATGTGCCATTAATATTTTGTGCCAATTCAAAACTTGGACGCAAACTAATTTCGAAGACAGCTAACTAATTGATGTAAATGACTTGAGATCAGACTCTTACGAGCAATTCATCAAATAATACTATTTTTCTTATTCTATAGTAGGCCTCTCAAACAATTGGCTAATATCAGCCTCTCACTACAAAAAAAAAAAAAATTAAGTTGTTTAATTAATGGAAACTAGATTACTCTTTTTATTTGGCATGAACACCTATATGTTCCTTTTTGTTTGAAATTGTTGCTGTTGGAGTAAATCAATGGGAGAATAAGTAAAATATTAAAGGGCCATAATTGCTTAGACATGGGCAGATAGCAGTCCGCATCATTTGCATGAACAGTATCACCAACAAATGTGCTACCATCCAACAAATTCCACATGCAAAAGGTATTCTCAAAAACTCCTATGATGGTGGAGTTGGTGTCATAATGTTTCTAAATTCAATAGGTCTAAAGTGTAAATATAATAATAAAGTAAAAAAAAAAATTGTTATAGAGTAATTGTAATATGCCCCTAAGTTATACCGCTCACTTTGTCCTATTGATGCGAGACCATATTGTGATACTACATGACTTATTAAAAAAATTAAAAATACAAACATAAAAGGGTAGAAAGAATTTAGGATTTTAATTACCCTCTCTCTCTTTGTATTTTCGGGTACTATACATTATTTTGAATATATATTTTTTAGATTTCCTTTTAATAATTCACGTGGTGTCTGTTAATTGGACAAAGTGAGCGCTATATAAAATATATACAGTGCCTAAAACTTCTACTTCTACTAGTAGAAGTAGGGCATGTATATTTATATGTTTTTTCCAGGGAAAGCACCAAAGGTGGATTTGGATGCACAGCTCAGATGAGATGAGATGTTTTATTGAAAGTTAAAATAAAATATTATTAAATATAATTTTTTAGTATTATTTTAATTTTGATATTTTTAATTTTTAATTTTTTATTATATTTTTATATAAAAATTTGAGAAAGTTGTAATGAAGAAATGAGATAAAATATTTTGTGTATCCAAACCGACCAACTCCACTCTTTTGAGGCACTGAAAGTGAAGGCACCTCAATTCAATGAAGTCATTGTAGAAACTGACACCTCCAATCCAAATTTATAAATCTGGAAATAAAGTCACTGCTCGGTCTCAGTATTGCGTAAGTAATGGGTCTAAGTAATAGACCAAGACTCCAAGTCATTGTGGGAAATACACATCCTAACTTTAAACTTCAGCCAATGAACATGCAGTACTCTGAACTCCGGTAACCCATTTTCCCAAAGTTTCTCATGCAGTGGTACTTGGAGTCATAATGTTACTTAATTGGTCCAAAGTCTAAATACAATCATAAATTTTAAAAAAATGATATAATATAATATATGTACGAAGACCATTTGATTACATATTGTTTTGAAAGGGTCCACTCTAATTTAATATTTTAAAATACAAAATGACGATGTGAATCAAGCGAATATGGTCATGATATTGTGAAAGTTTTTTTTCCTTTTTTGTGAAAGTTGTTATCATTTTTAATATTATTTTTGTTTTAAAATTTGAAAAAATTAAATTAATGTATACTATATTTTGTTTAGAAATTTGAGATGAAATTGTTTGTGAAAAAGTTTGAAAAAGTTTAGTTGCATGAAATTGCATGTTGATCTGATTATCAGTACTGCAATTTGAGGGACTTAATGGCCATCATTCTCGGATCAATTATTTTTTGGGTAGGGTTGGTACGTAAACTCGAAATGCTAGTGCTTGGATTATAGACCAAGTCACAATCCGTGCACATGAAAACTAATTAAAACCTATCCATGTGAACGTGGAAATTAAAGGAACATTCAAAGTCTTCTCTAACATCGGCCTCTCACTACAAAAAAAATTATTGATCAGTTTGTTTGTCATTCTTACAAAAAAGAAATCTACCAAAGTAAAGGTGCAGTACTATTTTTCAATTGTAAAATCACGATGTGAAACATTTAACTAAATGAATAATGAAGTGTACAGTTAGAATTTAAACTCAAAACCTTTACTCTGATATTATATAAAATCACTATTTGTTTCAAAAATTTCAAGACATCTACTATAATACCATATGAAATCATCACTTATCTCAAAATGTTCAGCTCATGAAATATGTGGATTTATTATTTATAGTTATGTCTTAACATCAATGTGGAAAATGACAACCCATATGGGTCTAAACGTGGAAGTTAAGGCACTAGTGATCTCCACTACTGCATGCATGCGTAAGATATGGGTCTAATTATTAATTAGTCTTAAGTCAATATAGCTCCTAACTTTCAATTTCAGCCACTCTAACACACTCTTAATTAAGTCCCGTGTTCCATTTTTCTTATATATATTCGAGTTGTGGAAAGCCACGATACTCACAATAGAACAGCCAAAACAAGCAGATTTTAGATAGAAATGAATATGGGTGTCTTACAATATTATTTCTCAATGAAGGCTTTGCTTTGGGTTTTAGTGGTTTTTGTCCAAACTCGTGAGTACATGGGTTGCTTGGAGGAAGAGAGAGCTGGTCTGCTTCACTTGAAGTCATTTCTTATCATATCCATTCCGTCACTGGGAGCTTATAATTCAGCCTATGATTATCTTCCTTCATGGGTCGACCATGAGAAGAATGATTGTTGTGATTGGGAGCGGGTCACGTGCAACTCCACCACAGGTCATCTGATAGAACTGTCCCTCGACAATTTAATGCAGGATCCTAATTATAACTATGATGATGATTATTATTATTACAAAATGGAGAAATATGATGAAAAACGTTCATGGTTGTTAAATGTGTCTCTATTAGAGCCTTTCAAGGAGTTAAGAAGCCTTGATCTATCCCTTAATGCAATCCATGGTTGCATACCAGATGAAGGTACGTATGTTGTGAGGAATGAGGAGTTTTAATATATAATATTCTGAAATTTACATATTGTGTCTATTACTTTTAATTTTAATCTTATTTGTGATAATGCCTTTGTATATCCTTTTTGGAAAAGTTTGAATTATTTCAACTAAAAATTCTAAAATTACCTAATTAAGTTGTTATTTTCGTTCGAAACACATACTAGTTTTATATTATATAAAAGGTCTTTGATTATAAATACTTCTGTAATTTTACAAATTGTAATTTTGTAAGTAGCCAAGCTAACGTTAAATTAAAGCACATGTTTCACTTTCAATAGGCGGCCAGGAGATATAAATTTGTATTTAGGGTGTATGCAAATTATATAGATATATATAGATTAATATTCACGCAATCTATAAAGTACTCTATCAATTTCTTAAGTTATATTTTTCAGGATTTGAAAAGCTTTCAACCTTAAGGAATCTGGAAATTTTAAACCTTGGTCAGAACTCGTTTGATGACAATAGCATTCTACAATCTCTGGGTGCTATCACTTCACTCAAGACTTTAAATCTTACTGGGAATTACTTGGAGGGATACTTTCCAGCACAAGGTACGTAATTAAAGTGATCTTTTCTATCTAATTATATATTTTAAATCAGAGCATTCACTTACATATCTAATAATCTTATACTTTATCGTCAACTTGGATTATTAATGTAGAATTAGTTACGTTGAGAAATTTGAACGCGCTGGATATCAGCTCCAATGGCTATAATGGTAGCCTCCCAAATCAAGGCAAGTGCGAGCTTTAATTGATAAATTTATTTTGTTTTAAAAAAGGACAATGAAAAAAGTTATTTTCTTAATTTAATTTGCAGGTTTCGAAAGGCTAGCGGTACTGAGAAACTTGGAGACATTGATCCTCGATAGGAATTTGTTTGGCTACAGCATCATACCATCTCTAAGTAACCTTACATCCCTTATGACATTAAGTCTTTCAGGGAATTCGTTTTGGGCAGATGGAGGAGTAAATGTTGAAGGTAATTATATTGTACTATTATATTATTAATTGTTGGTCCTATACTAATTGCTTTTAGTCATTTTAATTTATACCGTTTCTGAATGGATCACTTTCATACCCAAACTCAAAGGTACTGATGAGTCTCGAATATCGATCACGCGGTGGTTTTGGGTATTATACTCTCGTATATAAATTTGTCCCTAATTAATAGTACTTACGAGTTTAAGTGTTTTTGTACTTGTGATTTTAGTTGATCACATATATATAATAAGCTCTAGCTTTGATTGGGATTTTTCTGCATGTAATTAAACTAATTGTTCTAGAGATGAATATTGACGTGTTATAAGCCTTTTTAGCCTTTATATTGGATTTCTTTAAATCTACGTGTTCTCCAAACTATTCAATTACATGCAGCACTAGTCCTGATCATTACTTTGTTTAATTTGTCATTATTTTTTTTCACTCTCATATATATATATATATAAATATATATATTCATGATTATTAATTTTCAATTCTTTATTATGAATAAAAGTCTGAATCTTGCATATTTAGTTTATAAGTCTTATAAATACATTCTTATATGATTTTTTTTTCTTTATTTCATAATAAAATAAATTAACTACATATTGGAAAATGTTGTCATGCATGATTAGAGAACTTGAAAATTAGTATTAGATCTTAATTAAAATTCTTTAAACGACACTAATTAGTTTCAATCAATTATTGCGGTCAAATCCTTATTGGAAAATTATTGCGGTTAAAATTAACTACATATTGAATCAAATTGAATCAAATACCAAAATTATTTAGGTTTGGACAACATTTTAAACTTGAATTTCATATTAGCTTAATAACAAAAGAATTTGAAATCATTAATTTGATAATCTAATTCTAAATCATTGACGTTAAGGCAATGAAGATGCTCACGAGTACTGATACTAATGGCAGCATGAAATATGTTATCATTTTTTTAATGTTATGTAGAACTAGCATATCTATGTGATGTATCGCGTTGGAAATTAATCACTCTCAGCTCTAGTTATATGATGATTTTTGTCTTTTTTGCTTTCATTTTTTTAAAGTATTTATATATTTTTTAAAAATAAAAAAAAATCATAAATTCATTTAAAAATACTTCTTTAATTACTAATTACTAAGTAAAAAAATTAAAAAAATAAAATAAAATACAATTCATTAGAAATTTTCAATAGAAACTTTATGTAGAAATAGTATTTTTCATTATATATATATATATATATATATATATATATATATATGTATTTATGTATGTAGAGTGGTGCTACTCCCACATTTGGGAGCTCCTGCTGGAGCTCTCGTTATTGCGTTTGAAATGAGTTTTTTTTTTTAATATTTTTTTACAAGTATTTTTTTAACATATTTTAATATATTTAAAAAATAAAAAAATTTATAATATTATTCAAATATATATACTTAATCATTAAGTAAAAAAAATAATAATAAAAAATAAAAAACTTACAATGATAAACGCTAACGATAGAAATTAGCGGTAAATATTTTTCTATATGTATAATCAATTTATAATCTCATATATAAATTTCTTTTTTCTATAATCAATTTTTTCATGCATTTATTAGCTGCAGTCAAATCAAAGCTGGTGTATATGTCGATTTTTCAGCATGTTATTAATCCTTCTCGTTGGCATTTGAACAATACTTTTAATGCATAGAGTGCATGTTCGGTTTAAATGAGATATGATAAGATAATTTTAAATAAAAATTAAAAATTAAATAAAATATTATTCAATTTTTTTTAATATTTTTATTATTTTAAAATTTAAAAAAATTAAATTTTTATTATATTTAATATAAAAATTTATGAAAATTATAATAATAAAATTAGATAAAATGGTTTTTATATCCGAACTGTATTACTAATTAAACAGTACTTGTGTGCCGCTTTTGAGATTCGCATGGGTTAACCCTTAGCTAGGGGTGTTTTTGAGCCATGCTAGCTGGTGCACGTCGCTTTAATTATCAATATTTTTAGAAGTATTCTTACACGTGTATTTAATCCTGTTGAAGGACAGATAAAAGTTATTTTGAAATGATGTGAGTGGAAAGCTTCTTTTAATATTTTATTTTTCTTTCTTTCTTTCTTTTTAATTCTTGTTGTGTTGTGTCTTCCAATAATTTTCTTGCAAGGTGGTACTTTCGAAAGGCTCTCCGTATTGAGAAATCTGAAGACATTGAATCTTGATGGGAATGGCTTTAATGACAGCATCATACCATCTCTAAGTGGGCTTACATCTCTTACGTCATTGAGTCTTGCGTTTAATAGAATACAAGGAGGAGGTGAAGGTAATATTATTGATCATGATAATTCATTTAGACCATATATGTATTGATAATAACATAAATTAATAAATTAACTACAGGTTGGAAAATGTTATCAAGATTGGAAAACCTGGAGATATTAGATCTTAGTTACAATGGCCTCAACGACACTAGTTTTCTACAATCAATTGCTGCAGTCAAATCTCTTAAAAGTCTCAATCTTGCTAACAATGAGTTGACGGGATACTTTCCAACCAAAGGTATGTTGATTTTTTAGGACATCATTTGTTAGGTTACATGTATATAACATGTGACATATATAGCATGCATGTTAATTAAAAAAAAAAAGCATTACCAGAATTAATCTCTCTCTTTGGCATTTGAACAATAATTTTAATGCATAAATTCGTAGGCTTTGAGATACAAGTGAATTACATCTGTATGTACCGCTTGGAATCAAATGTCAACATTATTTAGATTTGGACAAGATTTTAAACTTGAATTTCACATGAACTTAGAAACAAAAACAAAAAAAAAATTGAAATCATCACATTGATTTGATAATCTAAATCTAAATCATTCTTGACGTTAAGGCAGTGATGATACTCATTGGTGATTGTACGGGGTTGTGCAATGGCAGCATGAAATATGTTATAACAACAAGTTCTATTATGATATAATTAAAATGAGATCAATTTTTAATTTACTGTTATGCAGAGGTAGCAAATTTAACAAACTTGGAGGTTCTTATCTTGCAAGGTAATCATTTTGGTGGACGACTAGCAATCCAAGGTAAGAAAGAGTTATCTCATCTGATGACATGAAGAATTAGTATTCTATAGATCTTTTGCATCCACTACACATGAAGAACACAATGTAACTATGACCTTAATTCGAAATTCCATTGTCAAGTACCCATTGTTTTAACAAGAATATACACATAAAAAGATGAAATTATCAACTTTCATTTAATTGGAGATGATTAGGGTTAATATTAAGAATACTTTTGCCTCTTTAGACATATATATTTGTTATAAAATCAATTGTGATTTTTTTACAAATGTATAATTGATACTAAAAAAGTAATTATGTTCAGTCTTACACTTATAAGTCTTATATATATATATATAAACGGGGGTGGGGGAATAAGTCAACGTCCAAGAATAAGTATCAAAATAGTGCATGGTAATTAATTGGTAGGCGAAAAACATAAGCAGTTCATCTTTATAGAGTTAGTTGGTAAACTTGACACCATGTCTCTTGTAGAATTGGCCAATCTAAGCAAGTTAGAGAATTAATTTGGATACCAGTGCAAATTTGTACTTGGGAATCATTTCTCAATTTGTTGGGAAACTACTTTTGCACAGGCCTTTACACTTTATTAGCATTACCCTAATGATCTATAATTACTTATGAATTGACCATTTTTTTAAATTGAACATAAATGTGATTGGTCTGACCAACTGTTAGAGTAGAGCATAATCAATTTTGATGCTATTTGTTTTGACAGAATTTTGTACATTGAAGAAGCTTGAAGTGTTAGATCTATCTGACAATTACTTTGAGGGGATCCTACCTCCATGCCTAAACAATATGACATCTCTTGTGGTGTTAGATATTTCCGATAACCAATTCAATGGAAATGCTTCATCATCATATGTAGAAGCCAGCGGAACAAGTCTCGAGTACATTGATTTTAGTTATAACCAGTTTGTGGGCATATTCTCATTCAACTTATTTGCCAATTACTCTAAGCTTGAGGTTCTTAGATTCAACAGCCAAAACAATAAAGTTGAAATAGAAACTGAAGGTTCCATGGGTTGGTCCCCATTGTTTCAGCTGAAGATCATTGAATTGTCCAACTGTAATCTGAACAAGCTCACCGACAGTATTCCGAAATTTCTTCTTGTCCAGCATGAATTGGATGTAGTTGATCTTTCTCATAGTAAGTTGAACGGAAGCTTTCCGAATTGGTTGGTTGAAAACAATACAAGATTACACGTGCTAGATCTTCGAAATAACTCTTTTATGGGTCAGTTATATATACCATCATTGATCCACACGCATATTAACTGGATGGATGTCTCGACCAATCACTTGGAAGGAAAACTTCAAGAAAACATTGGCATGACTTTTCCAAATTTAGTATATCTAAATCTTTCCAATAATAATCTTGAAGGTAATCTTCCTTCCTCAATTAGTGGCATGCTTTATTTGGAGGTATTAGATTTGTCTTTCAATCATTTCTCAGGCGGGGTTCCAAGAGGATTAAATACAGATTGCTTGTCATTGGAATTTTTAAACTTTGCTTATAACAGCTTCAACGGTGCAATTTTCATTGGGACAAACAAGAGATTTCTGCAAATGAATAATAATCAATTCACAAGTATCACATTGGTTCCTAATTCAACTGTTGGCAGCCTATTCTATTTAGATATCAGCAACAACAAAATTTCAGGTACAATCCCCCGATGGCTTGGGAACACGTCAAACGTGATGGCTCTTGTTATGGCTAACAATGATTTTTATGGTCGGATCCCATGTGAACTAAGTATCACAGGTACTTTAGACCTTTCTCATAACTTATTTAAGGGATCGTTATCCTTTTGTTTGAATCTACCAAATCTGGAACACCTATATTTGCAAGGGAACAAATTCACAGGATCAATACCGAAAGTTCTATTCAATTCCTCATCTCTTTTGACTTTGGATATTAGAGATAACAAATTTACAGGCAGCATCTCTATTGAAATCAAAGAACTTCAACGGTTACAAGTACTTTTGTTGAGTGGCAATCATTTCACTGGTATAATTCCGAATCAGTTGTGTTTGTTAAAGATGATAAACATAATGGATCTTTCCAAGAATGCTTTTTTCGGGACCATACCACAATGCCTCTACAAGATATATTTTGGGAATCTCAGAGCAGCCAATTTTAGCTATTCTCGTGAAGAATCTAGTTTATTTGGATCGATAATTTCGCTAACTTACACATATAAAGGTTTCTCAAGAAAGTTTCCTGACTCTATCTATGATAGTGAATATTTTGATGCAGAAGTACAGATTGAGTTTGTAACTAAATATAGGCATAATTCTTATAAGGGTTCTCCTCTCGGTTACATGTCTGGATTGGATTTCTCATGCAACAACCTAACAGGTGGCATCCCACCTGCGTTAGGCCAAATATCTTCATTGCGTGCACTAAACTTATCTTATAATCACCTGACTGGTAAAATTCCAACTACATTCTCGGAATTGGCTCTCTTGGAAAGTCTAGACCTCTCTCATAATAGTTTGAGTGGAGAAATTCCTTCAGCATTGATTGATCTAACCTTTCTTGAGGTATTCAATGTGGCCAACAACAACCTATCAGGTAAAGTTCCAGATATGAAAGCACAATTTGGAACATTTGAGAAAAGTAGTTATGAAGGAAACCTATTTCTTTGCGGACCACCACTAGATAAAAGTTGTGCCAAAGTAAAGGAGTCAGATCCAACACCAACCCAATCTTCAAATGAAAGTGACGAAAAATGGTATGAAGTAGATCCATTGGTATTCCATACAAGCTTCTCAGTATCTTATATCATTTTCTTCTTTAGTGTTATAAGTCTTCTTTATATTAACCCTTATTGGCTACAAAGATGCTCCAACTTAATGGAAGATCTTATATACTCCTGTTATTATTTTGCTTTTGATACCTCAAAAAGGTTGTCAAATTGTGTATGTAATTAAGATAAATTGATTTTCTTTCGACAACGTTAATGATAGTAATAATGGTCAGTTATCTATGAATTTGGTTTTGAATAATTAGTTATTGGACATAAATATGAAAGAGATGTTCCCTTAAACTTATTGTTCTATTTGATTATGGAGATGGTTTTCCATATTTGGGAATTCTTCATTCTATGTAAATCGGGATTAAATAAATCAAGTATAAATTAAAAAAAATTTGGAAGTTGTGCCGAATATATGAGTCATATCCAACAACAACACAATGTTCAAATGAAAGTAGCACAAAATTGTATGAAATAAATCGAGGGTTTTCCTTACATAGTTCTTGGTATCTTAAGCCACGTTCTTTTTCGGTGTGAGTAGTCATCTTTATATTAATCCTTATTGGGAATAAAATGCTCCAATTTAATTGAGGATCTAGTTATATACTCAAGTTACTATTATATTTTTTATTTTCTTAAAAAGGTCTTCAATATGTCATTAGATGGATTTTCCATGCATGGAAATGCCACGATAGTGAGACAGCTTCTTGTGTATTCATTTTATTATGAACATTATTTATTGTGATCAAATATGAAACTTGGTGTTCAGTTGCACTTTTCATTCTATTTGATGATGGATAGTGTTTTTAGTAACAAGAAATATTTTTCTTTATAAATAGTCATTTGAAGCAATCCCATTAATTTGGTGACGGAAAAAATGGTGACCAAACTTGTCACGATTGAGGTTGTTCGAGGTAATTGACCTAACTGAGCCTAAATCTCTATTCGAACCAATCCATCTTGAACCTAATCCCAAACCTCTTGGTGAAGGATTGTCTGCTTTCACTACAAGCTAGAGATATGATCATTTACAATGAAGTTTTTTACAACCATGATAATTTCATTTTAAATAATGGGTATTTGCAATGATATTTTTTATCCTTGCAAAAGAAACTTCATTTGCAATAAAAAATGCCTAGTTTTTCCAAGGAAAATTAACTCCATGTAAATAATTTAATAGTTAGAATGAAATATGATTATTTCCAACGAAATTTGTTCCCACAAATAAACATTGAATTAAGTTGCAATAAAAGTTTATGTGACAAATACTAAAAAGTTAATTGCAAGCTAGTTTTTTTAAGGTATTAGCAACCAAAGATTTTCGTTGGATTTTATATTCAGTGACAGCATCTAGACTTTAGTTGCAAACTGCTTGATATTAACAACTACAATATTTCTTGTTGCAAATAGTTTTATTACCAACAAGTTTATTTTCCTTGCAATTAAAAATATTTGCAAGAAAAATTAGGTCGTGCATGGCATGTCATCATAACAGCTAAATCAATATTTAGAAAGAAATGAACGTGCATGGACATCTGCATGTCAATATCTTCAGGATTTTTAATATTTGCAACTTTAGAGTACCCTTTGTTTTATGGTATCAAGACTTAACTAATTATATCCACAAGAATCAATCATCCAGTTGCGTTGGAATGAATCCAAATAAGAAATTAAGGTTTTTGTGTTGTACATAGGTCCAATACTAATTACACTAATAAATTATGTTTTTTTTTCGTGAGTGACACTCGTGGGAAAAAGCCTATCCTTTTTAGGAAAAAAACATTTCCACCAATTTATTCCGTGAGAGGCTCGTGGCATATAATGGTGAAGAAAGAGTCTTTGAGCCATGCATCCCTGATTAATATATGCTTCCAGGCTTGAAACACATCTACAGCTAGCCTATTCTATTCCTTGATCTGTTAATTATTCAAATCTTGGGGCTGAGAACCAAAATGAAGCAGAAAACAATACAAAACAAGAGGTTAAGGCCAAAGAAATGCGCTCAGCCGACCGCTGAGATATATATATTTATATATCTTATTAGTTTCCATGGTCATCATGTATATATGCACAAGGGAAATGCTAGTTGCCCCGCTCTTAAGTCCCATTATTGGATCCCGCTCGATGTGGCCTACACGTTTGCAACAATTTGTTTATTTTAAAACACAAACGACTTCGCCCATCGACCCCGTTTGGCCTACACATTTGGAACTCAATCTCCTCCCACGCACTCTCTCCTTCTTGCCCATCGACCCCTTTCAGCCTCTTCATCAACCAAGCTCCTCTCTGACCTCATCTTCCCTCCCTCCATCTCTAACCTCATCTCCGACCACAGTTTTTTTTCCCTCCCTAGACCCATCGACTTCGCCCTCCCCAGACCCACCATTTCACCATCCCCAACCCCACCAGTTCGAGCCCCACCAGTTCGTGGTCCCCTCTCGGCCATCTCTCCGACAAAATCTCCAAGGTCTTCGTTTTATTTTTTTTTCTTTCTCAGTCAGTTTCCCCTACACGGGAGGCCGAACGTGATATTACATTTTTTTTTTGTTTGTCTGGATTTTTTTTTCCTTATGAGCTATGTTGCAGTAGTATTATTATGATCGTTACTTATTGTACTAAGAAAGGGAATGGAAATGGAATGGTGGCGAAATTTGTGAAACAAGGGATTGCAGTTGACATGTTTGTAAAAATGTTTGTGAAAACTGAAAATAGAAATGGAATGGTCTCTCGATGTACAATGTAATGCAATAAGTTGTAGGAGAATGTTTGATAGTCTATGTGATGACCTGGTGTAAAGAAATCTCAAATGAAATCTCAAACGTTCTCATGACCTGGTCTAGGAGGATGTCTGTAGTCGGCTATATACATCCTAGCTAGGCTGCTTTGCCATTTTATTGTATCTACTTTGTATTTGTTTTTCCATGAGAAATGTTGATAAGGTCATAGGTGCTACAATTCTAGCTAGGTGGTTGCCTGTAACTTCTAAGGAAAGCATTATTGTGACAATTAAGATAACTTTGTAATTTCTATCTTGATTTAGAGGCGTTGATATAATTATTTTGTATCAATGAAAATATTCTACCTGTCTTATAGTTGATGCCTCTGCTACTTTTGTAGGGGCCTTATAGAACAATAGAACAATACATCTTCCTGCACAAGGCTAGATATTCTACAATGTCGGAAGCACATAGTAGCACTAGCAATATCTCACACTCAGAACTCTTGCCAAAATGAATACCCAATATACTTTTGCGGTATTAAAGCATGTAGACGAACTGCGCATAGGGAGCATAATGACGGACGTCGATTTTTCAGTTGCCAAAACTTTGAGGTATCTCAAACTTAAATCTTGTTTGCTAAAAAGTGAATGGTAATCCTTGTTTGCTAATGTGTTGGCTGATTTTGTAGGCTAGACATTCTTGCATATATTTTTGTTGATATGACCCGAAAATACTACCATACGGCGAGAAGAGAATCAACAGTTTAAAAATCGAGATTCAAAAGATACAACTAGCAATGGATGTCCAAACAACTCGACATCGACTAGAAATAGAGATTGAGAGGTGCAAGAGAAATGTTGAGAGAGTCATTGTAGTTTTAGTAATTTCAATGTCATGGGTACTTTGTTTAGGCTTATTTTTTGGGAAATTCTAAGACAATATGTAATCTTTGAAGTTAATGTAATTTCATGTAATCTTGTGTGGTTGTGTAGTACTAGGTAATCTCAATCCAAATCCAATTAATAACATGATTACGATTATGATATTGCATCAACAAAGAGTTACAAAAATGACAATTACAAAAACAAGTTCAATACAATCCCAAGATTACAATTAATGATCTAAACATGTCAATACAAAAACAAGTTCAATAATATCCCAAGATTACAATATAAAATCCCAGGTACAAATTTGTCTCGTGGCATCTACCAATCAAAAAGCACTGAAGTCCTGATGGAAAGCCTTCGTAGTGTTGTCCTATAGGGGCATAAAAAAATGTTGTCAGTGGCAATGCAAATCACTAAAAGGATTATCAAAATATTTTAGTTTTACAATACCTGTGAGTGATGAGCAATCAAAGGAGTTGAAAAAAATTTCGACGCATGTGTCCAAACTTGATTTTGTTGATCCTAGTGTTAAAAGTATAATTTAAAAATAAATTAAATAAAAAACAACAAAACATTCAAGACCAAATGAATCGTAAATTTATTAAATAAAATTAATAAAAATGAACGTCAGCTTGGTTGTTGTGCAATCGTCTTTTTCGTACTGGATTTCTTAATACTCTTCTAAGCAGGGTGCACTTTTCTCTTAGACAGTAATCTTTCCTTACTCCGAACTACCAAATAACTAAGAACTTTAGGGTCGAAGCCTCCGTCGAAGGAGTTGTATCAACTGTGTTACTAATATCATTATCAGTGATACCAGGGTACTATGTCTTCAACTATGCCATTTGACTAATCAATTTAACAGAACTCCTCTGAGCCTTAGTCCAAGTCAATAGTGCTCCAAATTTTAAATTCCAACCGGTACTAAAAGTGAAGGCACCTCAAGTCAATGAAGTCGTTGTGGAAACTGACACCTCCAATCCAAATTTATAAATTTGGAAATTAAGTCATTGCTCGGTCTCTGTAATGCGTAAGTAATGGGTCTAACTTGTCCAAGACTCCAAGTCAATGTGGAAAATAAACATCCTAACTTTAAACTTCAGCCAATGAACATGCAGTACTCTCAACTCTGGTAACCCATTTTTCCAAAGTTTCTCATGCAGTGGTACTTGGAGTCATAAATTAAAAAACAAATGATATAATATAATATATGTACGAAGACCATTGGATTACATATAGTTTTGAAAAGGCCCACTCTAATTTAATATTTTAAAATACAAAATGAGGATGTGAATCAAGCGAATATGGTCATGATATTGTGAAAGTTTTTTTTTTGTCTTGTGAAAGTTGTTATCATTTTTAATATTATTTTTGTTTTAAAATTTAAAAAAATTAAATTAATGTTTACTTTACTTTGTTTGGAGAATTGAGATGAAATGGTATATTGAGTATATGTGATCGGTTTGTTTGTCATTCTTACAAAAAAGAAATCTACCAAAGTAAAGGCACAGTACTATTTTTCAATTGTAAAATAACCATGTGAAACATTTAACTAAATGAGTAATGAAGTGTATAGTCAGAATTTAAACTCAAAACTTTTTCTCTGATATTATATAAAATTACTATTTGTTCCAAAAACTTGAAGACATCTATTATAATACCATATGAAATCACCACTTATCTCAAAATGTTCAGCTTATGAAATATGTAGATTTATTATTTATAGTTATGTCTTAACATCAATGTGGAAAATGACAACCCTTATCTATCTAAACGTGGAAGTTAAGGCACTAGTGATCTCCACTACTGCATGCATGCGTAAGATATGGGTCTAATTAATTATTAATTAGTCCAAGTCAATATAGCTCCTAACTTCAATTTCAGCCACTCTAACACTACTCTTAAATCCCGTGTTCTATTTTTCTTATATATATTCGAGTTGTGGAAAGCCACGATACTCACAATAGAGCAGCCAAAACAAGCAGATTTTATATAGAAATGAATATGGGTGTCTTACCATATTATTTCTCAATCAAGGCATTGCTTTGGGTTTTAGTAGTTTTTGTTCAAACTCGTGAGTACATGGGTTGCTTGGAGGAAGAGAGAGTTGGTCTGCTTCACTTGAAGTCATTTCTTATCATATCGATTCCGTCTCTCAGAGCTTATAATTCAGCCTATGATCATCTTCCTTCATGGGTCGACCATGAGAAGAGTGATTGTTGTGATTGGGAGCGGGTCACGTGCAACTCCACCACAGGTCATCTGATAGAACTGTCCCTCGACAATTTAATGCAGGATCCTCGTTATAACTATGATGATGAATATTATTACAAAATGGGGCAATTTTATGAGAGACTTTCAAGGAGTTAAGAAGTCTTGATCTATCCTTTAATGCAATCGATGGTTGCATACCAGATGAAGGTACGTATGTTGTGAGGAATGAGGAATTTTAATATATAATATTATCGTCAACTTGGATTATTAATGTAGAATTAGTTACGTTGAGAAATTTGAACACACTGGATATAAGCTCCAATAGCTACAATGGTACCCTCCCAAATCAAGGCAAGTGAGAGCTTTAATTGATAAATTTATTTTGTTTTAAAAAAGGACACTGAAAAAAGTTATTTTCTTAATTTAATTTGCAGGTTTCGAAAGGCTAGCGGTACTGAGAAACTTGGAGACATTGATCCTCGATTCGAATAACTTTCCCTACAGCATCATACCATCTCTAAGTAACCTTACATCCCTTATGACATTTAAGTCTTTCATGGAATATGTTTTGGTTAGATGAAGGAGTAAATCATGTTGAAGGTAATTATATTCTACTATTATATTATTAATTCTTGGTCCTAATTGCTTTTAGTCATTTTAATTTATACCGTTTCTGAATGGATCACTTTCATCCCCAAACTCAGGGTACTGATGAGTCTCGTATATAAATTTGTCCCTAATTAATAGTACTTACGAGTTTAAGTGTTTTTGTGCTTATGATTTTAGTTGATCACATATATAAATATATATATATATATATATAATAAGCTCTAGCTTTGATTGGGATTTTTCTGCATGTAATTAAACTAATTTTTCTAGAGATGAATATTGACGTGTTATAAGCCTTTTTAGCCTTTATATTGGATTTCTTAAATGTACGTGTTCTCCAAACTATTCAATTACATGCAGCACTAGTCCTGATCTTTGCTTTGTTTAATTTGTCATTATTTTTTTTCACTCTCATATATATATAAATATATATATATTCATGATTATTAATTTTCAATTCTTTATTATGAATAAAAGTCTGAATCTTGCATATTTAGTTTATAAGTTCTAAATCACTAAGTTTCTTCTAAATACATTCTTATATGATTTTTTTTTCTTTATTTCATAATAAAATAAATTAATAAATTAACTACATATTGGAAAATGTTGTCATGCATGATTAGAGAACTTGAAAATTAGTATAATTAGATCTTAGTTAAAATTCTATAAACAACACTAATTAGTTTCAATCAATTATTGCGGTCAAATCCTTAAAGATTTTGAATTTTGCTCGCAATGAATTGACTGGATCCTTTCCAACTGAAGGAATGCAATTTTTAGCTTATGTTAGAAAAATACATCAAATTATACAACGGAAGTAGTATTACATTGTCAGCAAATCTTAGATCTAGTGTAGTTGTTCTATTAATTTTCATTGTTGTCATTGTTCATCCGAAATTAACCCATCGATGGTGCAGTGTGCTATTTGGTAGAACGTCAGAAAGCCAGAACAACATCCATATGTTCCACAACTTAAAATATTGAGACTAGAGAGACACACTTGAGAGAGAGATTTTCACCTTTTTTGTCATGCTTAACATGGAGATGAGGTGCTACTAAATATTATACATCCACCTCCATGTAACCTAGGACTGGACATTTAAGCCCAGCCAAATGGCTTTATTGGCCAAATGCATAACTCCTAACGTTATGTTAGGCATTACATGCCTTGGCAACATAATATAAGCTTAAATTTGACTTAACAACAACAAATACTCTACTCTATTTGAATCAAATACCAAAATTATTTAGGTTTGGACAACATTTTAAACTTGAATTTCATATTAGCTTAATAACAAAAGAATTTGAAATCATTAATTTGATAATCTAATTCTAAATCATTGACGTTAAGGCAATGAAGATGCTCACGAGTACTGATACTAATGGCAGCATGAAATATGTTATTACAACAAATTCTATTATGCTATAGTTAAAATGTTATCATTTTTTTAATGTTATGTAGAACTAGCAAATCAGCTTTGTGATGTATCGCGTAGGAAATTAATCACTCTCAGCTCTAGCTAGTTATATGATGATTTTTGTCTTTTTTGCTTTCATTTTTTTAAAGTATTTATATATTTTTTAAAAATAAAAAAAATCATAAATTCATTTAAAAATACTTCTTTAATTACTAATTTCTAAGTAAAAAAATTAAAAAAAGAAAAGAAAATACAATTCAATAGAAACTTTATGTAGAAATAGTATTTTTCATTATATATATATATATATATATATGTATTTATGTATGTAGAGCGGTGCTACTCCCACCATTGGAAGCTTCCGCTGGGGCTCCCGTTAGTGCTTTTAAAATAAATTTTTTTTTTTTTATGTATTTTTAAACCATATATGTTTGTTTATATGTTTGTGATAATTAATTCTCTCACAGGAATCCATATATGTTTGTTTTAAACCATTTCTAATGTATTCATAATAACATAAATTAATAAATTAACTACAAGTTGGAAAATGTTGTCAAGATTAAAGAATCTCGAGATATTAGATTTTAGTGTCAATTTTCTCAACGACACTAATTTTTTTCAATCAATTGCTACAATCAAATCTCTTTAAGAGTCTCAATCTTGCTTTCAATTATGAGTTGGGCCGATCTTTTGGAACCAAAGGTATGCTGATTTTTAGACTTGTCGATAGCAGTCGCCTTGCTATTAAATATTCAATTGGTACTTTAGCTTATTATTTGTGCTTTCAATCTACACTTTTTCACACCACACGTCATTAATTTATTTGTAAGTGAAAGACGAATTTTTTTAGGAAACAAAAACCTGAATTAGTGTTTTCACACCACTTATTATGTTATATTTTTATAGAGTTGAGGCAAAAGACTAATTTAGGGATATTAGAATGAAATATTAATTTAGTTGAGATATTGACTAATCAATTTATAGTATTAGAATGAAATATTAATAATTTCAAAATATTAATTACAGCTTAATTAGGATGTTTTATATATATATATATATATTTTTTTTTTAGATTTAAAATATTATTCGTATTCCTATATATATTTATATATGATTATTACGTACGTCATCATGTTGTCCAAAAGTCTGAATCTTTCTTATGTATTCATAATAACATAAATTAATAAATTAACTACAGGTTGGAAAATATTGTTAAGGTTGGAGAACTTAGGGATATTAGATATTTCTCACTATTGTACTAGTCTTCCTTCCCGTATGTATAATACATACATACATACATACATACATATATATATTATTAATTTGCAATCCTTGTTTTGACCCGTTTCTAACGGACTTGCGTACATCAAGGAGTGGTTATGGTACAGAATATTATATATTAATTTATAATCTCGTATATAAAATTTCTTTTCCTTAATTATAATTAGGTGATTTTTTATATATGAAAAGAGTATCCTTTAAACCAAAGCTTTGGATACATTGAGGAACAACTTTCAAATAAGTGATAAGAGTCAATAATGCATAATGCATTTTTGCTCAAGGCATGAGCAACATTTTGTCTAGAGCTGTATCTCAGTTCAGTTTCAAGCTGCCTCCTGGTGGAGCTTCCCAAGAGTTGTGTGATTGCAGATTAGTAGGGGTATGATCGTCTTTGTTTGTTGCTGAATCTGGCTAAGTTCCTCAATGAACTGTTTAGCTTGCTGGACAATGGCATTATTTGGATGAAGAAAAACATTTTTAAACACCATTTCATTCATAATTCTCTTCCATATCTTCCATGAGGGTAATAGAAAATTCAATCATTTCATCATCCTCCAGTAACTCAAAAAGGCCTTCCACTAGCTCTCTTAAAGTCTGAATTAAGTACTGTAAGCTAGATTTTTGGATGTTCCTCACACTCTGTGCTCTTTTCCCTTAGCGAGACTAGTGTTTTTCATTCATTAGCTGCAATCAAATCTCTTAAAAATCTGAATGTTACTTGGAATGAGTTTACAACCAAAGATCTATATATTTATATGTCGATTTTCCAACATTTTATTAATCCTTCTCATTGGCATTTGAACAATACTTTTAGGAAAATGCTACTTTTACATCTAATTTTAATTTTTTTTTACTTAATAGTTAAGGAATTAACTATTAATTAGTGTATTGATATTTTTTTATATTTTTTAAAAATGTTTAAAAATGATAAAAAAAAATATGAAAAAAAAAATTGAAAAAAAAAAAGGACGATGAATTTGTGGCAACCTAGCACTAGTCATACTTTTAATGCATAGAGTACATTCAAAATACTAGTGATAATTAAACAGTACTACTTGTCTGCCGCTTTGAGATTCGCGTGGTGCACGTCGCTTTAATTATCTATGTATTTATAAGTATTCTTACATGCACGTGTATTTAACTCTGTTGTTAAAGGACATTAATTGATAAAAGTTATTTTCTTGCAAGGTGGTACTTTCGAAAGGCTATCCGTATTGAGAAATCTGAAGACATTGAATCTTGATGACAATGGCTTTAATGACAGCATCATACCATCTCTAAGTGGGCTTACATCTCTTACGTCATTGAGTCTTACGGGGAATTATTTACGAGGAGGAGGTGAAGGTAATATTATTGATAATGATAATTAATTTAGATCTCACAATAATCCATATATATGTTTGTTTTAAACCGTTTCTAATGGACTTAATAATTATGTGAATCTTGAATATTACGTCATGTTGTCCAAATATTTGCTAGATTACGTATTGATGAATTAGTGTTTGTGGTTGGCATTTGAAGCATGCGGCCACTTATTATATATCAAACAATGCTGGTCCAAAGCCCACTTAAATTTTCAAGTGCCCATAGTTTTCAAGTATACATGTGATATATTAACCCACTTATGTTTTCAAGTCCACTTAATTAATTTTTTTAGGAATATGCCTTTAGCCCACTTATAATTTCAAGTCCACTTAATTAATTTTTTTAGGAAACAAAAACTTTTTATGCAATCCGTTTGTCTAGAGAGATGATATTATTTTATTACTATTATTTCAATAATTCCCGAGGGCTTCTAGCCTATTTCTATGCATTTAATTACACTTGTATTTACATGGGTCTAAAGCTCTTATTCAACTACGCATAACAACTTCATCCAATTGTTTTTTCTTTCTTTAATTAATTGAAGCAGTAGTACTGCTTCAAATACCCTCAGAGAAGCCACCAAAAGTAATGTGTGCTCTGAAGATGGATTGTAATAATACATCTACGCTTTATCTTAATATTCATTCTAATTGTATTGGTTTTTTCTTCGTTTCATAAAAAATTAAATTAATAACTTAATTACAGGTTGGAAAATGTTGTCAAGATTGGAGAATCTGGAGATATTAGATCTTTGTAAAAATTTACTCAACGACACTAGTTTTCTTCAATCAATTGTTGCAGTCAAATCTCTTAAGACTCTCAATCTTAAATACAATCAGTTGACGGGATCCTTTTCAACCAAGGGTATGTTAATTTTTTAGGACGTCATTTGTCTGATTACATGTATATAATATATGACATATATAGCATGCATGTTAATTATAAAAAAAAAACATTACCAAAATTAATCTCTCTCTTTGGCATTTGAACAATAATTTTAATGCATAGATTCGTAGGCTTTGAGATACAAGTGAATTACATTTGTATGTACCGCTTGGAATCAAATGTCAACATTATTTAGATTTGGACAAGATTTTAAACTTGAATTTCATATTAACTTAGAAAAAAAAAATTTGAAATCATCACATTGATTTGATAATCTAAATCTAAATCATTCATGACGTTAAGGCAATGATGATACTCAATGGTGATTGTACGGGGTTGTGCAATGGCAGCATGAAATATGTTATAACAACAAGTTCTATTATGCTATAATTAAAATGTGATTACTTTTTTTAATTTACTGTTATGCAGAGGTAGCAAATTTAACAAACTTGGAGGTTCTTATCTTGCAAGGTAATCATTTTGGTGGACGACTAGCAATCCAAGGTAAGAAAGAGTTATCTCATCTGATGACATGAAGAATTAGTATTCTATGGATCTTTTGCATCCACTACACATAAAGAACACAATGTAACTATGACCTTAATTCAAAATTCCATTGTCAAGTACCCATTGTTTTAACAAGAATATACACATAAAAATATGAAATTATCAACTTTCATTTAATTGGAGATGCTTAGGGTTAATATTAAGAATATTTCTGCCTCTTTAGACATATATATTTGTTATAAAATCAATGCTGATTTTTTTACAAATGTATAATTGATACTTAAAAGCAATTATGATCAAAGTTACACTTATAAGTCTTATATATATATATATATAAAGGGGGGGTGAGGGAATAAGTCAAAGTTCAAGAATAAGTATCAAAATAGTGCATGGTAATTAATTGATTGGCAAAAAACATAAGAAGTCCATCTTTATAGAGTTAGTTGGTAAACTTGACACCATGTCTCTTATAGAGCTGGCCAATCTATGCAAGTTAGAGAATTAATTTGGATATCAGTGCAAATTTGTACTTGGGAATCATTTCTCAATTTGTTGCAAAACTATTGTTGCACAGACCTTTACACTTTGTTAGCATTATCCTAATGGTTTATAATTACTTATGAATTGACCATTTTTTTATATTGAACATAAATGTGATTGGTCTGACCGATTGTTAGAGTAGAGCATAATCAATTTCGATGCTATTTGTTTTGACAGAATTTTGTGCACTGAAGAAGCTTAAAGTGTTAGATCTATCTCACAATTACTTTGAGGGGATCCTACCTCCATGCCTAAACAATATGACATCTTTTGTGGTGTTAGATATTTCCGGTAACCAATTCAATGGAAATGCTTCATCATCATATGTAGAAGCCAGCGGAATGAGTCTCGAGTACATTGATTTTAGTTATAACCTGTTCGTGGGCATATTCTCATTCAACTTATTTGCCAATTACTCTAAGCTTGAGGTTCTTAGATTCAACGGCCAAAACAATAAAGTTGAAATAGAAACTGAAGGCTCCATGGGTTGGTCCCCTTTGTTTCAGTTGAAGATCATTGAATTGTCCAACTGTAGTCTGAACAAGCTCATCGACAATATTCCGAAATTTCTTCTTGTCCAGCATGAATTGGCTACAGTTGATCTTTCTCACAGTAAGTTGAAAGGAAACTTTCCAAATTGGTTGATTGAAAACAATACAAGATTACGCGTGCTAGATCTTCAAAATAACGCTTTTATGGGTCAGTTATATTTACCATCATTCATCCACAAGCATATTACCTTGATGGATGTCTCGACCAATCACTTGGACGGAAAACTTCAAGAAAACATTGGCATGATTTTTCCAAATTTAGCATACCTAAATCTTTCCAATAATAATCTTGAAGGTAATCTTCCTTCCTCGATTAGTGGCATGCTTTATTTGGAGGTATTAGATTTGTCTTTCAATCATTTCTCAGGCGGGGTCCCAAGAGGACTAAATACAGGTTGCTTGTCATTGAAATTTTTGAACCTTGCTTATAACAGCTTTAACGGTACAATTTTCGTTGGGACAAACCAGAGAATTCTGCAAATGAATGGTAATCAATTCACAAGTATCTCATTGGTACCGAATTCAACTGTTGGCAAACTATTATATTTAGATATCAGCAACAACAAAATTTCAGGTACAATCCCCCGATGGCTTGGGAACACGTCATACTTCAAGACTCTTATAATGGCTAACAATGATTTTTATGGTCAGATCCCATGTGAACTAAGTATGACAGGTACTTTAGACCTTTCTCATAACTTATTTAAGGGATTGTTACCCTTTTGTTTGAATCTACCAAATCTTGAACACCTATATTTGCAAGGGAACAAATTCACAGGATCAATACCGAAAGTTCTTTTCAATTCCTCATCTCTTTTGACATTGGATATTAGAAATAACAAATTTACGGGTGTCATCTCTATTGAAATCAAAGAACTTCAACAGTTACAAGTACTTTTGTTGAGTGGCAATCATTTCACTGGTATAATTCCGAATCAGTTATGTTTGTTAAAGATGATAAACATAATGGATCTTTCCAAGAATGCTTTTTCTGGGACCATACCACAATGCCTCTACAAGATATATTTTGGGAAGATCACGGTACGTAGTTTTGACTATTCTCGTGAAGAATCTTCTTCAATGTCTAGGGGTTATCTACCTTACACACATAAAGGTTTCTCAGACAAAGTTGCTAACTCCTTCGAAGATAAAGAATATATTGATGCAGAAGTAGAGATTGAGTTTGTAACCAAATATAGGCATAGTTCTTATAAGGGTTATATCCTTCGTTACATGTCTGGATTGGATTTCTCATGCAACAATCTAACAGGTAGCATCCCACTTGCGTTGGGCCAAATATCTTCATTGCGTGCACTAAACTTATCTTACAATCACCTGACTGGTAAAATTCCAACAACATTCTCAAAATTGGCTCTCTTGGAAAGTCTAGACCTCTCTCATAATAGTTTGAGTGGAGAAATTCCTTCAGCATTGATTGATCTAACCTTTCTTGAGGTATTCAATGTGGCCAACAACAACCTATCAGGTAAAGTTCCAGATATGAAAGCACAATTTGGAACATTTGAGAAAAGCAGCTATGAAGGAAACGTATTTCTTTGCGGACCACCACTAGATAAAAGTTGTGCCAAAATAAAAGAGTTAGATCCAACACCAACCCAATCTTCAAATGAAAGTGACAAAAAATGGTATGAAGTAGATCCTATGGTCTTCCATACAAGCTTCTCGGTATCTTACATCATTTTCTTCTTTAGTGTTATGAGTCTTCTTTATATTAACCTTTATTGGCTACAAAGATGCTCCAACTTAATGGAAGATCTTATATACTCCTGTTATTATTTTGCTTTTGATACCTCAAAAAGGTTGTCAAATTGTCTATGTAATTAAGATACATTGATTTTCTTTTGGCATCGTTAATGATAGTAATAATGGTCGGTTATCTTTGAATTTGATTTTGAATAATTAGTTATTGGGCATAAATATGAAAGAGATGTTCCCTTAAACTTGTTATTCTATTTGACTATGGAGATGGTTTTCCATATTTGGGAATTCTTCATTCTATGTGAATCGGGATTAAATAAATCAAGTATTGTAACGTTCATCCTTGTGGTGGGATTTTTTATAAAATGATTTTAGAAAGGACAATGGGTATAACCGTTCGATTTAAAACTTTTTACTTCCATACCGAGGGTGCAAGACTCTACGTTATAAAATAAAATGTGTAACACTCCGTATTTTAGTGTATTTTTACTGAAGGAATTATTTTTATTTATTCAAAAATTTATTCTCTTATTTTAAAATTGTTGGATTTTTTTTTTAGTGGGTTTATTTTATGATTTTTAATTTTATGAAAATTATTTTTGAAGTGCTTTCTTATTATTAATTATTGTCATGCGTTTAAAATCTCTTTATTCTAAATTAATTACTATTGGATTTAATTATTTTAATTTCACTTTACCATTGCGTTTGAACTATTTTATTTAACTTGTGGTTTTGAAATCGTTTCAGTTGGATCATTTTTGTGACCCAAGTTATGAGGATTGAACCTCATTTCTTTCCCTACATTTTTTCTTTTCCTCTTTTCTTTTCCTTTTCTTTTTCTTTTCTTCTTCTTTTCTTTTCTTTTCCTTCTTCTCCTTCCTTCCCTCCTGCGCGACCCAGCCCCCTCCCCTTTCCCTCCGTCCGTTCCTTCTCCTCCCCAGCCCACCGCCGTGCGTCGGCGGTGGTCGACACCGCCCGGCTCCCTAGCTTCCCCAACCATCGGCGACGCCACCTCTCCAATCTCAGCCTCCCTTGCGCCACCGTTAACCACCACGAGTCCATTGAAGCCGCGGCATTCTTTCCGCCGCTGCGCCGTCGTCACACCACCATTGGCCACCATCTTCACACCACTTCATCCTCGACCTCTTAGCAACCCATTGGACCCAATCCCACCTCCGATCCGTCACCAGTGAAGCATTTTAAACAACATTTCCGATTTGGGTGTTTTTGGTCTTCTACCGCCGCCCACGCCGCCACCCACGGCCAACCTCCTCCACCACTAGCTTCACCGACCTTCCTAGACCCTACCCTATCAATCTTGGGTCTTCGTTTGCCTCCGTTTGAAAGTGGGTATTTGTGACCCACGACCACAGTGTATTTTGCACTATTGCGTTGCTCAGACGTCACTTCTTGCAGCTTCGTGATCCTTCGGAAATTGCTATATTGCACTGTAAGTATTTCTCCAAAGAACTTTCGTGATTTAAATGTATTTTTACACTAACTCATTTCACTGTATTTGGTTGAACATGCCGGACTGAGTCCGAGGAGTTCGGGGGTCAGGTGGATTGGTGATTGGAGTTGTTTGGTTGGATTTGATTAGATTGGTAATTATTGGTTTGGATATTTTGTTGTTCATGTACATTGCATTTTGCATGCATGATCATGTTTGTAAAGGAAACTGGGTTTTCGTGTTGTGCATTCATGTTCATGTGTTTATGAAAACTGGGTTTTCATGTGAGAATGGATTTTGGGTGCGTGTGTATCACGACCCCAAGCCGAGATGGGGCATTATCTCGGTAGAGCTCCTCTGGTTACTCGGGAGTGGAATAAACTGAGTAACGTCCCCTGGATTGTCGCCGGGCGACAATGGGATCGGACAAGATGGTCTCGTGCCGACTCTGTGGTCCTTCTGCTAGCGGGGACTAGAGGATGTCTGGCCACGTACGCGCTGGGCGCGGAACTTGGCATCGCTCGTTGCGTAGTGTGGATGCTTGGCCATGTATGCGCCGGGCGCGGAACTGAGCATCGCTACGAAATCAGGAAGTGCGGATGGTCCCTAGGAGAGGCCATAGTGCATACAGTGATAATAGGTTAATGAACTATTTTCTGAAAAAATAGTGTGTGTTGGATTTTTGTGTAAACCATTTTCTGGAAAAATGATTTACGGATATTTTGGGCCAAATGGGATTTTGGCGTGTGTTGGAAAATAATCATTTTCGGGGAAAATGATGTTTTGAGGAAAATGCATATTTCATTATATGCATGCATGTTGGTAGTATTAATGCATTTCCATTACGTGGTTATTTGGGTTATACTTACCTGCGGTACCATTTTGTGGTGACGCAGATTTTGTTGCAGATGAGGTGGATGAGGGTGAGCCTGAGGAGACGGCTCCGCCCGAGTAGTGATCTAGGATCACTTGTTAGTTATTTTATTTCACTCTATTGTATTTTTAATTTTGGATGACTGTATAAATATTTTTTAAACCTCTACTGATGTTTAGATTGTATTTAAATCCTGGTACTTAGTTGACTAATCCGCTGCGTTATTTTGTACACCGTTGCATGTACACACACACTTGGCACTATCGTTGGGATGCGTGACCGTGTTGTCACCATCCTAGCGTCTCGATTCCCATGTTTCCTTACATGGGGGTCGGGGGCGCCACAAAATGTGCTTTGAGAATAGAAGAAGTTTACAACGGAAAACATTAATCTTAAAATAAAAAGGCCTCTCATACATTTTTTTTTTCTTTTTTTGATAAGAAACCAAACTTCCATTAATAAAAGGAGATTACAGACAATTATCAAGCCAAATGACCTGAGAAATAAAGTCCTGAACACAATCCCACCACATAGCGATGTCATCCACATTTTTAGCATACCTAGCTAAAATATGAGCAGCCCTATTGCCTTCTCTAGGAACATAAACAAAAGAACACTCTACAAAACAAGAAGAAATAGACTTAATTTCCTTATATAGCAACCCCAGCAAAGAACCAGCCATTTTATTTTGCTCCAGAGCCTCCACCACTAACAAGCAATCAGACTCAACTTGTATTCTTGAAATACCCATGCTGACACACAACTGAAGACCCCGAAAAACAGCTATTAGCTCTCATGCCTAGACTTCCGTGCTCTTCCCTATGGGCCGTGTCCGTCTTGACGCGTGCTGCTCATTCAATTCCTGTGGGGGGAGGGGCATACATAAAAACTAAAATGATTCATTGACTCGTAAGCATTACTTCATACAGCTAAAATATACTAACATAGGTTTTCATTCATGTATTCATCACTCCATACATACTATACGTACATGAGACGTGCATTTCTTTTGAAAACATCACTAGGCGGGGTTTTTCTTTTTTTAAAAAAAATATTTTCTTTTTGTAAAACGTATCTCCCGTCAATGCCTTCATTTCATAAAGAATGCGATGCATTCATACATTTATACATTCTTTCTTATCACTTTCTTTGGCTGATATACACTGTTACGCCCTGTGTGTTGGGGTTAGCGATCTTTTGGACCCAAACTCCCCTTATGGCCATGGGTTGGAAACCCTTTTCAGTCAAGAGGCACCACTGGGTGCACTACTAGTACTATTTACCCGACATTGCAATCTATCCAGTCCTTTGGTGCCCTTTTCATTCATTCGTATGAACGTTACGTATTTTCATGCATTAAACGTTCATTTCATTTCAGTCCTTTCTTTCAGTTCAGTCATTTCAGTCCATTTCATTTAACAGTTCATTCATGGAAAAACTTCATTTAAAAAGCAAGAGCTTAAACATCATCTTTCATGGCATTCATAAAGCATCAATTCATAGGGACATCCATAAAACATCAGTTCGTAGGGACATTTAAAACACTTTCTTCGCGTCAGTTAAAGGATCAGTTAAAGCACGAGGCATCAGCCTCGACATTTTTTTTCGTAGAAAATACATACAATAGATACTGCGTATAGTCATTCATTCACATGCATACAATTAATACTTTGGTTGCGTAAAAAGGGGCTGCCAAGAACGGTCGTACATACATATGCCTTTGAACACTTAGCATGCTTTTGTAAAACATCTTTTGTGTCATTTCGTATGGCATCGTAAAGGAAAAACGTTTCATTTTCATTTCATATCCTTTAGAAAACTCTAAAAGAGTATGAACATAATACTTACCTAGACTCCATGCTACTTTCATATCATGCAGTCCATTCATGTGCATGTCAGATGGCAACCTACATGCATACACATAACCTTTATGTCATTTTCTATCTAGTACATAAGCAACTAAACTTAGAAGACATAAGCTACACTTCACTTGAAACACTCTCCTTCTATCTCGTGCTCTTACGTGCCCTTTACTATTCTAAAACCTTTGGGATCCATTTAGGGTCACTACCTCTTCCAAACTCAAGGTCTTATCTCGAGTGCTCATCCACTAAAGTGAACCCATGATTCACCTTAGGATTAAGAACTAAGACATTCGTCTTACTCTTCCTATTGACCACATTCCGTCGCATGATTCCGACTGACGGAGTCACGCATCCCAATCCTAGACAATACACCTGTCACTACCTTCATGCATCTTAGCTCACACTAAATCCTCATTCTCATCCATACACGCCACACGGCTCTAAGCCAACTTTGAGGTTTAAGCACCGTGTAACCATGCTTAGGACAGATTACCCATTATATATGGCGAATCCATCCGGCACATGTATCTAACCAGATTATACTCGTACCTTATCCCTTTATCACCTAAGAGCAACATATAACCCGCTGATCACAGGCTTGTATGAATAAGCGCCATACTCCGATACCAACCTTCTCTAACCCGGCTAGCATGACTCTTCATGCTACCCGTCCCTCTTGATAGTTCATCCCAACACTTAACACGACAAGATCCTGTTCACAATTGCACTTTATCGTCACATCATATAGCTCGAGACTACTCCCAAGCTACACCGTGACCTTGTCATGTCACCTGACATCCCACTACATCACTCTTACGCTAACTCCTAACTCATCGTGAGTACGGTCCCTCACACTGTTCCACAGTTCCCTACACTACCCATCACAATCTACGCTCATCAAATAGGCAACCATCCTTATCTCATGGAGTACACTCCACGTGTACTCTTCCCATTCCACATTACGCAGGAGAGTATATTTTACATATACTCTCCTTATCCCACACTAAGCCACAAGAGTACACTTTACGTGCACTCTCTTTCCAATCCACACGACGCCACACCACCATTACAGCACAGTCCACAACACTACACAGCACACCTTCCAACTCGCCCAACACTTCGCATACACAGCGAACTTCACAATTACTAACAGCACAGTCCACAAGCTAAACAACTAATTAACATCTAACATAAATAACGAGGGATAAAGGGTTATACCATCGTCAGGGGTGACCTGTGCGTTGCTCATTGACCGTCACGGTCGATGACGTCGGAAGGGTAGTACGTGGCGACTAACCCATGTACGGTGGCTATTCACCTTACGTGGTGGCTGTTTGGCCGTTTGGATAGCTAGGTGTGGTCTTGGAAGGGCTCATGGTGGCCTCGTGGTGGTGGCGAGGGGCGGAACACGGCGTATCTAGCCATGTATAGGGGTGATTAGCCACGTACAGTGGCTGTCCACCATGTATGGTGGTTGTCTACCACGTAAAGTGGCGGTTTGGGCTTAAGGCTAGGCTAGGGGAGGCCAAGGGAGGCTGAGGGTGGTCTCATGGTGGTTGGGGTGGCAAAACACGGCAGAGCTGTAGGTTTCCAAGGGGAACCCGTGTGTCTCAAAGCATGGAAATGGAGGGGGAGCTTGGTCAGTCGTGGCTGGCCATGGAGGAGCTCAGGTGGTTGCTGGTGGAGCTATGGTGGCGAGGTAGGGGCGGCACGGCGGCCTAAGACGGCGGATCTAGGCCGTGTGTAAGGGAGAGTCCGTGAGAGAGTTAGAGAGAGTGGGCGAGCTATGTAACGCCCCAATAGAAGGCCCAAACCACACGCCCTATACTCCAAAAGGACTAGTCAATGATACAATTGGAGCCCCATTAGAACCTTATAAAGAGCAAGAACTTCTCATTCCCAAGCAATGTGGGATCCCATACACCACCTACCCTTACTCATATCCATATGGGGTATCACAATCTACCCCCCTTAAATTCCCGACGTCCTCGTCGGGCCCGTCTATTATAGGTGGCACGGCTCAAGTCCCACATTTCTGGTTGGAATAGGCTCTGATACCATTTGTAAAGCCCCAATAGAAGGCCCAAACCACACGGCCTATACTCTAAAAGGACTAGTCAATGATACAATTGGAGCCCCATTAGAACCTTATAAAGAGCAAGAACTTCTCCTTCCCAAGCAATGTGGGATCCCATACACCACCTACCCTTACTCATATCATATGGGGACTCACAAGCTAGGTGGCTCAGCTGGACATGGGGGTGGCTAGGGAAGGTCGTTGGTGGGAGGAGAAGCCTCTGGTGGTGGTGCGGTGGCCGTGGGAGGCAGAGCTCGGCCGTGGGTATGGAGAGCCTGTGCGTTGGAGGAGCTTCGTGCGGCTAAGGAAGGGGCTACCGACTTCGGGTCAAAGGGAGGAGGAAGGGGGAGGTCAGGGGTGCTCGTGGTGGTGCTCGGTGGCCTGAGTGGCCGCGTACAGCGGCGCTAGGAGATACGCATGGTGAACCCGTGCGTGAGGAGATGCGAGAATGCGTGGGAGAGGGTGGCATTGAGGTGGAGGTTGGGTTCGGTGGTGGGAGCTTGCTGACTTGAGAGGAGGCTAGTGATGGTGGCGGTGAGGCCGGGCGGCGCACGGTGTCGCCGGGCTAGGCTGAGGGAGAATCGGCTAAGGGAGGGAGCAGCGTACGCGTCAGCTGAGGGAGAGAGGAGGAGAGAGAAGGGAAAGGGAAAAGTGAGGGAGAAAGAGAGAGGGCTTGGGTATTTAATACAGGCCCTTCATCTTGGGATCTTCGTAACGATCTAACAGTAAAAGATTAAACACCGATTTAACTTAAAAGCACTAAAAGGAAATAAGATAGAATATTATTTAAACTAAGCTCTAGTTTATAAAATAATATTCATTTATTATTAATAAAATGATGAAGTCTTATTTAATATCTTTAAGAGAATAAAATCATCTAATTAATTAGAGTTTTCAAGATGATTTAAATCACATAATATCTTTATAAACACGTCATCGAGATTCAACACGCATAACGAGGCTCGCAGTCAAATTTGCTTATGTTAGAAAGGAGAAGCGGGGTGTTACAAGTATAAATTAGAAAAATTAATAAGTTGTGCCCAAATATACGAGTCATATCCAACAACAACACATCGTTCGAATGAAAGTACCTCAAAATTATATGAAATAAATCGAGGGTTTTCCTTACATGGTTCTTTGTATCTTAAGCCACGTTCTTTTTTCGGTGCGAGTAGTCATCTTCATATTAATACTTATTGGCAACAAAATGCTCCAAGTTTAATTGAGGATCTTATAAAATCGTGTTATTATTATATTTTTTATTTTCTTAAAAAGGTCGTCAATATGTCATTAGATGGACTTTCCATGGAAATGTCATGATAGTGATAACAGCTTATTGTGTATGCATTTAATTATGAACATTATTTATTATGATCAAATATGAAACTTGGTGTTCAGTTATACTTTTCATTCTATTTGATGATGATAGTGTTTTCAGTAATTAGAAATATTTTTCTTTATAACTAGTCCTTTGAACCAATCCCATTAGTTTAGTGACGGAAACAATGGCGACCAAACTTGTCACGATTGAGGCTGTTCGAGGTAATTGACCTAACTGAGCCAAAATCTCTATTCGAACCAATCCATCTTAAACCTAATCTCAAATCTCTTGGTGGAGTATTGGTCTGTTTTCACTACAAGCTAGAGATATGATCAATTACAATGAAGATTTTTACAACTACGATAATTTTATTTTAAATAATGGGTATTTGCAATGATTTTATTTTTATCCTTGCAAAAAAAAAACTTCATTTGCTACGAAAATACGTAGTTTTTCCAAGGAGAATTAACTCCATGTAAATAATCTAATAGTTGGAACGAAATATGATTATTTCCAATGAAATTTGTTCCTACAAATAATTAACATTGAATTAAGTTGTAATAAAAGTTTCTGTGACAAATACTAAAAAGTTAATTGCAAGGTTTTTGTTAAGGATTAGCAACGAAAAAGTTTCGTTGGATTTTATATTCAGTGACAACATCTGGGCTTTTGTTGCAAACTACTTGATATTACCAACTACAATTCTTGTTGCAAATAGTTTTATTAACAAGAAGTTTATTTTCCTTGCAATTCAAAATATTTGCAAGAAAAATTGGGTCGTGCATGGGCATGTCATCATAACAGCTAAAGCAATATTTAGAAATAAATTAACGTGAACTCATAAAACTATCTCATCTCATATAATCGACCCTTTGGTCCTCTCCTTCTGAAGGGTGAGGTTTCTACTTAGTCTCTTGACAAAGCTTGTGTCTCTTGGACGATAGTCTATAGAGTCAAAATCCATGGCCGATGATATCACACAACGTTTGGGTTCTTTGAAGTTAATAGATGAAGAACAACAGGTTTAAACACTGACAGATGAAACAGTTTTACCAACCAAGATTAGAGGCAGTCATTGTCTTTTGGCAATGATACTCAATGACAAGACTGCAAACCAAAAAGCCTTCAAGACCACCATGGCAAAGGTTTGGAACACATCAGGATGGATAACATTTAAAGAATTTGGCATCAACCGGTTTCTTCTTGAGTTTCAACTGTACTCAGATAAGCAAAAGGTCACACAGGGAAGATCTTGGTCTTTTGATCATCACCTTATATGATTAAAAGAGTTTGAGGGGGAGCTTTCCCAAAGTGAGGTGCAGTTTACTTCAGAATCTTTTTGGGTTCAAATACATAATCTCCGTTTTGCAAGTATGAATAAGGTGCTGGGTGAAAGGATAGGTGCAGCCATCGGTAAGGTGCACACTGTGGAGGTTGATGAACATGGGTGTGGCTGGGGGAGCTTTCTAAGGCTTAGAGTGGATGTCAATGGCACTAAGCCTATGTTCCGAGGTCGTATGCTCAACCATGAAGGTAAGCAATGTTGGGCATATTTCAAGTACAAAAGGCTATCTAATTTCTTTTTCAAATGTGGCCTGCTCCATCATGTTCACGGGAAGTGTCCTAGTTTTAACCAAGTCATACAGTCACAAGATGTAATACCCTAATCTTATTATGTAGGTTCTTACATCATCTATTAATATTTTTAAGTTAAATATTTTAAAATAAAGACTTTCAATATTTTATTAATTTATTTTAAGATGGGTGTACTTTTATTTTAAAATGGGTCATTAAATAATTTAAGAGCGTGAATTTTTTTGACCTTGCAATTTTCTTTTCAATCCCTTTAATTTAATTTACCCAAAAAATGGTCCAAACTCTTTAATCTCCACCGTCCATTCCTCAACTCATGGGACAAGTGATTTAAATTTATTGACTTTTCTTCTCTCTAACCGAAGCTTCCTCAAGAAGCTAATTGGATCTTTTTCTCTTTCCACCTGTCGGCTTCCTCAAGAAGCTAAGTGGATTTCCTCATTCTTCTCCTACACGCTGCTGGTTCCAAGGGACAAGAGAAACAAAACCCTCTACGTCTCCCTTACCCCACCGACTGCTTCCGAAGCAAAAACCAGTAAACTCTTCCTCACTTCTCTTCACCGTTGATCCCAAGGCACACGAAGGAGAGAACAACTCCTCAAGCTTTCCCCCACACGAAGAACCATTCGGCTTTCCCCCCTTTTTGTTTAACCAAAAATAAACTTTAGCATGAAAAACCATTGAAGAATAAGCGACAAAAATCAACTCTTTTATGAGTAGGACTGTTCATCCAAGTTCCAACCCGGGAACCCGGGTATACCCGGATCCGGATCCGGTTTCAAACCCGGGCCGGATTGATCCGGGTCAGACCCGGGTTGGAACCCGGGTAAATCCGGGTTTTTCAAAACCCGGATTCTGGGTTGAACCCGGATTTTTTTTTTTTTCTATAATAGAGATTGCACAAACTGAAATAACACTCAACAAACAGAAATGATACATTATATTATGAAATAATGTAATGCCTATATATTGAATCTTTTACATGTGAAATTGTTGCGCAATGAAGTTAGCTAGTTGGAGATCAGCTTATATATTCTTCCGTTCGTCTAATACATTTCATTTCAACCCTGCATTTATCCTGCGTTAAAGTCAAAGTTATCATATTAATATCCCAGGCATAATGCCTATATATATTCCCTTTGGCAGCACATCTTTTAAGAACAGAAAAATTAACAAGTAAGGCTAGTAAATTTGAAGACTATGCAAGTGGTGGTAATGCCCTAGATGATCTCCAAGAGGGAGCTGAGCCCTTTTTTTTTAATGGGAAGAAAGAACAAAATCATGGTAATATTAATAATACTCGTTTTAAGTGATGAATCTCCAAGTCTTGACCATTTGAGGATGCTTATCTTGAAATGCTTGACCATATCAGCCAAAGCCATCACAAAAACAGTAGAATAATGATCCATTTCATCATGTAAAAGGCCAAATAAAGCAACCGATTCTATAACAAGAGTTATATATATTATTGTGAACTTTGTAATCTTTCCTTTTTTTAACAAATGTTTAGCAGAAAAATACTTCAATTTCCCATGAATTCTTGAAAATCACTGGAATGTGATAGTCTTCTACCTATCAAGTGAAATTAAAAAAAAAAAAATGCTCAGAAATTGGATTTCCATTAGCATTTAGGAAATGATCACTGATTTAATCCTACCATAAGAAAACTAAATGGGAATCATGCCCAAGCAGGATTATATATATATATATATATATATATATATATATATATAGATGTGACTTTAATAAGGATTGATAAAGTGATCATCATTAATAAAGTGAAAGAACAAGGGAAAAATAAAATAAAATCTAAATTGGACCAGATATAGAGATCTATGACACTTTATAAAACGAGTCAGCAGCTGATCAACAAAGATATATATTTCTGTACACAAATGAAAACCTACTTCTAAGAAATCATTTAAAAAAATCACATACAGCATCAAGAAGAAAACTGGGGGTTATAAAAATTGAATTTTCTAATAAACTTCCAATTATTGATTGTTCCAACCAAAAAATATTAAAAAAAAAAGGAGTTGTTCAAGCATATCAAACAAGTGTCTGGTTTTGATCATCAGATCATCAGTAGCCCGGTGGTGGGCACCTCATCGAGATTCGAGAATAAAAAGCGTAAGCAAGCCAAGCACCACCACTCCAATTACATGCTCACAAATTCTCAAATCAAGACAACCAAACCATGACAATTTTAGATGATTATATGGTATAATAGAAAATATTACAGAAACCATTCACTCGTAAATTATTTCAAATGTGGCTTAAATATTTGCCCCCCTTGGGAACATGGTCATTGTAATTAGGAGTAAATGTTTCACAAAGAAAGAGGTTACAAGAAAGCCTTCACACGAGGACTGTATTTTGGGAGTGGAGTACCATGGATTGGGAGTTCCCAGTTATCCATTAATTGACTCGAACATCTTCACCTATTTCCATTAATTGAATCAATTTTATCCAATTGAAAACGAATTATTATGTCTAGATCCAGAGCCTGTCAAAAGAAGGAAAAAAATTATGATATCAGATGGCAAGATCATTAGTCAAACCTAACACAAGAACATAGTGTTTTTTTTTTTTTTTTCTAGAAAGAAACTCACGAATGGCCTGACTTTACAAGGGGAGATTATAGGATTTGAAAACCCACATGTGAGACAATGTTAGGATTCAACAGTTTATAAATCAACCCAAACCCAGATCAAGCCGAGTCCTAGAATCGGGCTCTCTCCGAAGTTATGCTTGCCTCTATTGTGGTAGTAATTGAACATAAGTAAACTTGCCAGAGATTAACCAAACCCAGAAGCCCGCTTATGGAAAACTCAACAATATATAGTTTCTAATAATCCAAACCTAGAAATCCAATGGAGAGAGAGAGGGAGATAGAGATGGAGAGAGAGCGTGAGAGAGAGACAGACTCACGGGGTCACGTCGACGGAGATGCGGCGACGAAGATGCGGCGGCGGCAATGGGGTCGCGGCGAGGAGGCACGGACTTAGGGTTTCTCCTTTCGCAAGCGGCAAGTGTAACGAGAGAGAGAGAGAGAGAGAGAGAGAGAGAGAGAGAGAGAGACGGACGGGGGGGGGGGGGTTTCGTTTAGACCGAGGTCGGGGGGTTCGTTTAGACCCGGTTACGGGTTTAAACCCGGTACCCGGGTTTGTAACCCGTATCCGGGCCGGATAGATCCGGGTTTTTCAACCCGGGTTTCGGCCCGGATTAAACCCGGGCCGAAACCCGGAACCGGATCCCGGTTTTCCGGGTTCCGGACCGGGCCGGGAAAAAACCCGGCCCAGTTGAACAGTCCTATTTATGAGCATTACCTCTTGTTAGATTTACCTTCCACACAGTGATACAAAACTGTCAAAATGCCCTTCTTTATGAAAATTCTAGATTTATAGCACATTTTCGTTCCCTACCTTTTTCCTAAGTAAATCCCAACCGTCCTATATATTTTAACTTACGATTCCTACCTATCCCTTGTATAGAAAATAGTAGTCTTTAAAGAGGGACAACAAGTAAGCTTCATGCTTTCATGGGTTCTTTAAATATTGGAAGGAGGATACTAAGAGTTGACTTAGTGCCATGTATGTAGCTAAATGGGTTAAGGAAGACACCTTAATTCCATTTTGGAATTTAAGTGAGCGTATATGGGTGTTAGATAATAAAGCCTTAAGTGAAATGAATTTTAATATGTTTATTCCCTTTCATTGAATAGGAGTTTATTTCAAGATTCAATGAACCTATTTGTAAAGTATCAAGGTAAGTAGCTATGACCATGCTCCTTACACACAAAGCTCTCTTATGAAAAAATCTCTCTCTCTCCTTCCAAATGTTTCTCTTATGAAAGAATAGATGCATGTATAGTATGTATAAGCCTTTCTTGGTAACCCCTGTTAAGTACCTTATTAATTACCATTGTGTGTATGTAAGGTAATGCATCATGAGATTTTATGCATGCTCTCTCTCAAATAATTATACCTTACCTATATGTAGCATGACATGAAACATTCCTTTCAAAGAAATGCATACGCATTGGCACTAAATGAAGATAATGAAAATGTTAATTTTTCTAAAGAAAGGAAAGGAAAAGGAATGAAAGCATGAATGTATGAATGTACGTAACGGCCACATGTATGAAAAGGGTATCAAAGGAATGGGCAGATTGCAATGCCGGGTAAGTAGTACTGGTAGTGCACCCAATGTTGCCCCCATGAAAGGGGTTCCTAACCTGCGGCCGCGGGCGGAATCCGGGTTCAAAAGACTGCTAACCCCAACACACGGGGCGTAATAGTGTGTACTGGCCTAAGAAAGTGAAACGTAAAGTAAAGTCATTTCTAAGTAACATTATGCATGAAAGCAAAGAAATGTTTATGCATGAAAGCAAAGAAATGTTTATGCATGAAAGTATAGTCATTCCTTAATTGTTTATGCATGAAAAGAAGGTTATGTCATAGAAATGTTTACGCATGAAAGTATAGCTATTCCTTAAATTGTTTATGCATGAAAGCCTTGTCAAGAACTTGCAATTTTCTATGTATGCATGTTTTCAAAAGAAAGATTATGTGATTAATAAGTTAACGGCATGGTGTACTGCTTACTGAGTATTAGATTCACTTTGTGTTTATGTTTTAAACGTCCAGGTATGAATGATGAGGCTGTGGAGCTAGGCACTACTGAGGAGGGAAGGGTTGATGCTTAGAATTCCCTGTCGGTTCGGTCTTGATGACAATGGTTATGTTTTTTTATGTTTTTATGATGGGTCTCATGTTGGGACATTTTGTTAGTTTGACTTTAAGACAATATGTCCTTGGGCATGATGTAAATATTGTGATGGGGTAATGGTAATGGTGTAACTTCTATAGTGGGGTGATGGTAACCCTACATAAAAAGGTTAAATGCCTTTTGTGTGTGTTGTTGGGACGGAGTCCCCTTTTTATTTGAACTAACTATGTTTTAATAAATGAATGATGGACTCTGAGAGTCCTTTGGATAATATATTGAGCAGATTGTCTATCAGATGCTTGTTTTTAAACTAGGAACGCAGTGTACATGCATGACATGTTCACGCTTATCCCTTTTATCCTCGTAGAAAAAAAAATATAAAAAAAAAAGAAGAAAAAAAACAATACATACTAATATTAATAAGGAATGAACAAGTCACGCGTCGCGATTCCGTCCTAGGAATGGGACGGGGTTGTGACACAAGAACAATATGGGTAATGGTTAAAAGCAACTTATGTTTCCCCGCAGCTATTTTTAGTGAAGTATGGAGGGTCATCGAAATCCTCTCCTCAAGGAACTACCTTCTGGGGGCATTCGAAGGAGGGGGATCCTCGGAATGCTAGCCATGGCAAGTCTCAATCAGATGCAGAGGCAGAGGTAACAAGTTAGGATAATGCAGCTACGTTTAAGGAGCCAATCACAGGTCATACTAACCAGGAACACAATCCGGACTTTGTTGATTTCTCTCCTGCACCCAACGAACAAGACTGCAATGCTATGCATATTTCTGGTGATTCCCAAAATCTCGAGCCTCTTGCTAAAAATAGTGGGGGTTTTCTCTATGGTCTAGAGGATGCAGTCCAAAAGGAAGCAACTACTGCCCCAATTGCCTTTTCCTATGAAAGAGACTAACTTGGTAGCTGACAGTAGCTTCACTGATAAGGTTACACTTCATAATATGTCAAAACCCCATATTTCCGGCTCTCCAACCATTGACTTTCATTCAAATCCCTCTCTAGCTCCAAAAGGCATCACGTGGAAAAGGAAAGCTAGAGGCCAATCCACAGTATTGTCTAATATCACAAATTTCTCATGTAGCCCTCCTAAACTTAGAAATACCAAAAGAACCATAACTGTGTTGGAGACCCAGTATAGCAATTCTGCCCAAAAGAAGAGCAAGACCAAGCTTAAGCCTGACAGGAGCCAACCTCAGGTTCAAATGGTGGAGGTTGCTCAGCTGCCCGACCTCTTCCAATGAATTGCTTAAGTTGGAATTACCGGGGACTTGGAAACCTCGGACAATTCATGAACTTTACCTTTTGGTGAAAGCAAAGATCTCAAACTTGGTCTTTCTAATAGAGACTAAGTGTAATAGGGAAACGATGGAAAGAACTTGTATCAAGTTGGGTTTTGATTACTGTTTTAGTATGAATAATAGGGAAAAAAGTGGTGGTTTGGCCCTACTATGGAATTCTTCAGTGGATCTAAAAGTAATTTCACATACTTATTGGCATATTTCTGTGTTAATCAATCTATCAAATGATGGAACACCTTGGGTGTTAATTGTCTTCTATGGACACCCTAACATTGCTAAAAGATGTGAAACTTGGCAGCTCCTAAAAGAGCTAACCCCTGCACTGAATGTCCCATGGTTGTGTTTTGGGGACTTCAATGAGATCACAAGGTTTAATAAGAAAGTTGGAGCTGCTAGCAGACCCTATAGGCAGATTGTGGCTTTCAGAGAAGCTTTAGAACACTGTGATCTCAATGACCTTGGCTATACATGAGACAAATACACTTGGGCCAATAATAGAGAGGGAAGTCACTTTACTAAAGAGAGGATTGATAGAGCTCTTGGCAACACTGCTTGGTTTGCTAAATTCGAGCAGCATTCAATCTACATCTGTCAGCATCCTCCTTAGATCACAGAACTATTTTATTCAGATCCAGGACAGGTTTGTGACTAAAAAACAGGAAAGGATGTTTAGATATGAAGCTAGCTAGAGCAAGAGGGATGAATGTGGGAACTTGATCAAACAGACCTGGGAGAATTTCATAGGACAATCTGATACACTTTAGAACACACTGTTTAGCTTAAGAAACTGGAAAGAGGGCCTAAAAATGTGGAGCAGGGACATGCACAGAAGTCATGGGGATCTCTTGAAGTCTAAAATTGAAATGCTTAATCATCTAAAAGAACAAAATGAGGGGCAACTGTATGATGAGATCAAAGAACTTTAGAAAAAAGTGGATTCAATGCTTAATGTTGAAAACACAAACTAGCAACAAAGAGCAAAGCAAGCCTGACTAAAAAAAAAGGATAGGAATACATCTTTCTTTCATAAATGTACTGGCCAAAGAAGAAAACACAATACTGTTAAGAAGATTTAAGATGAGTTTGGCCAGGAGTTCAACAGACAGCAAGACATAAGTCAGGTGTTTCAGCATTTCTTTCAGAACCTATTCACCTCCTTGAGTCTTACTGGTACTGCTGCATGCCTTTCCTCTATGCCTAAGAAAATCACAGCAGACATGAATCTCATCCTAGCCCGTCCTTTTACTGCGGTGGAAATCAAAGAGGCCCTGTTCAGCATTAATTCCTTGGGGTCACCTGGTCCTAATGGGTTCCATACTGCTTTGTACCAGGAACATTGGAACATTGTGGGTGCAAGAGGTACAAAAGTTGTGCTTGAAGTTCTGAATGAAGGAGTATGGTCTAACACTATGAATGAGACCCTCATTGCACTAATCCCTAAAATATCCTCCCCCTCTCAGGTGACTGATTTCAGGCCTATAAGTCTATGCAATATTTTTTACAAAATCATTGCTAAAACCTTGGCTAATAGGATGAAACACATCCTACTAGACATCATATATCCAACTTAGATAGCTTTTGTCCATGGCAGGCTCATAACATACAACATTATTGTGGCTTTTGAATCTCTTCACACCATAAAGGCAAGGTTGAAGGGAATGGATGGTTTCATGGCTTTTAAACTCGACATGAGTAAGGCCTATGATAGAATTGAGTGGCCTTTTCTAGAAATCAGTAATGCAACAACTTGGTTTTGAACAAAAGTGGATTGACCTTATTATGAAGTGTGTAGGATCAGTCTCTTATTCGCTCATCCTTAATGGAGTGCCTCAAGATCAGTGTTTCAAACCCCCAAGGGGGATTAGTCAAGGGAACCCACTATTCCTTTTCATGTTGATTCTCTGCACAGAAGCACTTAGTTGCATGCTTAGCAAAGCTGAAAAGGATGGGATCATCACTGGTTTCCTATAAGAAGAAACAAAATCTCTATTAACCATTTGTTTTTTGTATATGACAATCTCCTGTTTTGCAAAGTAAACTCTATAGAATGGAGCAGATTATTTTATTTGATGGAATCCTATGAAAATGCATCTGGATAGAGGCTAAACAAGGAAAAAAAACCTCAATCTAGTTCAACAAAAACACCATGGAAGAGACTAAATGAATCATAACCAACATTGCTGGAATCAGGGGCACCAACTCCTATGAAAAATATCTAGGTTTACCAGCTCTTATAGACAGGTCTCGAGCTCAATCCTTCAAAAACTTACTGAATAAAGTGCAGGCTAAGCTTACCAACTGGAAGACCAAGTTTCTATCCCAAGCAGGCAAAGAAGTCCTGATTAAAGTTGCCATACAAGCCATCCCTACTTATAGTTGCCATACAAGCCATCCCTACTTATAGTATGGGCATTTTTAAATTGCCAAGGCAGCTTGTCCATGAATTGAACAAAATGGTTAGAAGCTTCTGGTGGGGGCAGTAATCACAAGAACACAGAATCCACTGGGTTTACTGGGATCAAATGAAAAGAGCAAAGTGTCATTGTGGCCTTGGACTAAGAGATTTTGCTAACTTTAACTTAGCTCTCCTAGCTAAGCAAGGCTGGAGAATTGTCTCTAAGCTAGACTCACTTGCTGCACAGGTTTTGAGGGAAAAGTATTTTCCTAACAGGTCCTTTCTGTTAGCTAAACTAGGCCAAAACACATCTTACCTATGGCAGAGGTTTCTAGCTACTCGATCTCTGCTTAAGGAGGTTCTGATGTGGAGGATAGGAGGTGATTCATCTAAGTTTTGGACTGACAAATGGCTACCAATGCAGACAACCATCAAGCCTCAAAGCTTTATCAGATTCTTGCAAGCTGATACCAAAGTTTGTTCTCTTATTGATAAACCAGTAAATCAATGGACAACTGACATGGTTAATGTTATCTTTACAAAGGAAGAAGCTGGCCTTATTAAAGCAATTCCTCTAAGCCCTTATCCTAAACTTGACAGATTGATCTGGAGGAGCACAAACTCAGGTGCGTTCAGTGTAAAGAGTGCTTACCATTTGCTCACTGAGTTGGACAATCAACAGTTGAGTCAATCTTCTAATCCTAGTAGCTCAAAGGACCCCTGGACTAATCTCTAGAATTTGAATATCCCCATTGCAGCAAAAACATTTCCATGGAGAGCATGCCTTAATGCATTGTCTACTCAAGCAAACCTTCTGAAGAGAAAGGTCATTGAGGACCCTACATGCCCAATCTGCAAACATCAACCAGAATCAGTGGAGCACATCCTATGGGATTGTCCCTCAGCAAGGGATGTGTGGGGTCAGAGTTCTAGAAAGTTACAGAAAGCAAGTCCTCACTACCATCACTTTAAAGACTTAGTTGAAGGATTTATGGAGACCATGGAGTCGAGGATCTGATGTCCTTTACCATTGCCTCGTGGCTAATATGGAAGAGAAGGAATGACATGGTTTTTAAAGAGCAATTCCTACACCCTTCTATTGTTTCCTAGCAATCAACATATCTTGTGGAGGAATTACAATAGATTACACAACAACAAATGCCTCCTACAACCACCAGGCAGCAGCACACCAAGTGGGAAGCTCCACCTTAGGGAACACTCAAGTTGAACTGGGATGAGGCACTTGATAAAATCCCCTGTAAGGTGGGAGTGGGTGCAATTATCAGGGACAGTGAGGGATAGATTCTTGCCTCCCTCAGGATGCAGCATAACTTGTACCCCGACCCTTTTCTGGCAGAAGCATTTACTGCATTACAGGCATCCATCTCTTGTAAGTCCTGTGGCTATAATGATGTTATCGTGGAGGGAGATTCACTGCAAGTCGTTACTGGACTCAACTCAACATCAGACATCCACACCTATGCATGCCAGTTGATAGCAGACACTAGAACTACTCTTAATTCCTTTGCTTTTTGGTTAGCAAGGCACACTGTAAGAGCTAACAATTCTATTGCTCATTCCTTAAGTAAGGATGCTCTTTGCATATGTGGTTATACCAACTCATTTGATTTTGTATCTCTTTGTATCCAAGCTTTGGTTTAAAAGCTTCTTTTCAATATAGGATACCTTTGCATCAAAAGAAAGAAATGAACATGCATGGGCATCATGTCAATATCTTCAGGATTTTTAATATTTTCAACTTTAGAGTACCCGTTGTTTTATGGTATCAAGACTCAACTAATTATATCCACAAGAATCAATCATCCAGTTGCGTTGGAATGAATCCAAATAATAAATTAAGGTTTTTGTGCCATACGTCCATTAATACTAAACAACAGATCACTAGTACGTATGCGATATATCCTATTTGTTGTTTCATATTCAATCTTTTGGCTTATGTTTTTAACTTCATTAATTTTCTCTTTTGGTCTCTTCATGTAATCTAATATGAATTCTTTTCTTTCTTGTTTTCTTTAATTTCTCTATGGATCGAGGCCGCTTCTCCTTCTCCTCAAGGCTGTCGTAGGCAGGCTCTTATCTCCTTTTCTTTTTATTTATCTTTTTTCACTCAGCGTGAAGTGATAATTAACACAATCTAGGGGTGATACCAGCCCCCTACGGGGCAAGCCACCCCCCCCCCCCCAGCATATGAGAGATTCTTTCCGCCACCTCGCGTAATAGGTGGATTCACCTCCGCACCCGCACATGGTCTCCTCCTTTTCTGGCCATAAATGGCCCAGAATCAGTTTTTGGGCCCCTTTGGGCCCAGAATTCGTTTTGGGCCACTTTGGGCCCATTATTTATATTAAAAAAAATATAAATTTAAAAACAGAAAAGAAATATTTTTTTTTTGATAAGTAGATATTAAGTTTTAACTATTAAATAATTAAGTAATATTCATCACTAAGGCATAAGACACTATGCTACAATAAATAGTTTACAATTATACAAATTAAGAGAACTAATAAACTATTACACTATTACAAACTCTTCTAAAAAAAATAAATATTACAAATTGTATAATTAACTATTGTAGCAACATTACAATAATTGTAAATTAAGAAAATTAATTTTGGGGGTGGAGCCGTAGTTGTGAGTTCACTGAGTTGTGTCGAATGTCGATTGCTGTGAGACTGAAAATCAATAAGTTAAAAATAAAAGTTAATAAGTCAAAAAACCTGAAATATTAATAAGTTAAAAATAAAACAAATTAGAATTAAAAAGTTATAAAAATGAAACAAAGTTTTAAATGCAAAAAACAATTAGGGAAGAAATTATGCAAACCATGGCAATGGTGAGTCCAATACAAAAGTCATACTGCATCGGAGGTAGCCGTAGACGCCGTCTCATGTATCACTATAAGTATTAAATTTGAAATGAAATTAATGAATACCAATTAAATGAAAATAAATAAATGAAAATAAGAAATTAGAGTAAATACCAGATCCAGACTGATCATCACCCTCCTCCTCGACGTCGGCCTCCTCATACTCAAGAACATCCGGAACATGAATTGGAGTTCCCTTGATCCAATTCTGCGTGCAAATCAAAGCCTCCACAGTGGTAGGAGCTAATGAACTCCGAAATGAATCTAATACACGTCCTCCGGTGCTAAAGGCCGACTCTGAGGCTACTGTGCTAACAGGGATGGCCAAAAGTGTGCGGGCTATCTAACATCAGAAATGTTGAGTTCCATCGTGTAGGCATATCAGTACAAAGACCCTTCTTAGATGTTAGACCCGCAGATCTCGCAGCAACCTTGAATTTCTCCAACCTTGAAGGAGAAGATCTCACCCATCTCACAGCAGTCCTAACTCGAGCAATCGAGTCATGAAGATCTCTCAAACCATCACTGACAATCAAATTCAGAATATGTGCTGCACATCTCACATGCAGACACTCACCACCCATAAGTGTCTTATTTGCCTCTCTAAGATAAGTTCTCAAATGTCCTAATGCAACATCGTTAGACGAGGCATTATCGACTGTGACTGTAACAACTCGGCTCAAACCCCACTCTTTTATTGAAGCCTCCAAGGCCTTCCCAACTGTCTCACCCTTATGATCGGTGATTTTACAAAATTTTATGATTTTCTTGTGTAATGTCCAATGGCAATCAATAAAATGCACAGTCAAAGACATATAATTAAAATTTTGGATCGATGTCCAAGTGTCAGTGGTGAGACAAACAAATTGATCCGCCAATTGACCCCTCAACTTCTCCTTTTCAATGTAAAAATACTTTTTTACATCCTTTGCCACCGTGTGGCGAGAGGGAATATTAAACCTTGGTTCCAAGTAGTGAGAATACGCCTGGAACCCTTTCCCGTCTACAATTTGAAAAGGTAGCTCGTCCATTATGACCATACGAGCTAGATGTCTTCTACACTCATCGGGATCATACTTAGTATACCCCCTCAAACTTGCACCCCCACTAGTCCCATCCGCCATTTTTTAAAGTCCAACTTCTAGCCTAGATTGGCTTTTATCTTGTAATGATCTTAATATTGGACTTTTTTTGCATTGCTCTTCTAAGTGCACCTTTAATTGAGAGGTGCCATGTTTCCTATAGTGGCATCCATAAATTTTGCCACAATGGTTACACTTGGCTTGGGGGTTACTTGAGTCACCACCCTCTAATTTGGTGAAATGAGTCCAAACTATTGAAGCAGGTTTCTTGCTGGGCTTGGGGGCGGGGCAAGGTGCCGTAGGGCTAGGGGTAGGGGTATGAGTAGGAGGGGTAGGTGTAGGTGTAGGTGTAGGGGTAGGGGTGCCCTCGGCCTGAAAAGGAGAGCTCGCACTCGAATCCGCTGGAATATCCATGAACTAAAGCAAACAAGAAATCTGAAATAATAGAAAACATAACAACTATATAATGAACATAAAAGAAAAGTATTAAACATTTATGGCTTTGATATTTCCGAATTTGTTGCCTCCAATAATTTCTATGCATTTATCAAATAATACATACTCATACATGTCAGAAAAAATTTGGAGTGCGAAAAAAAATAAAATAAAATAAACAGATGCACATAGTATTTGAAGCTAGAGAACTAAATAGAAATATATATGTGCATCTGACAAACAAACAATATTATACAAAGTAAATTCCTAACATAACAAAAACCAACATCCATTCATTAATGTACAGATTCACAAAAGAAGAGAAAACAAACAAAACAATGTCAAACATGTGAAGATCTATTCAAATTTATAGAAAAATGAACATCGCAGATTAGAACATATCCTCTTCAAACAAAATAAAACCACTTACAAAAAAAAAAGTACATCTATAAAAAAACATACAACAAACAAAGAAAGTTGTCTAATGGTTTTCATGGAATATGGACCTCTCTATGCTTTCCATATTTAAACTCAAATATAAATTTTCCTACGCTTTCACGAAATAGTATATACACATGCTTATAAACACAAAAATCCCATGTGGAAAAAAAAACAAATACGTAATACAATAGACTTGAAGAAGAATTGCATAAGCAGCAACAACAAAAAGTGTAAAATGAGAAAAGAAACAAAATAACAAAAGAAATTTGTGGTCCAACAAATCTGAATCATAAGTGCTCAGGTTTAGAGTACGAAATAAACCGAGATCGGAGACATAATTATATAAAGATATGTCCAGCTTCAAAACAGACGATCAAAATTATAACTCCGCATAACAAATAAACAAATTAAAATTTTATTCTTCAAACTAAAATGTCCAAATCTACCAAAGTTTATAAAGATGAGCAAGAAAAAAAAAATTGGCCTAAAACTTGACTGATTTAGTAGAAACAAAAAAAAATTAGACCTGAAAAATAAAGAAAACAAAAAAAAATATATAGAAAAATATATATATATTTATATAGTGCATCACATTTGAATAAAAAAGTTCAAATATTTATACTCAACTGTCTACAGTTCTTCAGATGGATAAAAACAAAAGATGGACAAAGAGATATATAACATCAACACAGAGTGACTTGTACATTCATAACATACATATACATGACATAAAAGACAAGTAAAATAGATATAAGTGACATGTCAAGAATTTATCATCTCCTAAGAGTTTAGATTTTTTGGAGTTTAAATTTTTTAGATAAGTATGATTTAACTCAAAGAATGAAAGTATAGCATGAGACTTTTCGGAATTAATTCCAAATCATGCTTGCTCTCTACTGGTTTTTCTCCTTTGAATCCCCTAAATTAATTTAGGGTTTCGGATTTGAGCCCTAAATTAATTTAGGGGTTTCAATCTTTGAATCCCCTAAATTAATTTAGGGTATTTCGAAACCCTAAATTAATTTAGGGGTTTCAAAGATTGAAACCCCTAAATTAATTTAGGGTTTCGGATTTGAGCCCTAAATTAAATTAGGGGTTTCAATCCAAATTAATTACACAATTAATTTCAATCCAAACCGAAATAATTACAGAAATGAGAAAACAAACACAATTCACATGCATTTCACGGACTCATTCAAATTTCAAACCAAAACACATGCACAATCTAAGCTCCACAGCACACAATTCACAAAAATCCCATCCTCCATCTCCGATAAACCCCATCCTTCCTCCAATCTCCATTAAAAATATAAATCACAACAAAATAAAATAGGATAGGGTTTGAGTTTCTTACCTTTCGGGATTCGGATCTTCGGTGAGATGCAGAGAAAGGGACCGGATGGGCGGATGGCGGATGCGCACGGCGACGTTGAAGCCACCGCTGGTAGCTGGGTGCGGCGCCGGAAACTCAGACTCAGAGAGAGGGAGGGTTGAGCGGAGAGACAGAGATGAGAGAAGTGAGGGTCTGAGAGTGAGCGAGGCCGAGGGAGGGAATCGGGGGGGGGCTAATTAACCCAGGCATGAAACGACGTAGTTTCATGCCTGGGTTTTAAAAAAAAAAAACCTACGCATGAAACGACGTCGTTTCATGCGTATATATATATATTTTTTATATATATATATAAAAACATGGATGCGGGCGGAAGGGGCGGGCTGGTGACCCCTATCCCTGACCCTCTGATAGAGCCCTAGATGCGCGATCCCATGATCGGTCAGAAGCCGGAAAGGCCCCTGCCCTCCCTAAATAATCTTAAAGAGTATTTTTTGTAAAATTAATTATAAATTAAGTGTACTCATTCTACAAAAATACTCCAATTTATAGCGTAGTTATGAAAGAATTTGTATATCAACTACCATTACATTAAAAAAGATAACAAGTTACTTCTGATTATATCATTACATAGTTTACACGGATTTAAAGTATAGATTTACTGTAAAATAATAAATAAATTTCTTTTACCTATACCTTTCTCTTACTAATTCTTTTTTTTTTTTTTTTTGTGGGACCGTGGGGGAGGGCAGAACCAACCGCACTAAACCGCTTTGCTTACGATACTAATTAAAATAAAGATTCCCTACAATTTTTTTTTTATCTACAATATTTCACTCTTAATAATTGAAGGGAGATCTTAAACTACGTCATAACATACGAGCCCTGCATACTTTTATATTTGTGAAATCATTTCAATACTCCCTCACGTGTCATGTGAGTGATACTCTTAAGTCATATAGAGTCTGGATTCGAACTCATAATTTATGGTACACTATGTCAAATAGAAAAACAGACCAACATGGTTATGACTCATTGAAACATTACAATTTTGGGAGCAAAGGACGCGTATTGGGATGGAGAAGATAAAGATAGCTCACTTGTGCAACCTAAGATTTGACAATTACTTGTTGGCTTGGGACTGAGTCTTATTAATGTAGGTTGTAATGTAGTTGAAGTAGCCTATAACATAAAGCAGCCTATCCAATTTTTTTATGTGGTTGAATAGAATAAAGTTGGTTCATGACCAACAAAACACATATATGGTAACCTGAATTGGGCGGCCAAGACTGCATGCATAACAGCAGCGTCGAGAAGTAACGTCACAAACCAATTTTGGGAGCAAAGGACGCGTATTGGGGTCGAGAAGATAGCTCACTTGTGCAACCTATGATTTGACAATTACTAGAAGTCATCTAGAACGTAAAGTAGCCTATCAGAATTTGTGTGTGTGTGTGTGTGTGTGTGTGTGTGTGTGTGTGTGTGTTTTAATAGAATATTCAATAAAATTGGTTCATTCCCAACAAAACACATGTGGTGGCCTGAACTGCGTGGCCAAGATTAGAGAGAATATATCATGCTCTGTGCATAACAGCAGCGATGAGAAGTAACACAAACCAATTTATTTAATTTTGATGCAATCTTGCTTGATTGAAACGTTAATTACATAGCAAATTAATTAAATGTTTGCAAGGTAGAAGTCATTATTGAAATGATTGATAAATAGCTAGAAGCCATTTATACCTGCTTTCTTTTTTATTTTTTAAATGCTTTTTTATACCACTTCTATAATTTCCAACAATCTATGCATTAAAGAAAAGGACACTACTGCCGGGAGAGTTCAAACCAATGATTTGTACCGATAAGTGCAAATATACTTTTTTTATTTCTTTCAATCAAACATTTTTTAAGAATATTAATTAACTAATAGTCACATTCTTAACCATTAAATAAAAAATAATTCAATTGATTGATTTTGTCGATAAGCTTTCTCTATTCAACTATCATTTTCTATTTTTAAATCTCATCTCCTATATATCAGAATATTGATTGTCGTATTCGCCTGGAGTTCACTCCAAGAAATATAACCATACACACCCACTCAAGTCAATCTCATGAGCCTCTTATCCATTTTCATTTGATGAGGGCAGGAGAGCAAGTCAAAATAGAAATCTTAATCATGCTAACTATAAAAACTTAAAGTTCTTTCATATCAGTGATCAAATCTTAAACAATAATACAAATGTAAACTAATTGATAGCCTAAGACACGCATTATAATTTTTCAAAAGCTTACATATCCGGAGCAAGGTATCATTTCTTTGTATATGGACTTCTCCAAAGATTCTTAATATATGGACTTATGAAGATGGGATTATTTTGCTGAGAAAGATAAAGGGTGGGTTAATTTTGTTGGTTCATATGAAGATTTTTTTTTTCTATGGATCACTTGAAGATTTTAACCAAATTATAGAGCAAAGTTTGAATGGTACAGATCAAACCAGATTACTGAGATTGTCCACAAATTACAGCCAGAAAGAACTTTTCTTTTTTCACAAGAAATTTCTCAAGAAGCTCTTCCGCTATGGGAAGAAAGAATTATAGCTGTGCTCGAGTTCAATGGCTTAAATATAATGGTATTTTATAACTAATCTACATCCAGTATGTAACTATTTATAGTGCAGAAGTCATAAGGAATTGCTTCTGAGGAGACAATGAAGTCTACCATTATTACCCTAATACTTGTAAACCAAAAATGGAGCCCTATCAGCTACAACTTCACTGTTAGAACTGGAATATGATTTCAGCCTTGTTCATAATTTTCAAGAGGATAATGTGTCTGACTCCACATCTTCTGAAGCTGAAAGGTCATTGGCTTCTTTCTTGCCATCCCATTCACTGTTATTCATTGGAGACTTTGACCTCCTCTGCGACCCCGTCCCAAGCCTTTGCTTATGTTCGGAAATTTTTTTATGGAAATCATATAAGGATCCAAGAGACATGAACCTGAACAAAATTATGACAGAGTCTAGCCAGAAATATTACTTTTACTAGTAATTGCATGACGAGTTATTGCCAAGAATTTGTTGGGGAAACAACACAGCGGAAGGAATAAAAGCAGAAATAAAATAGTACATTCATGCACTTAGTGACACCAAGAATTTAACGTAGTTCGGCAACTGCCTATATCCACAGAAAAGAGCTTCACTAATAAATAGTGGAACACAAGAAAATATTACAGAGGATGAGGATCACATTCCACTCAACTCAACTCTCTTCTTTTCTCTCAGAGCTCTCCGGACTCTTTCTCTTTTCTTTTCTCTTTGGGTGTAACTGAAGCTCTCGCATGGAGTTTCAATTTATAGGCGTCTCGCCTCACGTATGAATGCATTTATTTGCATTTAATGGGCAGTTGATACCCTGAAAAAATAACTCCTAAACTACTGAGTGTTGAGATCTTATGAAATTTTTGACACAGCATTGTTCAAACACCAAAATCATCAAATGCAACATAAGATTAAATAACCAGGTTTTTCAAACCAAGGGTACTTGATTACTTGAAGTGGGGGATGTTTTCATATAAAGGCATTCAAATTGTAGTGCTAATTTCATCAGCTTAATCTATGAGAACTGTTTGTATTCCAACCTCTTTCCTTCTTGTATCACTTTCCTTCCTTGTTTATTATTTCTATTATCATCTCAGATCAATCTAGTAAAAAATATTCCACAACAAACCACAATCAACTTATTTCATAATAAGAAAAATAAGTTTTTAAGTTTGTCTCTTTAAGGTATCCAGCAATTACAATCTTTCGGAAGGTTATCAAACAAAAGTTGACCAAAAATGACGAAAAATATCGCTGCTCTTTGTAGAAGAAATGGAGGAACAAATTTAGAGCAGATCATTTACAGAACAACAAACCTGCAACTGGTTGAATGGGCTGCTCTTTGGATGAGCTTGAACCAGTTTCATTTGATGATCCAGGTCGTACTTTATTCTGGGAAACATAAACTAAAAAGGTAAGCCCAAAGCATACAATAGAATCATACATCTTGCAAACAAACAGCTGACTAGTTAGGAATTATGTCAATAAAGCACAAGCGTTAGTAAAAACAAGTCTGGGGCATCAAAATCCCTAAGCTTTTAGGATTTGACAACTTAACAATCTGTTACTCGGAGCCTTCAAATCATGTTACCTAGAAGAGCATTTTTTCCAAAAACAGAATGCCAGTCTCTAACAGACTTTCCAATATCCTATGGTGGATCATCATATCCTGAATCTCACTTTGTTTCCAATGATGGATTCATCATATATCCTGAATCTCACGACAGATTTGTACAACATGTGCATAAATCTATGTGACGAAAAGATCCCCAGGTTCCATTCAGTGATTAAGGGGGGAATAGCTATGTAGTTCTCATGATGATATTGTTCCACCATCCATTTTTCCCTTTACTTCCATGATTGGATGCTGATGTAAATGGAGATATGTTAATTTCTTAATTATGCCTTGTTAAGAAATATCCTTATGAGGTCCTTATGACAGAAATATTAAATATATATGATCCACTATGAAGTCAGACCAACCCAGTTGTCAAGCAGCAGAATGAACTATTTTAACCAAGTAAATGCGGTTGGAGGTTGGAATAACTTACTTGCAGAGCTAATCATTTTGCCACAACAAATCACTAAGATCTCTAACTTTATTGCAAAGAGGTACTGGACCTCTTTGCAATGAAGTTCAAACTTTCTATCAAAAAAAAAAAAAAATGAAGAGCATCTATGCTTTCTCAGAAGCCATAGATGCTCTCAATAGTCAGATCTCCTTATAGAACAATTGCTGCCAACAATTAGTATAGCGGTATCTTCAGCACAAGGTCATTTTTGGATTATGGAGTGGCAATGTGTTTTGTGAATTTTTGCATCTTTGAGGACCATAAAGTTTGGACTTTTTTTTTCCCGTTATTGCCACTGTTCTGCTTATTGTCGTCTGGAATATGCTGTGTTTTGACTTGGTTGGCTTCCTGTTTCCTCAGAGGATGGTGGTTGCACAGTATTGTAGAAAATAAGTAAAATAGAATTTGAATTAGACTTCTGTTTCTGATTAATCAATATCCGTTATGTACAGTAAGATGGTCTATCTATAGGAAAAGATTTGGCCAAGTGAAATAAGGAAATAAATAAATAGAAGATCTGCTCATCAAAATGGTCTATCTAATGTTTTGGCTTTATAAAATCATTTATTATCTACACCTTAAATGCATCTTATTGGGTAGCCAGATAATCCTTATTATGAACTTGCTTATGAAACCTTGGAAGAGCTTTGGTTCTTGTATGTAATGCATCTTTTGTACAGGCCACAAGGCCCTGGAGCAATAGCAGGTCCATCACTGGGAGAGGCAGCTTTTGGGAGCAATCGTCTTATCAGGTTTTGGGGCTTTACCGAAGACTCAAATTTGTACAATTAGTTTAATTAGTTATGATGTATTATTATTTATTTTATTTTTTATAAATTTATATTTTGCATTGTGATGTAATAACAATATTAGCTATTTAGCATTTTTATTTATTTTGTTCTTTAATTTATTTTTTTATAAATCAATTTAAAAAAGTGTTTAAATCATTTTTTTTTTTAAATCTGGGCAATTTAATGCTATCAGATTTTATTTTTTTTTAAAAAAAAAACAGCTATAATTTTTTTAAAAGTTTTAAAGTCTTTAAAAAAATTGGGGATTAAATCCGGTTATAATCTTGATATCCAATTACAATTCAGATATCTGAATTGAATCCAGATTAATCCGGGTGAATAACCGTCCAGTTTTTAAAATCCGAATCCAATTGCACACCCTTATATGGCTTATCAAAAAAATTAAAAATACAAACATAAAAGAGTAAAAAGAATTTAGGATTTGACCCTTTCTCTTTTTGTATTTTTGGGTACTATACATTATTTTGAATATATATTTTTTAAATTTGTTTTTAATAATTCACGTGGTCTCTGTTAATTGGACAAAACTTCTACTTCTAGAAGTAGGGCATGTATATTAATATATTCTTTTCAGGGAAAGCACCTAAAACTCCACTCCTTTGAGGTCAAGTTTGTTAATTGGACAAAGTGAGGCGTATATAAAATGTATATTTATATATTCTTTCCAGGGAAAACTCCACCAAGTCAATAGTGCTCCTCCAAATTTTAAGTTCCAACCGGTACTGAAAGTGAAGGCACCTCAAGTCAATGAAGTCGTTGTGGAAACTGACACCTCCAATCCAAATTTATAAATGTGGAAATTAAGTTATTGCTCAGTCCCTGTAATGCGTAAGTAATGGGCCTAACTTGTCCAAGACTCCACTTGTCTAACTTGTCTAACTTGTCCAAGTGGTGCTGTCATGGCCATAACAGCACCACTTGGGAGGACTTAAATATTTTCTGGGAATAGAGGTGGCGAGGTCGAAAAGGGGCATATTTCTCTCTCAACGGAAATATACACTAGACTTATTGACAGAAGTGGGATTACTAGAGTGCAGACCCGTGGATACGCTGATTGTGCAGAACCATAAGCTTGGGGAATACTCGGACCAGCCGACAAGGTGAGGTATCAAGGACTAGTGGGGAAGCTTATCTACTTATCTCACACTCGTCCAGACATTGCTTACGCCATAAGTGTGGTAAGCCAATTTATGCATAGCCCGAGTGAAGACCATATGGGTGCCGTAATTCGAATCCTCTGCTATCTAAAGTCATCACCAGGAAAAGGATTAATGTTCTCTAAGAATGACCATCTGAATGTTGAAGGGTACACGGATGCGGACTAGGCAGGGAATATCTTGGATAGAAAGTCTACCTCAGGCTAGTTTACATTTGTGGGAGGAAACTTAGTTACATGGAGGAGTAAAAAGCAGAAGATAGTGGCATTGTCCAGTGCTGAAACTGAGTTCCGAGGCATGGCAAAAGGATTGTGTGAACTTCTTTGGCTTAGAAGTTTGCTAACAGAGGTCGGTTTTCCTCCTAGATCTGCTATAAATTTATTCTGTGATAACAACGCTGCCATCGACATATCTCACAACCCAATTCAACACGATCGCACCAAGCATGTGGAGGTGGATCGACACTTCATCAAATAGAACCTAGAAGAGAGGGTCATTCAGTTCCCTTTCGTTAAATCTGAAGATCAGTTGGCGAACATTCTTACTAAGGTCGTTTCTAGTAGAAGCTTCCACGAATCACTTGACAAGTTGGATGTTAGAGATATCTACGTACCAACTTGAGGGGGAGTGTAGGCGTGAGTCATGTAATTAGCCAGCTATGGATATCTTAGATTTAGGAATCCCTTCACTCAAGGGTCAAACATGATTTTAGCCGTAGATGTTGTACAGACGTAAATAGCTTCCTAAAATAGTTTCCTATATTTGCTATATCTGGTACTCTGTTTTTACGGAATGAAATATACGAAATTATTACGTGTGACATGAGGGAGTAGATGCCGGAGGTAGCCAAAGGAGGGGTGCCCCAAGCGCCTATGCCATAGCCAAATTTGTCATTTTTTACTACGGGGTTGATGGTGCGTGTGATTTGCTCGGCCTGGGCTGAAGTCATCCAAGTAATTCAGTCCCCCCCTCTTAGTACCACGCCCAATAATCTCCTTGCTGAGAACATCCTGGAGAAGACAAAAAGTAGAGTATATCAGTACTACACAATTAAGTTCTTCAGTAACTTGACTCACAAACATCAGCTTATTAGAGAGAGATGGAACAAGAAGCGTGTGAGCTAAAGAGAGATAAGGGGATAGAGGCACGGTTCCAGCCCCTGTGACTGGGTAAGTTGCCCCATTGGCATTGGCAATGCAAGTCCTCCGTGGCACAGTTGCACTGGAGAAGTCATTCGAATCAAATGTCATATGGTCCCTTGCCCCAGAGTCAATAATCCAGGCACCATCATTCCGAGTAGTCGAGCTACAAAAAACTTGACCACAATTACCTTGATCTGGGCTTGGAGTGGGATGTTTGGCCACGGGAATAAGGGATAAGTGAGAGTCAGCAGTAGCCACTGCTGCTCGACCTGGGACATCTTCAATCGCAGGAGTATCCCGTTTCTTTCGAGCTTGTAATTCGTGCCACCAATCCGGGTAGCCATATAGTTTGAAACAGGTGTCCCTGGTATGTTTTGTACTCCCACAATGAGTGCACTTATTTCCATCAGAATGACCCTTGGATCGTGAGTATGACCCAGACTTCAGCAAAGGTTGGGACTGTCCAGATTTTATGCCTTTGATGGCCATAACAGCACCACTAGCCACTGCCTCCGCTCCCGAGACCATCATCGATTGGCAGAGATCTTACCTTCGTACGTGAGCATATGCCTGCTCAATGGAGGGGAAATGTTTCATGTGTAGAACGTCACTCTGAACATGATCTAGGCAGTCATCTAGTCCATCGAGAAAAATGTACACTCACTCCTCCTGTAGAATTGAGTTGTAGCTTTGGATGTCTTTTGCACATTCCATTGGGTTCAGACGACGAAAATCAATTTCTCGCCACACTCCCTGTAAATTGTTATAGTATTTTTCTATAGATCCACCTGCTTGTTTCATGCGAGATATACGACGTTTGAGGTCGTATACTTGCGAGGTGTCAGTTCCATCAAAGTATGTTATGGCAGCAGTATCCCATACCTGTTTAGCCGTTGGGTAGCGAATAAAATTCACAACCAAGGAATAGTCCATAGAGTTGATCAGCCATCCTTTCACCATGGCATTCTCAGTGCGCCACTTACGAAAGGAGGAATCATTTTCTGGTGGTGGGGGGTAGTCTCCATTGATATATCCCAGTTTGTCTTTTCTAGAGATGTACATCTCAACAACCTGGGACCATAAACCATAGTTGGAACCATCCAACTTGATGCTGATTGGAATCATCGGGGAATCAGCCGTGGGTAATGAGGAGGTCTGAGCCCTTGTCAAGACCTCTGTCATTTTTTATGTCAGATTATCGAGAATAGTTTCGGTGGAGTCAGCCATGGATGCCGAGCAAGAATTTGGACCCCTGCCTATTCAAGAAACAGGGAACCCAAGATCATGTTCCGATACCATGTCACACGTAATAATTTCGTATATTTCATTCCGTAAAAACAGAGTACCAGATATAGCAAATACAGGAAACTATTTTAGGAAGCTATTTACGTCTGTACATCATCTACGGCTAAAATCATGTTTGACCCTTGAGTGAAGGGATTCCTAAATCTAAGATATCCATAGCTGGCTAATTACATGACTCATGCCTACAATTATTACCTCATCATGTTGTCCAAAAGTATGAAATCTTTCTTAATGTAGTTCACAAGTTCTAAATTATCACTAAATTTATTCAAAATACATTCTAATTGTATTGGTTTTTTCTTCGTTTCATAATAAAATAAATTAATAAACTAATTACAGGTTGGAAAATGTAAGCTGATCAAATCCCTAAATTAATAAACTAATAAACTAATTATTATTATTCTTATGCTGATCAATTGCTGCAATCAAATCCCTTAAGACTCTCAATCTTGCTTGGAATGAGTTGGGCCTATCCTTTCAAACCAAAGGTATGCTGATTTTTAGACTGATGGACGGCAGCCTTGCTATTAAATATTCAATTGGTACTTTAGCTTATTATATGTGGACAGATATATATTGAATTGTTCCTTCATGTAAGTGACATGATCATAACAAGTTGATTAATTTATTTGTTGGGTTACATGTAAGTGCTGGTGAATGCTGGTGAATATCAGTTATTATGTTTTCAAGTCCACTTAATTTTTTTAGGAAACAAAAAACTTTTTTTTCAAGTCCACTTATTATGTTTTCTTAATCAATTAGTTTTTTTTTCATATATTTTGTATATCCTTAAATTTTTATAAAACAAATTACAACATTATTAAAAAATAATTTCTTAATCATTGAGTAAAAAAAAAAATCATTTCCTAATAAAAATGATACCAAAGTGATATTTTCTATCGAATGATAAAAAAGGAAAGTGGATAATCACGGATATGGGTTTTACGTATTTGGAATCTTGTGCTTTGACGGATATGAATTTAATGGGTCCGTCCAATAAAACCCTTTTATATATATGTAGTGCTTCAAATACCATCAGAGAAGCCACCAAAAGTAATGTGTGCTTTGGAGATGGGATTGTAATACATCTACACTTTTTCTTAATATTCATTCTAATTGTATTGGTTTTTTCTTCGTTTCATAAAAAAATAAATTATTAAATTATTAACTACAAGTTAGAAAATTTTGTCAAGATTGGAGAACTTGCAGATATTAGATCTCAGTTGCAATTCCCTCAACAACACTAGTTTTCTTCAATCAATTGCTGCAATCAAATCCCTTAAGACTCTCAATCTTGAATACAATGAGTTGACGGGGATCCTTTCCAACCAAAGGTATGTTGATTTTTTAGGACGTCATTTGTTAGGTTACATGTATATAATATGTGACATATATAGCATGCATGTTAATTAAAAAAAAAAACATCATTTTTTGTGGAAACCATTAACATTACCAGAATTATTTTTTCTCTTTGGCATTTGAACAATAATTTTAATGCATAGATTCGTAGGCTTTGAGATACAAGGGAATTACATTTGTATGTGCTGCTTTGAATCAAATGTCAACATTATTTAGATTTGGACAAGATTTTAAACTTGAATTTCATATTAACTTAGAAACAAAAAAAAAAATTTGAAATCGTAACATTGATTTGATAATCTAAATCTAAATTATTGACATTAAGACAATGATGATACTCATCAGTACTGATACTAGGGGCTCGTGCAATGGCAGCATGAAATATGTTATAAGAACAAGTTCTATTATGCTATAATTAAAATGTGATCATTTTTTTTAATTTATTGTTATGCAGAGCTAGCAAATTAAACCAACTTGGAGGTTCTTATCTTGGGACATAATCATTTTGGTGGACGACTAGCAACCCATGGTAAGAAAAGGTTGTATCATCTCACGAAGAATTAGTATTCAACTGATCTTTTGCATCCAGTACACATGAAGAGCACAATGTAACTATGAACTTAATTTGAAGTTCCATTGTCAAGTATCCATTGTTTTAACAAGAATATACACATAAAAAGATGTAATTATCAACTTTCATTTAATTGGAGATGCTTAGGGTTAATATTAAAAATACTTTTGCCTCTTCAGACATATATATTTGTTATAAAATCAATTGTGATTTTTTTAATTGATACTAAAAAAGCAATTATGAAAAGAGTTACACTAAGTCTTATATATATATATATATATATATAATAAGTGGGGTGAGGGAATGAGTCAAAGTTCAAGAATAAGTATCAAAATAGTGCATGGTAATTAATTGGTGGGCGAAAAACATAAGCAGTCCATCTTTATAGAGTTAGTTGGTAAACTTGACACCATGTCTCTTGTAGAACTGGCCAATCTAAGCAAGTTAGAGAATTAATTTGGATACCAGTGCAAATTTGTACTTGGGAATCATTTCTCAATTTGTTGGGAAACTACTTTTGTGCAGGCCTTTACACATTGTTAGCATTACCCTAATAATCTATAATTACTTATGAATTGACCATTTTTTTTATATTGAACATAAAGGTGATTGGTCTAACTGATTGTTAGAGTAGAGCATAATCAATTTTGATGCTATTTGTTTTGATAGAATTTTGTGCATTGGAGAAGCTTGAAGTGTTAGATCTACTTGACAATTACTTTGAGGGGATCCTACCTCCATGCCTAAACAATATGATATCTCTTGTGGTGTTAGATATTTCCGGCAACCAATTCAATGGAAATGCTTCATCATCATATGTAGTAGCCAGCAGAATAAGTCTCGAGTACATTGATTTTAGTTATAACCAGTTTGTGGGCATATTCTCATTCAACTTATTTGCCAATTACTCTAAGCTTGAGGTTCATAGATTCAACGGCCAAAACAATAAAGTTGAAATAGAAACAGAAGGTTCCGTGGGTTGGTCGGTCCCCTTTGTTTCAGCTGAAGATCATTGAATTATCCAATTGTAATAATCTGAACAAGCTCATCGGCTGTATTCTGAAATTTCTTCTTGTCCAGCATGAACTGGATGCAATTGATCTTTCTCACAGTAAGTTGAAAGGAAGTTTTCCGAATTGGTTGGTTGAAAACAATACAAGATTATGCGTGCTAGATCTTCGAAATAACTCTTTTATGGGTCAGTTATATATACCATCATTGATCCACATGCATATTACCTTGATGGATGTCTCGACCAATCACTTGGACGGAAAAATTCAAGAAAACATTGGCATGATTTTTTGAAATTTAGTATATCTAAATCTTTCCAATAATAATCTTGAAGGTAATATTCCTTCCTCAATTAGTGGCCTGCTTTATTTGGAGGTATTAGATTTGTCTTTCAATCATTTCTCAGGCGGGGTCCCAAGAGGATTAAATACAGGTTGTTTGTCATTGAAATTTTTGAACCTTGCTTATAACAGATTCAACGGTGCAATTTTCGTTGGGTATATTTAGATATCAGCAACAACGAAATCTCAAGTGCAATCCCCCGATGGCTTGGGAACGTGTCAGACTTGAGGACTCTCACTATGGCTAACAATTATTTTTATGGTCGGATCCCATGTGAACTAAGTATGACAGGTACTTTAGACCTTTCTCATAACTTATTTACAGGTTCTTTACCTTTTTGTTCGAATCTACCAATGCTTAAGCACCTATATTTGCAAGGGAACAAATTCACAGGATCAATACCGAAAGTTCTTTTCAATTCCTCATCTCTTTTGACTTTGGACATGAGAGATAACAAATTTACGGGCAGCATCTCTATTGAAATCAAAGAATTTCAAGACTTAAACGTACTTTTGTTGAGTGGCAATCATTTCACTGGTATAATCTCAAATCAATTGTGTTTGTTAAAGATGGTAAGCATAATGGATCTTTCCAAGAATGCTTTTTCTGGGACCATACCACATGCCTCTACAAGATATATTTCGGGAAGTTCGCAACAACTAGTTTGGACTAATCTCGTGGAGCATCTAGTTCAACGGCTATGGAGTATCTACCTTACACACATAAAGGTTTCTCAGGCAAAATTGCTAACTCTCACGAAGATCCTGAATATATTGATGCAGAAGTAGAGATTGAGTTTGTAACCAAATATAGGCATAGTTCTTATAAGGGTTCAATCCTTCGTTATATGTCTGGATTGGATTTCTCATGCAACAACCTAACAGGTGGCATCCCACTTGCGTTAGGCCAAATATCTTCATTGCGTGCACTAAACTTATCTTATAATCACCTGACTGGTAAAATTCCAACAACATTCTCGAAATTGGCTCTCTTGGAAAGTCTAGACCTCTCTCATAATAGTTTGAGTGGAGAAATTCCTTCAGCATTGATTGATCTAACCTTTCTTGAGGTATTCAATGTGGCCAACAATAACCTATCAGGTAAAGTTCTAGATATGAAAGCACAATTTGGAACATTTGAAAAAAGCAGCTATGAAGGAAACCTATTTCTTTGCGGACCACCATTAGATAAAAGTTATGCCAAAGTAAAGGAGTTAGATCCAACACCAACCCAATCTTCAAATGAAAGTGACAAAAAATGTAACACCCCATATTTTTAGTGTATTTTTACTGAAGGAATTATTTTTATGGATTCAAAATTTTATTCTCTTATTTTAAAAATTATTGGATTTTTTAATTAGGTTATTTTTATGATTTTTAGTTTACGAAAATTATTTTTGAAGTGCTTTCTTTAAATTAATTATTGTTATGTGTTTAAATTCCTTCTCGAATTAAATCAAATTATTATCGGGTTTAATTATTTATTTTAATTATAATCATTGTGTTTGAAATATTTTATTTCACTAGCTGTTTTAAAATCGTTTCCGTTGGATCATTTTTGTGACCCAAGATGTGAGAATTGGGCCTCATTTCTTTTCCCTTATTTTTTCTTTTCCTCCTTTTTCTTTTTTCTTTCTTCCTTTTTCTTTTTTCTTTTTTCTTTTTTTCTTCTTCCTTCTTTTCCCTCCCGCGCGCGACGTCTCTCTCTCTCCCCCTGTGCATTTTTTTTCGATCGCCCAGACCACCGCCGTCGCGCCGCCGTGTGCGACACCGCCTGGCCCACTGTCTTCCCCAGCCGCCGATGAAGCCAACTCTGCAATCTCAGCCCCCCTTGTGCCACCGTTAGCCACCACGAGCTTCTCCAAGCAGCGGCATTTTTTGTGCTCGCGCGCCGCCATCGCGCCACCTCAGGCCACCATTTCTTCACCACATCATCCTCGACCTCCAAGCAACCCATTGGACCCAACCCCACCTCCGATCCGTCACCGGTGAAGCAAATCCAACTCCATTTTCGTTTTGGGTATTTTTGGCCATAAAACACCCATTTCGCCGCCACCCACGGCCAACCACCACTACCACTAGCTTCACCGACCTCTATAGGCCCTACCCTATCAATCTTGGGTCTTCGTTTGCACCCGTTGAAAAGTGGGTATCTGTGACCCAAGGCCACAGTGTATTTTACACTGTTCTGCAGCTGTTTTTCCACTTCGTGTGCACCCGTGATCTTCCAGAAATTATTATATAGCGCTGTAAGTATTTCTCCAAAGAACTTTCGTAATTTAAATGTATTTTTGCACTAACACATTACACTATATTGTTTGACATGCCGGACTGAGTCCGAGGAGTTCGGGGGTCGGATGGATTTGTGATTGGATTTGTTTGGTTGGTTTTGACTGAATTGGTTATTGTTTGTTGATGGTTATGGATCAGTGTTGGTGCATGTACATATCATTATTTCATGCTTGATCATGTTTGTAAAGAAAACTAGGTTTTCGTGTATTGCATTCATGTGCATGTGTGATTTGGAAGATTGTGATTTCATGTGTGAGAAATTGGATTTGTTTGGATTGATTGATTTGAGAAAAAGGGAAAGAGACTGTAGGGATGGTGGTAAGCAGGGACGGAGGTAGAGTCCCGCCTACGGTGCATGCAGTATGGATGGTGGTAAACAGGGATGGTGGTTGTGTCCCGCCTGTGATTCCCGCCTACGGTGCATGTAGTAGGGATGGTGGTAAGCAGGGATGGTGGTAGAGTCCCGCCTGTGATTCCCGCCTACAGTGCTCTGATATGTATCCATTGTGTGGAAAGGAACTGTAGGGATAGTGGTAAGCAGGGACGGTGGTAGAGTCCCGCCTGTGATTCCCGCCTACGGTGCACGCGGTAGGGATGGTGGTAAGCAGGGATGGTGGTTGTGTCCCACCTGTGATTCCCGCCTACGGTGCATGTGGTAGGGATGGTGGTATAGTCCCGCTTGTGAGTCCCGCCTACAGTGTCTGATAAATGGTTGGATTTCGTGTAAATCATTTTTCTGGAAAAAATGTTTTACTGATAATTTGGGCCGAATGGGATTTTGGCGTGTGTTGGGAATAATCATTTTCGGGGAAAATGATGTTTTGAGAGGAATGTATATTTCTTTTTATGCATGCGTGTTGGTCGCATTTAATGCATTTTTATTACGTGGTTATTTGGGTTGTACTTACCTGCGGTACCATTTTGTGGTAACGCAGATTTTGATGCAGATGAGGAGGATGAGGGCGAGCCTGAGGAGACGGCTCCGCCCGAGGAGTGATCTGGGATCACTTGCTTGGTTATTTGATTTTACTGTATTGTATTTTAATTTTGGATGACTGTATAACTACTTTTAAACCTTACTGATGTTTAGATTGTATTTAAATTCTGGTACTTAGCTGACTAATCCGCTGCGTTATTTTTTTTGTACACCGTTACATGTACTCACTGGCACTTCGTTGGGATGCGTGATCGTGCTGTCACCATCCTGGCGTCTCAATCCCCGTGTTTTTATATAAGGGGGTTTGGGGGCGCCACAAAAAATGGTATGAAGTAGATCCTATGGTCTTCCATACAAGCTTCTCGGTATCTTACATCATTTTCTTCTTTAGTGTTATCAGTCTTCTTTATATTAACCCTTATTGGCTACAAAGATGCTCCAACTTAATGGAAGATCTTATATACTCCTATTATTATTTTGCTTTTGATACCTCAAAAAGGTTATCAAATTGTCTATGTAATTAAGATACATTGATTTTCTTTTGACATCATTAATGATAGTAATAATGGTCAGTTATCTTTGAATTTGGTTTTGAATAATTAGTTATTGGGCATAAATATGAAAGAGATATTCCCTTAAACTTATTATTCTATTTGACTATGGAGATGGTTTTCCATTTTTGGGAATTCTTCATTCTATGTGAATCGGGATTAAATAATCAAGTATAAAATAGAAAAATTAATAAGTTGTGCCCAAATATACGAGTCATATCCAACAACAACACAGGCTTCGAATGAAAGTACCACAAAATTGTATGAAATAAATCGAGGGTTTTCCTTACATGCTTCTTGGTATCTTAAGCCACGTTCTTTTTTCGGTGTGAGTAGTCATCTTTATATTAATCCTTATTGGCAACAAAATGCTCCAACTTACTTGAGGATCTTATATACTCGTGTTACTTACTATTATATTTTTTATTTTCTTAAAAAGATCATCAAGATGCCATTAGATGGACTTTCTATGGAAATGTCATGATAGTGATAACAACTTATTGTGTATGCATTTGATTATGAACGTTATTTATTGTGATCAAATATGAAACTTGGTGTTCAGTTCTACTTTTCATTCTATTTGATGATGGATGGTGTTTTCAGTAACTAGAAATATTTTTCTCTATAACTAGTCCTTGAACCAATCCCATTAGTTTAGTGACGGAAATAATGGTGACCAAACTTGTCACGATTGAGGTTGTTCGAGGTAATTGAGCAAACTGAGCCAAAATCTCTATTCAAATCAATCCATCTTAAACCTAATCCCAAACCTCTTGGTGGAGGATTGGTCTGTTTTCACTACAAGCTAGAGATATGATCATTTAAAATGAAGTTTTTTAACAACTATGATAATTTTATTTTAAATAATGGGTATTTGCAATGACTTTTTTTATCCTTGCAACAGAAACTCCATTTGCTATGAAAATACCCAGTTTTTCCAAGGACAATTAACTCCATGTAAATAATCTAATTGTTGGAACGAAATATGATTATTTCCAACGAAATTTGTTCCTGCAAACAATTAACATTGAATTAAGTTGCAATAAAAGTTTCCGTGACAAATACTATAAAGTTAATTGCAAGGTTTTTTTTAAGGTATTAGCAACGAAAAATTTTCATTGGATTTTATATTCAGTGACAACATCTAGACTTTCATTGCAAACTACTTAATATTATCAACTACAATTCTTGTTGCAAATAGTTTTATTACCAACAAGTTTATTTTCCTTACAATTCAAAATATTTGAAAGAAAAATTGGGCCTTGCATCAGCATGTCATCATAACAGCTAAAGTAATATTTAGAAAGAAATGAACGTGAACTCATAAAACTATCTCATCTCATATAATCGACCATTTGGTCCTCTCCTCCTGAAGGGTGAGGTTTCTACTTGGTCTCTTGACAAAGCTTGTCTCTTGGACAACAGTCTATAGAGTCAAAATCCATGGCCGATGATATCACACAACGTTAGGGTTCTTTGAAGTTAACAAATGAAGAACAACAGGTTTTAACACTGACAGATGAAACAGTTTTATCAACCAAGATTAGAGGCAGTCATTGTCTTTTGGCAATGATACTCAATGACAAAACTGCAATCCGAGAAGCCTTCAAGACCACCATGGCAAAAGTTTGGAACACAACAGGATGGATAACATTTAAAGAATTTGGCATCAACCGATTTCTTCTTGAGTTTCAACTGTTCTCAGATAAGCAAAAGGTCATGCAGGGAAGACCATCATCACCTTATATGCTTAAAAGAGTTTGAAGGGGAGCTTTCTCCAAGCGAGGAGTAGTTTACTTCAGAACCTTTTTGGGCTCAAATACATAATCTCCCTTTTACAAGTATGAATAAGGTGCTGGGTGAAAGGATAGCTGCAACCATCGGCAAGGTGCACACTGTGGAGGTTGTTGAACAAGGGTGTGGTTGGGGGAGCTTTCTAAGACTTAGAGTGGATGTCAATGTCACTAAGCCTTTAATCCGAGGTTGTATGCTCAACCATGAAGGTAAGCAATGTTGGGCCTATTTCAAGTACGAAAGGCTACCTAATTTCTTCTTCAAATGTGGCCTGCTACAGCATGTTCACGGGAAGTGCCCCAGTTTTAACCAAGTCATATAGTCACAAGAACAATATGGGCAATGGTTAAAAGCAGCTTTTGTTTCCCCGCAACTATTTTTAGTCAAGAAATATGGAGGGTCATTTGAATCCTCTTCTCAAGGAACTACCTTTCAGGGGCATTCAGAGGAGGGGGGTCCTTGGAATGCCAGCCATTGCAAGTCTCAATTAGATGAGGAGGCAGAGGTAACAAGTTAGGATAATGCAGCTACGTTTAAGGAGCCAATCACAGGTCATACTAACCAGGAACACAATCTAGACTCTACTGATTTCTCTCCTGCACCCAACGAACAAGACTGCAATGCTATGCATATTTATGGTGATTCCCAAAATCTCAAGCCTCTTGCTGAAAATAGTGGGGGTCTTCTCTATGGTCTAGAGGATGCAGTCCAAAAGGAGGCAACTATTGCCCCAATTGCGTTTTCCTATGAAAGAGATTACTTGGTAGCTGATAGTAGCTTCACTGATAAGGTTAAACTTCCTAATACGTCAAAACCCCATATTTCTGGCCCTCCAACCATTGACTTTCATTCAAACCCCTCTCTAGCTCCCAAAGGCATCATGTGGAAAAGGAAAGCCAGAGGCCAGTCCACAGTACTATCTAATATCACAAATCTCTCATGTACCTCTCCTAAACATAGAAATACCAAAAGACCCGTAATTGTGTTGGAGACCCAATATAGCAATTCTGCCCAAAAGAAGAGGAAGACCAAGCTCAAGCTCAAGCTTGACAGGAGCCAACCTCAAGTTCAAGTGGTGGAGGTTGCTCAGCAGCCCCACCTCCTACAATGAATTGCTTAAGTTGGAATTATTGGCGGTTTGGAAACCCCAGGACAATTCATGAACCTCACCTTTTGGTGAAAACAAACATCCCAAACTTGGTCTTTCTAATAGAGACTAAGTGTAACAGGGAAACGATGGAAAGAACTCGTATCAAGTTGGGTTTTGATTACTATTTTAGTGTGAATAGTAGGGGAAAAAGTGGTGGTTTGGCCCTACTATGGAATTCTTCAGTGGATCTAAAAGTAACTTCACATACTTATTGGCACATTTCAGTGTTAATCAATCTGTTAAATGATGGCACACCTTGGATGTTAATTGGCTTCTATGGACACCTTAACACTGCTAAAAGATGTGAAACTTGGCAACTCCTAAAAGAGCTAACCCCTACACTGAATGTCCCATGGTTGTGTTTTGGGGACTTCAATGAGATCACAAGCCTTAATGAGAAAGTTGGAGCTGCTAGCAGACCCTATAGGCAGATTGTGGCTTTTAGAGAAGCCTTAAAACACTGTGATCTCATTGACCTTGGCTATACAGGAGACAAATTCACTTGGGCCAATAATAGAGAGGGAACTCACTTTACTAAAGAGAGGATTGATAGAGCTCTTGGCAACACTGCTTGGTTTGCTAAATTCGAGCAGCATTCAATTCTACATTTGTCAACATCCTCCTCAGATCACAAGCCTATTTTTATTCAAATCCAGGATAGGTTTGTGACTAAAAAGCAAGAAAGGATGTTTAGATATCAAGCTAGCTGGAGCAAGAGGGATGGATGTGGGAACTTGATCAAACAAACCTAGCAAAACTTCATAGGGCAATCTGATACACTTCAGAACACACTATTTGGCTTAAGAAACTGGAAATAGGGCCTAAAAATGTGGACCAGGGACATGCACAGAAGTCATGGGGATCTCTTGAAGTCTAAAATTGAAATGCTTAATCATCTAAAAGAACAAAATGAGGGGCAACTGTATGATGAGATCAAAGAAATTCAAAAAGAAGTGAATTCATTGCTTAATGTTGAAAACACAAACTGGCAACAAAGTGCAAAGCAAGCCTAGCTAAAAAAGGGGATAGGAATACATCTTTCTTTCATAAATGTACTAGCCAAAGAAGAAAGAAAAATACTATTAAGAAGATTTACGATGAATCTAGCCAGGAGTTCAATAGACAGCAGGACATAAGTCAGGTGTTTCAGCATTTCTTTCAGAACCTATTCACCTCCTCGAGTCCTACTGTTACTGCTGCATGCCTTTCCTCTATGCCTAAGAAAATCATAGTAGACATGAATCTCATCCTAGCCCATCCTTTTACTGCAGTGGAAGTCAAAGAGGTTCTGTTCAGCATTAATTCCTTGGGGTCACCTGATCCTGATGGGTTCCGTGTTGCTTTCTACCAGGAACATTGGGACATTGTGGATGCAAGAGTTACAAAAGATGTGCTTGAAGTTCTGAATGAAGGAATATGGTCTAACACTATGAATGAGACCCTCATTGCACTAATCCCTAAAAAATCCTCCCCCTCTCAGGTGACTGATTTCAGGCCTATAAGCCTATGCAATATTTTTTACAAAATCATTGCTAAAACCTTGGCAAATAGGATGAAACACATCCTACCAGACATCATATCTCCAACTTTGACAACCTTTGTCCTTGCTAGGCTCATAACAGACAACATTATTATGGCTTTTGAATCTCTTTACACCATAAAGGCAAGGTTGAAGGGAATGAATGGTTTCATGGCTCTTAAACTCGACATGAGTAAGGCCTATAAAAAATTGAGTGGCCTTTTCTGAAATCAGTAATGCAACAGCTTGGTTTTGAACAAAAGTGCATTGACCTTATTATGAAGTGTGTAGGATCAGTCTCTTATTCGCTCATCCTTAATGGAGTGCCTCAAGAGTGTTTCAAACCCACAAGGGGGATTAGGCAATGGGACCCACTATCCCTTTTCCTGTTTATTCTCTGCACAGAAGCACTTAATTGCATGCTTAAAAAAGCTGAGAAGGATGAGATCATCACTGGTCCGCTTATAAGAAGAAGCAAACTCTCCACTAACCATTTTTTTTTAAAAGATGATAGTCTCCTCTTTTGCAAAGCAAACTCTATATAATGGAGCAGATTATTTTACTTGCTAGAATCCTATGAAAATGCATCAGAATAGAGGCTAAACAAGGAAAAAAACCTCAATCTACTTCAACAAAAACACCATGGAAGAGACTAAAGGAATCATAACCAACATTGCAGGAATTAGGGGCACCAACTCCTATGAGAAATATCTAGGTTTACCAGCTCTTATAGACAGGTCTCAAGCTCAATGGAAGACCAAGTTTCTTCCCAAGCAGGCAAGGAAGTCCTGATTAAAGTTGTCATACAAGCCATCCCTACTTATAGTATGGGCATTTTTAAATTGCCAAGGTAGCTTCTGGTGGGGGCAGCAATCACAAGAACAAAGAATTCACTGGGTTCACTAGGATCAAATGAAAAGAGCAAAGTGTCATCGTGGCCTTGGACTAAGAGATTTTGCTAACTTTAACTTAGCTCTCCTAGCTAAGCAAGGCTGGAGAATTCTCTCTAAGCCAGACTCACTTGCTGCACAGGTTTTGAAGGAAAAGAATTTTCCAAACAGGTCCTTTCTGTCAGCTAAACTGGGCCAAAACACATCTTACCTACGGCAGAGCTTTCTAGCTGCTCGATCTCTACTTAAAGAGGGTCTAATATGGAGGATAGGAGATGGTGATTCAGTGGAGATTTGATGGCTACCAATGCATACAACCTTCAAGCCTCAAAGCTTTATCAGACTCTTGCAAGCTGATACCAAAGTTTATTTTCTTATTGATAAATAAGTAAATCAATAGAAAACTAACCTGGTTAATGTTATCTTTACAAGGGAGGAAGCTAACCTTATTAAAGCAATTCCTCTAGCCCTTATCCTAAACCTGACATATTGATCTGGAGGAGCACAAATTCAGGTGCGTTCAGTGTAAAGAGTGCTTACCATTTGCTCACTGAGTTGGACAATCAACAGTTGGGTCAATCTTCTAATCCTAGTAGCTCAAAGGACCCCTGGACTAATCTCTAGAATTTGAATATCCCCAATGCAGCAAAAACATTTCTCTGGAGAGCATGCCTTAATGCTTTGCCTACTCGAGCAAACCTTCTGAAGAGAAAGGTCATTGAGGACCCTACATCCCCAATTTGCAAACAGCAACCAAAATTAGTAGAGTACATCCTATGGGACTGTCCCTCAATAAGGGATGTGTGGGGTCAGAGTTCTAGAAAGTTACAGAAGGCAAGTCCTCACTGCCATCACTTTAAAGACTTAGTTGAAGGATTTATGGAGACCCTGGAGCCTAAGGATCTTATGTCCTTTACCATTACCTCGTGGCTAATATGGAAGAGAAGGAATGACATGGTTTTTAAGGAGTAGTTCCTACACCCTTCTGTTGTTTCCCAGCAATCAACATATCTTGTGGAGGAATTACAACAGATGCCTCCTACAACCACCAGGCAGCAGCACGCCAAGTGGGAAACTCCACCTTAGGGAAGACTTAAGCGGAACTGGGATGCAGCACTTGATAAAATCTCTTGTAAGGTGGGAGTGGGTGCAATTATCAGGAATAGTGAGGGACAGATTCTTGCCACCCTCAATATGCAGCATAACTTGTACCCCGACCCTTTTCTGGCAGAAGCATTTACTACATTACAAGCATCCATCTCTTGTAAGTCCTGTGGCTATAATGATGTCATCATGGAGGGAGATTCACTACAAGTCGTTACTGGACTCAACTCAACTCAACTCAACATCAGACATCCACACCTATGCAAGCTAGTTGATAGCAGACACTAGAACTACTCTTAATTCCTTTACTTTTTGGTCAGCAAGGCACACTATAAGATCTAACAATTCTGTTGCTCATGCCTTAAAGTAAGGATGCTCTTAGCATCAGTGGTTATACCACCTCATTTGATTTTGTATCTCTTTGTATCTAAGCTTTGGTTTAAAAGCTTCTTTTCAATACAAGATACCTTTGCATCAAAAGAAAGGAATGAACGTGCACGGGCATCATGTCAATATCTTTAGGATTTTTAATATTTGCAACTTTAGAGTACCCGTTGTTTTATAGTATCAAGACTCAACTAATTATATCCACAAGAATCAATCATCCAGTTGCATTGGAATGAATCCAAATAATAAATTAAGGTTTTTGTGCTGTACATCCATTAATACTAAACAACAGATCACTAGTACGTAAACTATATATCCTATTAGTTGTTTCATGTTCAATCTTTTGTTTATGTTTTTAAGTTCATTAATTTTCTCTTTTGGTCTCTTCACGTAATCTAATATGAATTCTTTTCTTTCTTGGTTTCTTTAATTTCTCTATGGATCGAGGCCGCTTCTCCTTCTCCTCAAGGTTGTCGTTAGGCCTATGCAAGAAACCGATTGACCCGGCCCGTCCGAGAGACCCAATCAGACCCGAACCGAGATATCGATTTTAACTAATGTTAGGGTTCAACCCGGCGACCCACCTCTTTAAAAACTCAAGCCCACATTTTTATTCTCTGCAAATAAAACCCTAGCCACTTCTCTTCCTCACGATACCAGTCACCATCGCCTCTATTCCCTTCACAGTTTCAACAGCACACAGTATTTCCTTTGCCACTCTCGTTGATTCTCTTCGTCCAGGTCTCTACCCATTTCAACTTTCTCTCATTTTGCGGACTCCAACCATTTGAATAAGTGCAGAATCACCGGCGCGAAGAGGACAGAACCTGGGCTATCTACAACACTCGGCAACTGGGTAAGAAAGTAGAGGGATGTTCTGGTCGAAGATCCCATGTGCCGCCGCTCAAAAACCAGAGGGGTGTTCTAGTCGAAGATCCTGTGTGCCGTCGAAACCGTGAAGCTCTACAACAGATCTCCATCCCGCTGGTCCTTCTCGATCTCTGTCTCTCTCTGCTGCTTTTCTCCGTTGCTTTCCTTCGCAACTCTGGGTGAAGTATTCCACAAAACCCGATTGGAATCACCAGCGCGAAGAGGTGGTGTTGTAGGGTTCAGCAACCATTTGGCTTGGGCGTGTACCCAGTAATGGGGGGGGGGGAACAAGGAGAAGGGTTGAATCTTCGGGTCAGGTCGGCCTGACACACCCATAAACACGGGTCGGATCGGATCGGGCTCAAATGTTGAATGGGTTGCAGCCCTAGTTGTCGTAGGCAGGCTCTTATTTCCTTTTCTTTTTATTTATCTTTTGGATAATGCTACACATCCCGTTCATTATCCCGTTTTCTCTTCCCGTTTGACGTGGCCGGTACACGTTGCACAATTTTTAATTATTTTAACCCCACGTTGCTTTCCAGCCCATCAATCACCTTCTCTTCTCGTTGAACACTTCATTTAATTTTTTTTTTAAGCACAACCCCCCAAGTTTCGTCTCCTTCTCCTTAGTTTCCCCTTCTCCTCAGTTTCCTAGCCCCACAAGTTTGTCTCCCTCTCCTCCATCTCCGACGGAATCTCCAAGGTTTGTTTGGTTTGTTTGTTTTCTTTTTTCTTTTTCTTTTTTTAACCTCAGTTTCCCATGCACCCACCGGCCCATCTCTACAATTTTTTTTTCTCTGGAATTTTTTTGGAATTATATGATTTGAGTGCTTTATCTTCTGGGTATGTGCCGAGACTGCCTCCGTCAAATCATCGGAGACTAGCATAGCAGAGTTCCATGTGGCAACATAATTCAACCCTTGTTCCAAACTCAGGTCCCTGCTTCTTTGTAGCACCGCTTTTGTCCCTGTGACTGCTAGTGGAGACTTTTCTGCAATTCTTGCCACCCATTTAAAAAATTAAATATTTTAACCATTATCCTCATTTTATTTGGTGTTCAATTTATTGAGAAATGCCCACAATTGTTATTCCTGTTATCTAAAGCTAAATTTTTTACACTATCGCATAAAGACAAGATTGAGATTAACAAACAAGGTTCTCATTACCCATTTCATCAAACATGGCAACTTTGATTCTCTTTGCCATTGAAGTGCTTATGCACTTCAAATCATATAATTTCAATAAATCAGACCCATAAATCTTTCTAAAAAAAATAAATAAATTTATCTTGGAGATTTTGTCGGAGATGGAGGAGAAGGAGACGAAGCTAGCTTGGGGGCGAAGTCGATGGGCGATGGGGTTGGGGAGAAGGAGACGATGGGGCTGGGGGGTTCAAACTCGTGGGGTTGGGAAACTAAGGAGAAGGAGATGAAGTTTAGGGCGATGTGCTTCAAAAAAAATTAAATGAAGTGTTTGACGTGAAGAGAAAGAGACCAAGTCAATGGGCTGACGATGTGAGATTAAAAAAAGTAAAAATTGTGCAACGTGTAGCGGACACGTCAAACGGGAATAGAAAACGGGATGAATGAGCGGGATGAATAGCATTATCCTTTTTGTAAAGTTAATTATAAATTAAGTGTGCTCGTTTTACAAAAATACTCCAATTTATAGTGTAGTTATGAAAAAAATTGTATATAAACTACCATTACATTGAAAAAGATAACAAGTTACTTCTGATTATATCATTACATAGTTTACACGGACTTAAAGTATAGATTTACTATAAAATAATAAGTAAATTTCTTTTACCTATACCTTTCTCTTACTAATTCTTTTTTTTTTTTTTTTTGTGGGACTGTGGGGGAGGGCAGAACCAACCGCACTGTCGCTTTGCTTACTATACTAATTAAAATAAAGATTCCCTACAATTTTTTTTTTATCTACAATATATCACTCTTAATAATTGAAGAGAGATCTTAAAGTACGTCATAAAATACGAGCCCTGCATACTTATATATTTGTGAAATCATCTCAGTACTCCCTCACGTGTCATGTGAGTGATACTCTTAAGTCATATAGAATCTAGATTCGAATTCATAATTTATAATACGCTATATCAAATGAAATCGTCACTTATATCAAAAGTTTAAATTGACTAAAAGAAGTATATTTAATTATTTATATTATATTTTTAAGAATATTTAATGTTGTTATTAAATTTAAAACTAAGCCTATCATGTGGTACAGGTATTTCTTTTTAAAAGAAAAAATTTATGTATATAATATATATAAATCAATCAAATAAATGTTATATATGGTGTTAACGTATAAATAAATATATTTGAGTACTCGTTTGTTTTCACAACTCCTTTCAACTTATTTTATCTCATTTCATCTCATCATTATAACTTTATCAAATTTCTACAAAAAATAAAATAAACAATTCAATTTTTTCAAATCCTAAAATAAAAATAATATTAAAAAAATATATTCTAACAATATTTTATTTAATTTTTTAATTTTAATCTCATATCAGCTCATATCATCTTATCTTATCTATGAAAACAAACGAGAGAATCGCTCGAGTGTGTAATTTAGCCAAGGGCTTCGAATTTCAACCAATAACGTGGAAAAGAAAACATATATACTAATCTATTGAAACCAACTCTCTAGTCTCATAGATAGGACGTACTAATAAAAGGTTGTAAGGATTAGGCTATTTCACATAAATTTCTCTTTTTTTTTAATTGACTATGTAACGATCCAGCCTATTAATTCTAAGATCGAGCAATGCAAAATCATTTATTTTCATGTTCTAAAAATTCTCATAAACGTGAGCTTTTGGATAGATACCAAAAAAATTGACAAGTGAGACAACACCTAAGGACGGGCTGGAGAGAGTGATAGTAGTACATTAAAGAGTCTTGTAACCCACAAATAAAGTGAAGAGGCTGTGAGGTTGGCGATTGCAGAGATTGTAATTATTGATGAGATACCATTTAAAGTTGTTGAAGGATAGAGATTTAGGAAAGTGTGTTGGTCTCTTGAATCTCGGTTTAAAGTGTCATGTTGTGTCACAAATACAAGAGATTGTATGAAATTGTATGAATTAGAAAATGGGAAACTTAAATAAAAATCTCAGGCCCACTCAACTCTTAAGGTAATTTAGGGAATCGATTATTAGAGGAAGGAGAGAGATGCATAAATTTCATGAGAAGTTAGTGAGATTTGAGACTAACAAAACGAAAGAGATATCAGATATTCAATAGTCACAAGGAATTACAATTTAATAACTCACAAGTAGTGTTGCTGAGATAACCAACTTGAAAGCTATAGAAATCAAACGTCGTATGTATTCTGTTATACAGACAAATACAACTGAACCCCTTGAGACTGTGAAAACTCTCAATACAAGAACAAGGGATAGATAGGTTCTAACATAATCAAGAATAACATAACTACTAGAGTGAAGAAACATTCGAACAGAAATATACGAACGAAGAATAGAAGTGTGGCATCTCAAGGTCCAGTGTTTAGTTTGATGGTGGTGGGGAGAGGAAAGGAATTGTTGGGATTGTCGTCGGGATGGTGGAAGGGATTGAAGGGATTGAGGTTGGAATGGTGGGCAATGGAATTGTTGGCAACATTGGAGGTAGTGCAACCTTGGGAACGGTAGGCATTGTTGGCAGTGTTGGGAGTTGGGTGCTTGGGAGTGGCGGCAATGTGGACTTTGGAAGAGTTGGTTGAGTTGGCAATGGGTTTGTTGGCAATGGTGGCAATGTGGGCTTTGGAAGGATAGGTTGAGTTGGCAATGTAGGCAATGGCCTGCTAGGCAGTGGTGGCAATGTGGCTTTAGGCAGCGTTGGCATAGAGGGTAGTGGAGGCAAGGCCACCTTAGGCAGAGATGGGATTGTAGGCGCTGGGGGTGGAGCAGCTGGTGTATCCAAGAGGTAACGAGCTGCAAGACTCATTTCGGCACTTGAGAATAGCAATGCCATGATCATAGAGAGAATAGAATGAAACAATATTTAGAAAAAGCCATGGTTTAAACGCTAGGAGAAGAATGTTTCTAGAGCTGTTTTTTTCGCTTCTGATATTGGCCGGCTAGTTGTGTTGATTGAAGGGAACATGTAGCCGGTAGTCTTTATAGAGTCCAAATTGTGAAGGATCTTGAGGAATAGAAAGGAACTAAAATAATGTGAGTTTGATGGGATGTGGTTGTGGTTGTAGGAAGTGGCAGGAAAGAAACATTAGTTCACTCACCTTCCAAACCGAGACAAGTCTTGACACCCACTTAGAAGCTGCTCAAGAAAAACAGACCGACATGGTTACGACTCATTGAAACATTGCAATGAGTTACTGAACGAATTTGGGAGCAAAGGACGCGTATTGGGGTGGAGAAGATAAAGTTAGCTCACTTGTGCAACCTATGATTTGACAATTACTTTGTTGGCTCGGGACAGAGTCTTATTAATGTTGTAATATGGTTGAAGTCGTCTAGAACATAAAGTAGCCTATCATAATTTTTTTTGTGTTTTAATGGAACCAGGTCTACCTAGCTAGGACAACCAAGGTATCTCCAGACTCCAGGGTTGTGTTTAGGTTGCCTAGGTTAGGAAATGACTTAAGTGCTGTTTGGACAGTGAGTTAAGATGAGATGAATTAAGATAAAAGTTAAAAATTAAATAAAATATTATTATAATATTATTTTTTAATATTATTATTATTTTGATATTTAAAAAAATTAAATTATTTATTATATTTTATGTAAAAATTTAAAAAAATTATAATAATAAAAAAATAAAAATAAAACATTTTCACTATCAAATGGGGTCAAACCATGCATAGCTTGGAGAATCCAGACATACTTGCTTTCTTTTTTATCTTTTAAATACTTTTTTATACCTATTCTATAATTTCCAACAATCTATACATTAAAGAAATTATGCTACTGCCGAAACCGAGAGTTCAGTACCGACAAGTTTAATTGTACTTTTTTTTTTTTTTTCTCTTTCAATCATTTTTTATATTTTTTTTTTAAGTATCAATTTATTAATAATCACATTCTTAACCGTTAAGTTAAAAAAATTCAATCGATCGACTTTGTCCGTAAGCTTTCTCATTTCAACTATCATTTTTCATTTTTAAATCTCATCTCCTATACATAAGAATATTGATTTGCATATTCGCCTGAGTTCACTCCAAGAAATATAACCATCCATACCCACTCAAGTCAATCCCACGAGTCTCTTATCCATTCTCATTTGATGACAGTGTAAGAGCGAGTCAAAATAGAAATCTTAATCTTAATTATAAAAACTTAAAGTTCTTTCATATCAGTGATCAAATCTTAAACAATAATACAAATTTAAACTAATTGATAGCCTAAGACAAGCATTATAATTTTTAAAAAGCTTATAGATCCAGTGCAAGGTATCATTTCTTTGTATATGGACCTCTAAACCCTCGTGTACACAATGATATATGGACTTCTGATCTAAAGATTCTTAATATATGGACTTGGGAAGATGAGATTATTTTGCTGAGAAAGATAAAGGGTGGGTTAATTTTGTTGGTTCATATGAAGGATTTAACCAAATTATAGAGCAAAATTTGAATGGTACAGATCAAACCAGATTACTGAGATTGTCCACAAATTACTGAGATTACTGGTCAAATTATTTCCGTTTCATTTCAGTATGTGATAACCTTGAAGGAGATGATTGTCCACAAATTACAGCCAGAAAGAACTTCTCTTTTTTCACAAGAAATTTCTCAAGAAGCTCTTCTGCTATGGGAAGAAAGAATTATAGCTAGCTGTGCTCGAGTTCAATGGCTTAAATATAATGGTATTTTAGAACTAATCTACATCCAGTATGTAACTATTTATAGTGCAGAAGTCATAAGGAATTGCATCTGAGGAGACAATGAAATCTACCATTATTACCCTAATACTTGTAAACCAAAAATGGAGCCCTATCGGCTACAACTTCACTGTTAGAACTGGAATATGATTTCAGCCTTGTTCATAATTTTCAAGAGGCTGATGTGTCTGGCTCCACATCTTCTGAAGCTGAAAGGTCATTGGCTTCTTTCTTGCCATCCCATTCACTTTTATTCATTGGAGACTCCGACCTCCTCTGCGACCCCATCCCAAGCCTTCGCTTATGTTCTGAGATTTTTTTATGGAAATCATATAAGGATCCAAGAGACATGAACCTGAACAAAATAATGACAGAGTCTAGCCAGAAATATTACTTTTACTAGTAATTGCATGACGAGTTATTGCCAAGAATTCTTCCCACTTGAATTTCCCTAGTTCTTGCTTCTCCTCCTCAGAAAGCTCGAAGTTGGGTTCCCTCCCACACATGAAAGCAGCCCTGGAATATTGGAAAAAAAAAAGGGACAAATGAGTTCACACATACCCGTTATTAGTCTATTTTGGCACATAATGTCTGCCCAAAAACTTCAGTAATGTACTAATTTCCTTTTTTCCCTTCGGCCTAATGATTTCCTCCTCCAATTTGGCCCAAGTAGATCACACGATAAAATGCCAACCATGAGAAACGCCAGAAGTCCAAAAGAATAGCAGAACTACCATAAGTAAGCAATTAATAATTCATAATAGAGATGGTATTCTTATCAGAAGGTAGTCCAAAAGAATAGCAGACGAACTAAAATACCAATAGGTTTCGCTTTGTTCCCTCCTTTTAATTTGACTGCTAAAATTGTGTTAGATTTTTGTTTCATCTTAACAGTCAGATTTTAGCTGAAAGTGCACATTGAAGTTTATAGAAAGCTTAATATCCAAATTGAAATGTTTGATAGTGTAAGGATAGAGTTTTCCTCCAAACTAGTTTGGAGGAAGTTTATCTATAAGAATGACAAGTGTCCATAGACAATTGACATACACATGCATTTTTAAAAGTCTTTAAGTTAGAAACTTGTCACGTGTCCCTTCATTAAAAAAGACGTGTTTTTCACAGGATCAATGGACACATGCCAATTTTTTAAATGGGTTGAAGGAAGTTTCCTACAATCCAATTTGGAGGAAAACTCAAATTTAAGGAGAAAAGTGAAAAATAGGGGGTAGTTTGTAGGTGACAAGTGTAATTATCACTAATAAAATGCGTAGAACAAAATCTTATCCAGTTTTTGCTGAATTCACAACAAATCCTCTCAGTGAGGGAAGTCAAGAGCGTACCCAAAAGACAAAAGAGAAAAAAAATGCTGAAAGTTCAAATAAAAAAGAAGTAAGAAAAAGAAAAAGCTGCAGACCTGATATTGAACAGTAAGTTATATATTTGTATATACCCTGACATAAGTTATATATTTGTATATATCCTGACATATTTCAACTAATAGTGTAGACTTTGGCTATTTTTTATCAATTGAAAGCCAGAAGATTAGACTTCCCACTATGTTAACTGAAATTGCTGATTCATGTAAGACAGTCAATTATCGGAAGACTCTAGGGATCGCCCACATCCTTTACCATCCTTCTTGAAGGATGTCATTTCGTCTCATTTCTACTAGTTTGCAGTTTCCAATGTACTTATCTTTTGTACCAAATTGGTGTATTCGGATATTACAATTTCAGACCAATAAAAAAGTACTTTCTGTTATATTGTGGCTGCAAAAGTAAGGGATTGCCAAATTTAAATCAGGGAAGAGAAATAGATTCTTAAAACATGAAAGAGTGAATTGAGCAACTTTGTTTTGCTTAGAAACATTATTTCAGGGTTGATTGTAGAATGTTCTTTGTTTCTTTTATTTTTTTTTTATTGGCACTAGGTGTTCTAACTAATCTTGGGGGTGCAGAGGCTCTCATCAAAGAGTTTCCTGCAAGTGCACCTCGGGTAGTTTAAGGGGAAATTTCCTCAATCCGATGACCCCTAGAAATTGTTTGCACCTAAAGGTTCAAATTTTAAACCTGGAGGAAGCATACCACCAAGACCAAGGCTCTTACCACTTGAGCCAACCTCTAGAGGTTGTACAATGCTATATACAAGAGCAAATGTACTCAGCTAATTCCGTTTTTTTTTTTTTTTTTTGGTTTGTTTACGGGTTTTTTCGGTCAACATAGATCTTTTTCACACGTCATCAAAAGGAGGAAAGAACGGAAAGAACAAAAAATTCCTTCATTTCCTAAGATTATCAATGGAGAAGTTTTTCAGTTTCAAAAAACACAAGCGTTTGTGTCTCTAACTACAATAGTTGGTAAGTGTAGAATAACTTCAGGTGCCAATACAGAAGGAATCAAGAGGTTTTGGTTTTAGACACAGTTGCACAACATCATAAAGACCAATATGGTTTGATCTGAAGGTGCTATAATTTCAAAGAAAAGTGTGAGGCTCACAATCTTAGCAGGCACTGCTCAAAACTGCAAGGTGGTCAATCACCAAATATAAACCAGGGCCATAGGTAGATAGTAAACACAAAAGATTTGTGCAGCTACCACACAAACAGGGTTATGGTTTTTTAACTTGTGCCAGCTGAGAAATGCACTATTCTTCTTTTTCTTCTCTATTTGTCGCGGGGAGCAGTGGGGATTAGTTCATTTTTCTTTATATAATTTCACTGTTATGTTATCTTTAATAGAACTCTTGCAAATGAAAAACGTTGGTATGAACAAAGGTTGAAATTCAGAGTTACCTGTCATACAAACGGGCAGCCTCTTCTTGTGAACCAACAGTTCCGAGGTGAATCTGTTTCTTATCAACTTTAATTGCTGCCTGCCATTTCATATTTTTGTAATAGACACCTCTCATCAGACATGGTTCTTGGTTTTGAAAAAGCTTTCTCCTGTGTCGCTTTCTGCGTTTTATCGGTGGCCCTAAAATAAAATAATCACAATAATAAGACTAACATATGTCAAGTTTTAGAACAGCCAGAAATCTCATAGCATTTTACATGAATGAGATCCAGAAGAAAGGGCTAAACCCAGATCATTATACTTCGGAAACAAATAAAACAGAGATAAAAATGCATTGCCCATGAGAGTGATATAAATCAAAATACAATCAAAACTATAAAACACGATGATGAAAGACACATGCATCCAAAGTATAAAATGCTGTAACTCAATGGAACTATGCAACTAAACCAGGCAAATCTCCAACAGCTCAAAATATGGAATGGGTAAAACACTCTTCCAAACCAGAAACATGGATATAAAAGTTTTCAAAAGATGTCCACCAGCTTTTAAGACATCAATAATTTAAGAGGAAATGACTAGTTTTGGAGAGTTTTAAATTTAATAGAATTTAGGACATTCTGTGTAGAAGACTCCTACTTCAGTTGTACTGAAAAGTTTTAGACTTGACAGTACATGATGCTCTCACTCTTGGTGTCATGTCACCTAAATAATTTTTTTGTTGGTTTACTTGATCATTAAAAAGCACGTGAAGCATGAGAATCCAATCTTGAAGCATAACAAAAGGACAATGGTTCTGAACACTGAAAGAATGAGCAAGCAGACGCCACAAAAGGTTTTCAGATGAATACCTAGTTTGTTCAAAGGATAGTCATACAGGAGCTACTGAGGTGGAAAAATGGAAAAGAAAATATGATTCAGAAAATATTGATAGCACGGTTTGTACTCTAGATGAGCAGTATGTGTTGATACCCTGAAAAAAGAACTCCTAAAATACTGAGCGTTGAGATCTTATGAAATTTCTGACACAGCATTGTTCAAACACCAAAATCATCAAATGCAACATAAGATTACATAACCAGGTTTTTCAAACCAAGGGTACTTGATTACTTGAAGTGGGGAATGTTTCATATAAAGGCATTCAAATTGTAGTGCTAATTTCATCAGCTTAATCTATGATAACTGTTTGTATTCCAACCTCTTTCCTTCTTGTATAACCTTCCTTGTTCATTATTTCTATTATCATCTCAGATCAATATAGTAAAAAATATTCCACAACAAACCACAATCAACTTATTTCATAATAAAAAATAATTTTTTAAGTTTGTCTCTTTAAGGTATCCAGCAATTACAATCTTTCGGTAGATTATCAAACAAAAGTTGACCAAAAATGACGAAAAATATCGCTGCTCTTTGTAGAAGAAATGGAGGAACAAATTTAAGTTCACTCTGGCTTAATTAACTCAAGCACATTTAGAGCAGATAATTCGCAGAACAACAAACCTGCAACTGGTTGAATGGGCTGCTCTTTAGATGAGCTCGAACCAGTTTCATTTGATGATCCAGGTCGCATTTTATTCTGGGAAACATAAACTAAAAAGGTAAGCCCAAAGCATACAATAGAATCATACATCTTGCAAACACGCAGCTGACTAGTTAGGAATTATGTCAATAAAGCACAAGTGTTTGTAAAACCAAGTCTGGGGCATCAAAATTCCAAAGCTTTTAGGATTTGACAACTTAACAATCTGATACTCCGAGCCTATCAAATCATGTTCCCTACAAGAACATTTTTGCCAAAAACAGAATGCCAGTCTCTAACAGACTTTCCAATATCCTATGGTGGATCATCATATCCTGAATCTCACTTTCTTGCCAATGATGGATTCATCATATATCCTGAATCGCACCACAGCATTGTACACCATGTGCAAATACAGGAGAGGAAATATACACATTACTATCTAAATATTTTCAATCATGGTTAATGAAAGCATAAATCTATGTGACGAAAAGATCCCCAGGTTCCATTCAGTGACTAAGGGGAGAATAGCTATGTAGTTCTCATGAAGATATTGTTCCACCATCCATTTTTCCCTTTACTTCCGTAGCTTCGATCTCACGGATTATTTCCATGATTGGATGCTGATGTAAATGGAAATATGTTAATTTCTTAATTATGCCTAATTAAGAAATATCCTTATGAGGTCCTTATGACAGAAATATTAAATATATATGATCCACTACAAAGTCAGACCAACCCAGTTGTCAAGCAGCAGAATGAACTATTTTAACCAAGTAAATGGGGTTGGAGGTTGGAATAACTTACTTGCAGAGCTAAGCATTTTGCCACAACAAATCACTAAGATCTATACGTTAACAATGCAGTGGAACAAAACTACTATCTAGGGCCTAAATTATGAGGGAGGCCCATTATGCTTGGATGGCATTAGGCTATGTGCCACGAAAATAAAGTTGCACTAAAGGTTGATCCTAAAATATTCTATTAGCCCCGTTTGGATGCTGAGATGAGATGAGATGAAAAATCTGTAAATAGTAATGAAATAATTTGTGAATAGTAGTGAAATGGTTTGAGTTAAGGTATTTTATGGGGTTTTGGGAAATGAGAGAAAAAAAGTTGAAAAAAAGGTGAATAAAAATATCAAGTTAAAATATTGTTAGAATATAATTTTTGTTTTGGGATTAGAAAAAACTGAATTGTTTTTTGTATTTTGTTTGAAAGTTTGGAAAAGTTGTAATAATTAGGTAATGATTAGATAAAAAAGTTGAAGATTTGAAATTGAAAAATGTTTGTGTTTTGGTGATGTTTCTTATCTCATCTCAACATCCAAACCAGCCCAGACAAAATTTTGGACAAAATAGTACGAATTATAGAGCAATAGCAATGTGAAGACTTATCAAGGCAGAGAAACAACAACTTCAATGCTCTATCTGATGCTGATGGTTTGTATAGATAAGGACTGATACTTCTTACCCCCACTGACTGGTTTACATCATCTGAAGGTACTGGATGCACTCTGACAGGATTGTTAGTCTGGGTAGGATTTGCAGGAGCAGTTCCATTGAAAAACCTAGGAAGTGGAGCTATGAATGAACTTCTCCCTGCAGAAGCCAATTAATTTTGGTGATAAAACTAAATTCCAGTTCACCAGCATGTAATTATTTAGAATCAATAACACAGATTGAGTAGTGACATTTACATTTAACTTCTACCAGAAAATAATGCTACCTACTCAACAAATAATGTTAATTACTCCGAGTTGGGGCAGCCTATAGAGGACAGTCCAACAGAAGCACACAACAATTTCAATGTGTATATTTCAAAAAGTAATTACCAGAGCATAGCCCCAAAAGCTTGCGCCTTCGTAAGCTCACCATATTTTGACTCAAATTTCCAATTAATGTACAATGGCCTACTTTTCAACTTCTTTCATCTATCACCTAGCTCCCTGGATCACAAAAGGAAGAACACTGTGACAAAGGTACACATGAAACCAAGTTTTAGACAGAAATTACTTGCAAATGACAACGATTTAATGCATTAAATACCAATTTGAAACCATTGAAAAAGAGATTATAACAACAATAAAGCACCTGTTATGATAAAGATGAATAGAACAAAAAGAAATAAATATAGTGCTCATACACGAGTATAGAGAACAGCATCAGTTGAATATTACAGTTGCTGATATGACAGTTGGAGAACATGATCAAATTTACCACGAGAAACATCTTTATGTTACTAGTATGTCATTTAGAAACAAGATTCCTACTGAAGGATAACTTGCACTACAATATAGCCCTATTATAAAAATCCTTTATATATTATGCTTCATGTCTGCTCATCGAAGACATGGGAATTCCATGTTTGTGCAAGTGGTTATACCAGCAGGGTTACTTCATTGGTGATTTGCCTACTTCCAAATTTAAGCTCAATACTATTGGCATAAACTCAAGTAGAACCTAAATGAATGACTAGCGGATGCACTATTTCTTCTTTGAGAAGATTGTTGCAACAGGTCAGCACCAGCTACACAGACTGGGTGCCATGGACTTTTCCACAAGCACACAAAAACAAAACTCGGGAAAAGAAATAGCATGGTTTTTAAAATTGTCATTTGATTACCAAAACTCTAAAAATCACATAAGCAAAGACCCAAGGCAATTTCTAAGAAACTAGTCTACAACGATCAGTGGGATCAAATATCACCATTCGGTCAAATCATCTTAAAGTTCACCCTAACATCGACTCCTGACACTCAAATTCATCTTGACAAGCTGCAAAGGACAGGCAGAAATTTATATTTATGCCAGTTAGAAAGTTTCACCACCTAAGATATCTCAGCGTCCACACTAGAACAGGAATAAATATAAAATAACTGACAATAATTTCCCATTGAAGTTCCATAAAGAACCAAGCTTGCCTTCGATTTGTATGCATTTAAGGGGAAATAATGCGGTTGATCTTGAACTATCAAAACAAAGCAATGCAAACACGAAAAACCTTCCATGGTTTGGGCCAATCTTCTTTCAGAGTTGCTGAAATTGGTGTATCAGTTGCAAGTTAGTAGAAGGGTGGGAAACATAAAACCCAAAAAGGAATTAAAGAAAAAAAACAGGTTAAAAAATAAGCCACCTAGTGATCCATTGTAATTTGCAGACACTAATCACAAAACACTCATCATGCTAAACGGGATCAGTGTCAAGAGAAACCAACACAAACACCGAAAGAATCCCCTAGTAGGATTTCCTGATCTCTCTCCAAGGAAACAAAGTCAACCCGACCAACATACCACCTTTGTTGGAGGCGTTAATCGTAAATACAAGCCCAAATGCACAAGCACAAAATAGAGTCCAACAACACGCTTTTAGGGGCCAAAACACAAGAATCAAGAAATCGAGAAAGCCAAAATAAGAAACGGAAGACTTGTCTGCCGTCAACGCAGAATGCTCACGACCAAAGACCCAGCAGACAAGTCAAGAACGGACTACCCAAAAGGAAGAAGAGGAACAAAGCCACTAGAAAGAGAAAGAGGCAGGCATTGTTCGTACCTGAAGAGGCAGGGAAGGCGGCGGCTGAGAGAGCGTGGAACCGGAGGGGAATCGCAAAGGTGGTTGGTGAGCAAAGTGCAAAGGGATTTAGGAATTTAGGAAGGAAAGGTGGTGAGTGAGTAAAAAAGAGAGGAGATAGAGAGAGAAAGAAGAGATTATGTATTAAGTTTGTGGCTCATGCATCTACCACCTTTTGTTTTTATGTTTCTCTTTCTCATTTGTATGGAGAGGAGGGTGGTGTTGGAGGTGGTTTAATGGTGTCTAGAGAGGAAAATCAGTCTTTTAGAGAGAGAGAGAGAGAGAGGTTGAATACGAGTAGAAGAAGAACGTATGCCTTTCATATGTGCTTTAGTTAGGTTGGTTTCCCTTGCTGCCCCTTTCCAAGCTTTGTGCAAGACCTTGTTTAACTTTGTTGGAATTACTATATCACCCCTTAATACTGTTTTATATGCAGTACCCTTTCCATTTAAACAGCTTTACATACATGTGCTTGTTGTGCATAAATACAGAATAATTATATATATATATATATATAAGAAATGTTCTACAAATGAGTTCCTATATCCCAAACCAATTGATGGAAAAAGCATGTGCATTGCCTCAATGATCCTTGACACAAGTGTTTTTCAATTAAGGGTGTTTGTGACATTTTGCATATTAATGCTTATTTGGATGCAGGGCAAAATGACACTAAACTTGAAAATAAAATCTCAATTACATTACATCAAAGCTTTATTGATTTATTCTAAATTCAATTATTTTCGAGTTTTACATAATATAGGCACCAAAGATAGTGTTGGCTATGATATATGAGATCCCTAATAAAGAATGTTTCAAAAACTTACATAATCATTTGACTATTGATAGCATTTTCTTATTGACATATAAATAGAAATGTCTTATAAAACATGTCTTGAGATGGCGATGATGATGATGATGATATAATCCGTATTAAAATTGTTATGCATCTCTAATGATCCGTTATATAAATATGGTGGATGGAGCGCACCTGCCATATCCCCCTACACATACATGGTGGTTTAAACATCAACAATATTAATAAGAATAATATGTATTTTAAAATTTCAAATTTATAAAAAGTAATATTAGATATAGATTTTTTTTTTTTATGTCAGGAAACCTCTCCAAGGTAAAACCCACCCACTCCTTTTGAAAAAACCGTGAGATTCACGATTATAAAAATAATTTTTTCATCTAATTTTCAAATTTATTCACTTTTTTTTTTAAATGTACGAAACTTTCACAACTTAAAATGATAAATATCATTTCTCACAAAACTTGTGTCACGTTTAGATACCTAGATTTAAAATTCAAATTCTCTATCTAACCAGGTTTTAAATTTGAATTTCAAATTAAATTAAAAAGAAAAAAAATTGAAATCGTGGCATGACATTGATTTGAAATCTAATTTTTTTTTTTAATGTAATTTTAAATAAAGAGAAGTATTATAGTAATAAAAAGATTTTATAAAAATAAATTCATAAAAAATAATGACAATATTAACCTTTCACGAGTGTCACAAAACCTCATATTAAATTAATTATTAAATAAAAGGGAATGGCAAGATAGTCATTTAAGAGAAACCCCTATTAACCCATGTACGAAAAACTCTTTTTTTTTTTTTTTTTTATGAACTTGTATTGAAAATAATGGGGGGGGGGGATTGAATGGGGATTGTAGGAATTGTGAAGGCTGAAACGAAGGTGCAAATAAATGATTATTTAGTGTGAGCTGGTTGGTAGCGAGGGGCACCGACGAAACGCTGATTGGGTGGGCGGCATTCCTTCCCTTCCCATATACATCAAGTTTGTAGATAATAATGTCTCGCCAACCCCAACCTTATACTCCCCCACCTTTACCCATTTAAATAAGAGTAATATACATTTTATTTAAAAAAGAGTGTATTTATTATTAAGAAATAATTTTTTTTTAAATGAACCTCATATTTATCCACTTTTTTCAATGTGAGTATGTGGTAATGCTTTGTTTGGTTACACAGTTCATATAAGATAAGATGAAATATTTTGTTAAAATTTGAATAAAATATTGTTATAATATAATTTTTCAATATAATTTTTTTAAAAATTTTAAAAAGTTGAATTGTCTAGTATATTTTACGTTGAAGTTTGGAAAAGTTGTAATGATTATATGAAATGAGATAATTTGATTTCGTGTAACCATATAAGTTCTTATACAATCTATGACTGTATTTAACATTTTTCTTTAAATAAATTTCATAATTTATTTTTTTAACAGCAAATCTCACTATTCTTCAAAATGAGTGTTCGGCGCTTATACAACTTATGATTATATCTAACATTACTCTAATTCTTAGTATCATTTGCTAACAATGTTGGTAAATGAGATCCTCTCGTTTTATTGTCCAAGCTGGAGTATAGGAAGTATTTGATAAAGTGCTTATATGATGTTATTTAATTTAGTATATAGATTTGAGTGTTACAAATTAAAATTTATCATTTAAATGATATAAATAGTATCTTATACATACCGATTTAAGAATAAAATAATTATATACATAAGCCCATATTGCATAGTAAAGGAAATCCATCATCCACTACATCACCCCCAATGCATGAACTTTGAGAGAGATTTATCAAATTTTTTATGAAAATGTAAATTCTATAAATAAATAAATTTTTTATATTTGATGGAATTTTTTTTTTTATAAAAAAATCCGTACAAAATTTATATATTTAAAATTTGTATATATTATTTGTCATGATCCGCAAAAGGGTCAAGGTGGTATAGGCTGGACGTATAGCCGATTGCCACAAATGCGGCCGTCGCCTAAAGTGAATGCTCTGCTCCCTACTACGTACCAGGAGGCGCTATCTACAATACTATAGTATAAACTATAAAGTCAAACACGAACAGCCGACGCAAAATCACCGTACTCCCCACGTGTGGTACAGTGGCAACCTAGCCGCGTTCATACATGGCGTCACGCACAGGTATTTGCCCAAAGTAGCCGCACGATGATTTGACCCTTTTCGTGTTGACTCTTCACTATTATTATTATTATTTTATATTTGAGAAAATATATTTACAACCGTGAATTGTGTAACTGCCGCGTAATCGTTTTGAAAAAAATAAATAAAACATGGGACCCACATAAAAAAAATTAATTTTTTAATAGTAGACCTCACTCTTTTTTAAAGCGATTATGCGGCGATTACGCACTTCACGGTTGTATATAGAATTATTCTTTATATTTTATCTTGGTTTTGAGTGAATGTTGAAATGAGATAAAAAAAAATTTATAAATAATAATAAAATAGTTTGTAAATGATGGTAAAATAATTTAAATTAAAATATTTTATAGAGTTTTAAGAAAAGAGAAAAAAATCGAATAAAAATATAATAAAGTTAGTATATTATTAGAATTTTTAATATTATTTTTATTTTGAAGTTTAAAAATGTTAAATTGTTTTCTATGTTTTATTTAAAAGTTAGGAAAAAGTTATAATAATTAAATGAAAAAATTAAAAATTTATTAATTTAAAATTAAAAAATATTTATATTTATGATGTTTAAATGTTGAGATGAGATAGACTATTTGACAATCCAAACAGAGCCTAAATCATAGAATGCGAGAGGAAACACTTCTATCTTGTTTTAAGATATGAATAAATTATTCATAGAGGTCCGGTGTTGAAGCCCCACCGCATGTTATTTGTATTCTGAAAGTACCTAGTAATATTTTCTCCCAAATACATCCTTAAACATTACCATTAAAAATGTTTATCAATCACATTTTTTTTAATTAATATATTACTATTTTGTGTACATATAGACCAATTCAAGATTTTTTTTTCCTGAGGTGCCAAATCATTAAGATTTCTTTCTTTTAAAGTGCTAAGCCTTCTTAATTGTTATTACTCTAAAAAAAATTGTATTATCAATCCGACCGATAAAACACATTCAATAAAATGCTTATATGTCATAATTTGATTCAGAAAATAAAATTTAAAATTTGAATCGTACAAATCAAATATTGTCATTTAAGTGACGTGGATGTTGTGTTTTATATACCGACGGGAGAATACAATAATTCCAAATCAGTTTGAAATAATTCACAGGATTTATTGGGATCAAGCTTAATATTTATGTATACATATATGTACGTATGCATGCATGCATAAATTCTCACAAGAAATTCAAATTCTGTCGTATAATCAGTATGTTGACTTGAGTCCTATTTGGTTTCCCAAGTTTGAGCCTTTAATTATCGTAAGGGATAAGAAATTTTTTGGAAAGGACGTATTGACAAAGTTTCCAATGACATATTGGTCTCCAAAAAAAGTTAGAACAAGTTACATACATTAGTAGTCAAGGCAAAAAGAACCAAAAATTAAAGATAAAAGATCATATTTGAATTTAATTTAAAAAATCTTGACCTCGATTAAAATTATTTAGCATTGAGTGCGTTTTGCCGTATGAAAAAATAATATTTGCAGTTATAATATTTGTAAGTGAAGGGCATCTATTTTTTTTAAAAAATTAATAAATATAAGATTTACAAGAAAAAATTAATTTTTTAATAATGGATTATACTCTTTTTCAAAAGAAATGTACGAAATTTGAAGAATCTATTACCTTATTTTTTTTAACAATACATCTCATCTCATATAATCTAATTTCATCATTATAATTTTTTAAATTTTTACACAAAATAAAATAAATAAATTTAACTTTTTAAAATTTTAAAATAATAATAATATTAAAAATATATTTTAATAATATTTTATTTAATTTTTATTTCAATTCATACGAAAACAATCTAAGGATCCCATGTCACGGCCATAGATGAAGTGGTTAGTATGTTTGGCCCGAAGAGTGTTAAATAATATAATACCAATAATCATATTTACCTTTTTCTATCGACTTAAATTTTTGAGACAAATATTAATTTCACATAATATCATAACAAAAGTCTTTAGTGCGATTCTAACTCTACACTATACATTATTTAATTAAATATTTTACATACATGAGAGATAGCATTAAAAATATACTATAAATAATTAAATCTAAATCTTCCTATTTTAAACTTTTAAAACAATTGATAATTTCACAGCATGAACCGATATATGCCTATAAGGTAGTTAGGCGAGAAAGTACTACGGCGATGGAGAAAGTGGCGATGAACGAATATGTGACCAACCACAGATTTAATTTATAAAATTTAAATTTTAGTAGGAATAATGCGATGAGGTTAATAAGCTTGGTGGGAATGGGAAAAACTCCACCAAAAGGAATGTAGTGAACCTGTATAAATACCAAAGACCAACCAAGGTACAATCTAAGTTGAAAATATCTGCCTCTTAATTTAAGAAAAAGTAATGTTGTATACAGTCGTAAAATGCTCAAATACCACACAATTGTTTTGAAAATGAATAGAGTTTATTATTAAAAAATTAATTCGTTTTCATGTGAATCTCATTTTACTTATTTTTTTGAAAAAACTTGCACGACGCTTGAGTCTAGGGGTGTAAAAAAAATAGGAAATCGGTCCGGTTTTGGATCGGTTCCATATAATATATATTTTAAATTATTTTTTAATATTATATATAATATTTGTTATATTTTATATAATTTTTATATATAATATATATAATAATATAAATTATAATTATATATAATAATGTTATTATAATTTATAAAATAAAAGTTTAATCTTAAACATGAAAAATTAATTGATCATATGCTTTAAACATAATATATATATATATATATATATTAATAACATTTTATCATAAGTTAATTTAAAAATAAACTGAAATTGTAAAACTTTAAACTGAAATTGATAAATCATATCAATATTTTTTTTTATCACTTAGAATCAGTTTAAAATTGGGAAAAAATTCCTAAATATCAAAAGATTTGAATTTATATACCAAAGTTGTAAATAAGATCACTAAATATTATTTACCAAAAAAGAAAGAAAATCACTCAAATATTATTAAAAAAAATTTAATGACCTAAAAAATTCTCAATATATTCTATTTGATAAGTACATAATACATTAGTAAATTAGTAATACTAATATACATTAGTATATACTGTATATTAATTACAATTTACATTTTATGGCCTAATACTAATAGTCTAATACTATATTAGTATTAGTAATATACTTTAAGTCTATATATAAATTAGATAAAATCACCATACTAAATAATTACATATAAAATAATGATATAGTAATACTAATACTATTAGTAATTTAGTATTAGTATACTAATACTATCACTATAGTCTATCAATAATATAGGTATAATAAATTAAACTCACTGTAACAAATATTAATATATAGTTATTCTAATCACTATAATTAATACTAATATATATACTAATACTAATAGTCTAATATAGATTATAGTTATAGTTATAGTTATACTAATATAGTTATACTAAATCACTATAACTAATACTAATATATACTAATACTAATACTAATAGTCTAATATAGACTATAGTTATACTAAATCACTATAACTTTTTTTTTTATATGTAAGTAAGAGATAAATTATATATATGAATGAAATAGGCATAATCCATGTACACAGAAAGTATATAGAAGAACAACTAAATGCATTCTACATTCGATAAATTAAAGACAAGAAATCATGAACATTGCCCCTGCAATACAATAGCGGAAAGCTAAGACAATAAAGTGTGGAACATAAAATTCTTCAACTCAGCCAATGTGCATTCCTTATCTTCAAAACAGTATGCATTCCTTTCCGTCCAAATACACCACATGATGCACAACATAATCATCTTCCACACTGTTGCCACTTGATGACAGCCTTGCATCTTCCTCCGACAACCCAACAGATCCACCACCCTTATAGGCATAACTCAAGCAACATCAACCATTTGAAAGATCTCATCCCACAACACCCGTGTTACCTCATAATGTAGTAAGAGATGGTCCACTGATTCTCTATTCTTTTTACATATGTAGCACCAATCCATGATTACACATCCTCTCTTCCTCAAGTTGTCTGTGGTCAAGATCTTTCCAAAGCGGCACTCCAAACAAAAAAGGCTATTTTAGAAGGCACACGAGACCTTCAAATATTCTTCCAAGGAAACGAAGTATAATCTTGTGTTGTCAAGATGTTATAATATGCCTTCACTGTGCATAACTTGTGATTATTAGACATCCACTTCAATCGATCTTGTTGTGCTATAAGGGTCCCCGTAGAATATAGTTAGCTGAAAAATTATGCAACAATAGATAATTCCCAGTTATAAAAATCCCTAGTAAAGAGAATGTTCCACTGATACGAGCCATGAGAAAATAACCGCACATCTGCCACTGACACCTCCCTTTTAACTGCAATACGATATATAGCTGGGAAAGCCCTTTCCAAAGTTTGATCTCCGCACCACATGTCCCGCCAAAAACTTATTCGATTGCCCTCACCAACTACAAAACAGATTTGATTTGCAAAGCATGGCCACCCCTTCTTTATAAACTTCCATAAACCCACACCATACCCCCCTCTCACTTCGTTGGAATACCAACCACCCCTAGCGACACCATATCTAGAGTCAATAATTTCCTTACACAATGATCCCTCCTCCAATTGATATCTCCAAAGCCATTTTCCCAATAGAGCTTTATTAAAAGTTCTCAAGTTACACTCCCAATCCCCCATTCACTACTGAGGCACTAACTATTTTCCATCTAACTAAATGAAATTTCTTCTCCTCCCCCATGCCTCCCCATAAGAACACCTTAAATAGTTTCCACATCCTATTCACCACCCCTGCAGGCATAGGAAACAAAGATAAAAAGTATGTGGGGAGGTTAGTGAAAGTACTCTTAATAAGAGTGAGATGGCCCATTTTGATAAATACACCCGTTTCCAACCAGCCAACATTTTCTCTATCTTTTCCACCACATCATCCCAAATAACTCTATTCTTAAAAGTTGCTCTCAAAGGAAGGCCTAAATATTTCATTGGGAAAGAAGACAACTTACATTCCAGAAGGCTTGCTAAACTGAGGATATTAGGAACCACACCTACAGGAACCATCTCAGACTTGCCCAGATTCACCTTGAGCCCTAACACTGCTTCAAAGCAAAGTAACAATACTTGTAGAGTTTGGATTTGGCTATTATCCGCTTCGCAAAAGACTAAAGTATCATATGCAAAAAGAAGATGTGAGATGATAGAGGCCACCAGAGCCATTGCCCACCTGAAAATCAGCTAAACACCCTCCCCCAACAGCAGCCTACACCATCCTACTTAGAGCCTCCATAATTATAACAAATAAAAATGGAGATAGAGGATCTCCCTGCTGCAATCCCCGTGAACTATAAAAAAAACAGCAGGTGTACCATTGACTAGAATTGAGAACCGGGCCGTTGAAATACAATGACACATCCAAATAATCCACCTAACCCCAAAACCACACCTCTCATGCAGGCATACGAGAAATTTCCAGTTCACATAATCATACGCCTTCTCCATGTCAAGCTTGCAAAGAAAACCTGAGCCTCCCTCCTGAAGTCTATGGTCCAAGCACTCATTTACAATGAGTACCGAATCAAGAATTTGTCTCTCCCAAATAAATGCGTTCTGAGACTTGGAAATAATATGCTCCAACACCGGGCTAAGTCGGTTGGCAAGGACCTTAGCAATAATCTTATACACACTACTAACCAGGCTTATTGGACGGAAGTCCTCAATAGTCGAAGCCCCATGTTTCTTAGGAATGAGAGCAATGAAGGTCGCATTGAGAGATTTTTCAAACTTTTGGAAAGAGTGAAATTCACTAAAAACCTGCATGACATCACCTTTCACAATATCCCAACAAGTTTGAAAGAAACCCATTGAGAAACCATCCGGACCCGATGCTTTATCCTTAGCCATACCAGAAATGACCTTGTAAATCTTTTATTCAGCAAAAGGTCTCTCTAGATCACTCATACTTTGCGAGTCAATTGCCTCAAAAGGCAAGGCATCAATCTTTGACCTCCAAGAAGCTGATTCTGTGAGAAGGGTCTCATAATAGTGTACTATATGGTTTTCTAGCTCAGGAGGAGAAGAAATCACTTGGGAGCCTAATTGAAGCGACTCAATAGAATTGTTATGCCCATGTGAATTAGCCACTTTGTGAAAGAACTTAGTGCACCTATCTCCTTCTTTCAACCAAAAGGTTCTGGATTTTTGACGCCATGAAGTCTCTTCTGACAACAGAACTCTTTCCAAATTTGCCATAACCATGCCCTTCCTCAAAACCACCTCATCTGAGGTATCTCCCAATAATTCTTTGCCCTCTAGCTCTTGCAATTCCTCCAACAGTGTCGACTTCTGATCGTCAATATGACCATAAACTTTCAAGTTCCACTTCTTCAGATCTTGTTTCAACGCTTTTAACTTGCCTGCAAGAATGAAACTTGGAGTACCAATGAACTGATATGATGACCACCAAGCACTCACTATCTCTACAAACACATCCGCTAATAGTCACATGCTTTCGAACTTGAAATATTGGCGACCCCTGTCAATACCCCCACAGTCTAAAAGAATAGGGAAGTGATCAGAGCTGACTCGAGCTAGCCATTTCTGGCTTACTTCCGGATAGTGGGCTTCCCACGAGGGAGAGATAAGAAATCTATCCAATCTCAACCAAACCCTCCCATTTGACAAAGTGTACTTTCCCCCTACCAGGGGGAGATCTATGAGATCTAGATCAAAGATAAACTCAAAAAATTCCTCCATAGCCACAAACTTTCGATAATGCCCTGATCGTTCTCTAGGGAAACGAGTAATGTTAAAATCACCCCCCAAACACCACGACACTTCCCATAGTGAGTATGAGCCCGACAACTCCTCCCACAACCTTCTCCTGTCCCTGTCCACGTTAGGACCATAGGAACCTGCAAATGCCCATTCTCATCCATCAACCACATTTTTAAACAAAGTCGCAACTGAGAAATTTATAATACACTCCTTAATCGCCTATACTACTCTTTTATCCCACATTAGTAAAACTCCACCTAAAGCTCCCAAAGAAGCCAAATAAGTCCAACCCACATATGATCAACCTCATAAACTTTGCACAATTCTTCTATCAATGAATTGCAACTTTGTTTCTTGAAAACAAACTACATCACCCTTCCACTATAACTAATACTGATATATAGCTATACTAATAGTCTAATATTAATACTATTATATAGTTATACTAATCACTATAACTAAATCACTATAGTCTATAACTATATATATTTAGTATCAATGTATTATTATATTCTTTAATGTATAACTATGTAGTCTATATATAGACTTATAGTATTAATATCACTATATGTAGTAGTAACACTATAATAGTATAATATATAGTACTAGCATATATTAATATATTACAAGAGTTATAATATAAGAGTTTAGTAATAATTTTAAGAGTATTAGTAAGAGTTATAATATATTACACTATAGTATTAGTAATAATTTTGATAAATAAATTAGTGTATTAGACTTTAATGTATTACACTATTACTAATTTACTATACACTAATAGTTTTAAATGTATTACAAATATTTATAATAATATATATTAATAAGTATATGCTATAAACCATCAGGAAACGGGGCCATTTCCTCCCTAATGAATACAACCTAAAAGGCTAAAATATGATCACCTGAGGCCCTTGGCCCTCTCTTCCTCACTCTTTGCCTCTCTGCCCTCCGGTCTTTGTCTCACGTAGTTACACATCTCGCCATCGCCCCCTCTCCCTGGGTCCCCTCCCTCTTGCCATCACCCCCTCAGAAACACAAACCCTTACTCTCGCCGTTGCACCTCCCCTCACGGCCTCACCTCTTGAGCCGTTCCCGTCGCACACACAGCTCCTTGACCCCTCTCTCAACGCTACGCTGCCCTCTCATCTCTCATTGAGTCACACAGCCCTCATGTATCTCTCTGTCTCTCACTGTCTCACGCAGCCCTCCCATCTCTCACGTAGCTGGCAGCCCCTCTCTCACATCTCTTTGTCTTCGAGTCTTCGACGGTAATTTTTCTCACTTATTTTTTTTTTTCATTTCACTTATTTAAGTTATTTGAAATTTGGTATGAATCATATGATATTGATGGTATCCGATTATTAGGGTTTTTGAAATTTGGTAGATGGTATCCGATTACTATAGTCTAATCTGATTATTAGGGTATGTTGGGTCATATCATTTGCTATAATATAACGATGACTTTCTTTATTGGCATATCATACTTGAACCACACAATGACAACTAGGGTAGTCCTTGAACCATGGGTGGTTCTTTCTTATTAAAGGTTTAGATGCATTTTGTCTAGAATATGATACTCATTCCATGGGTGGTTAAATGATTGCCTCAATCAACTCATTACCCAACTATGTAACAGATTTTGGAATAAAACAGATTTTTTAAAGCAATTTTTTTTAATAAATAGATTTTGTTTTTAGAAATTTACATTTTATTAAAATTGAAAAATTGGACCAAAACTAATATAATTAGAAATACCGATTTAGAAAGGTAATCGGTGCGTAATCGGTTTTAAAAAATGCAATATCGGTGGTACCAATTTGGCCCCTAGATTTTGTCTAAAATCGGACCAAATCAGATTGTTATACTCTTACTAGAGTCCAAGACTGTAAATATTATTTTTTTCAAAAAAAATTAACTTGAGAGCTATCCCCGTTGGGGTACTCGGAGTCTCTTTCTTGTTTATCGCAGCACAACTAAGAAGCATCGTGGGCCTGGCTGACGGGAGGGACTTTGTTCTAACATGACCTACTCAATCAAATATATATATATATATATATATATATATATATATATATATATATATTAACTTTTAAATCTTTTACAAAAAAATAGGTTAGAAACTTAGAAAAGTTGTTTCTGCTTAAGAAAGCTCCAAAAATGGGAAAAAAAAAGGAAGTAAATTTTATTCAGTTCGGTCAAGTCAGGTTGTCAAATGGCAGGCCGCAAATATTTGCTATTTTCTTGAAGGAAAGTGGTATTTAGGCATCGTTTGCATTCAAAATCTACTTCAACTTATCTTATCTTATCATTACAATTTTTTTAAATCTTCATATAAAATATAATAAATAATTCAATTTTTTTAAATTTCCAAACAACTTTTCCAAACTCTCACACAAAATATAATAAATAATTTAATTTTTATTCTACTATTTACAAACCATCTCAATCCATTTCAACTCATCTCTGAATCCAAACCACTCCCTAGCATCCCATATCCCATTTGACAACTCTTTATGATAATTATTAATAAGAACTTTTTTTTTACATTTTTTGTCAAATTTTTATATTTTATTCAAATAAAAATAAATTTTTCCTGATGTGTGTCAAATATGAAAGGGGAAAATATAAAAATGATATATTTATATATATATATATTATTTTTTTTATGGCTATAAAAAATAGTTGTCCCGTAGCATGGCCTTTTTCTGTGGGGGGTTGGGGCTTTACTTTCTATTGGTCTGATGAATATGGGCTCTTTCAACGTCATGGGCCTTTTGCATCCATGCATTTCTTTTAGGATTACAAGCTCATTCTTGCTGGGGCTCTGTTAGGTGTGAGCAAGCGGATCGGAGTTTTTTTTCAATCCGATCTGGAATCCAGAAATACAGGTGAATCGGGTGATTATTCGCCCAAGGTATGCTTACTATTCTCTTCTGATTAACTTTGACATATTATCATTGACGAGGAATTGTTTTAGGGCATGGGTGATTCCAAATATTTTTAAAATTTCTCGTAACTTCATTCATAAAGATTACTCACTTTAATATAAAAAATACTTTTCTATTTCAAATTTTGAAACTGTTTATCTAATCATTAATCAAATATAAAAATCAATACAATTTTTATAAGCCTCAAAATAAAAATTCTATTCAAATAACATTTTAACTTTATCTATTTTTTTTCACAAATTTCAATACAATATTTATTTTAAAAATATTTATATTCAAATTTTTTTTTTTTTTTCACTCAAATTATTTTACTCCTGTTCGCAAAATTTTAAAACACTTTTAAGCATCCAAAGTTCAAACATATCCTTACATATGAAAATATGGTTCTCTTATTAAGGTTTTATTTAAACTTTAAAACAATTCCACGTGAGAAAAAGAATGAGCGTACATTTATTAATGATTGTACTCCATATTATGCTTGTGGCTAAATCTAGATTGTTGGGTGATTATAAACTTAATCCTAGGTTAGATTTGATTGACCGAACTGGCGTGACGGACTCCATCCACGTTAAAGGAGTTCATAGACAGAGCAGACGACTTTGTCAATACAGAGGATACCTTGCAAGCCTTGCTCGAGCCGCGAAAGTAGGAGGCTAAATCAGAGAGTAGGGACAAAGTCGAGCCAAAGACAAAGACAGGAAGACAAACGCACGAAATCCAAATCATGATAGCATGCAAAATTGATAAGTCAGTCGCTAGAACCAGGGGCCCCGGCCCATGCACAACAATCTTAGTGTGCAAAAAAGTAGTAGGAGCTCGAGGAAGGAAGAAGCCTCGCTCAAAAGGGACCAGCATTACTGCACTTATCATCAAACCTACACCCACTAGACCGAGGAGTGCGGTACCCTCTAGAGACGAGTTGAAAGAATGACAGGAAGAGGATAGTTGGAGAGAATGTTGGCCGATTACATCAAACCCCGGAGGGAGGAATACCACGAGAGGTAAGGTGGGAGCCCCAAGCGTCACAGGCAGGAGGAGAGAATGAGAGATAATTCCCCACGACCCGGGAGGAGCCAAGGGCAGGCCCCCTAGGCGAAATTAGCACGATAGTGGGCGAGTTTGTTGAAGGCGGCGCCACGGCTTCTAAACAGAAAGCTCACGCTCGTAGGGCAAGATATCATGAGGTATAAATGACAGATAGACTATGCAGGTACCAAGAGTTAGAAGCGACACCGACCATCTCTTTCGGTGTGGAAGATTGTGAAGGGGTCGTATACCCCCACGATAACGCCCTGGTCATGACACTTGCGGTCGCCAACTACACGACCAGGCTCATCCTGATCGACAATGGGAGCTCTACCGACATCCTTTTCTGGGATGCATTCACTAAAATGGGGATCAGCCCTGATAGGTTGCGATCATCGCCTTCACCACTGAAGGGGTTCTCAGGGGAAACGGTCCAACCAGTAGGAGCCATCGCGCTCCTGGTGATAGCAAGGCAAGGCGCTCACGTAGTCACCACCATGGTAGATTTCTTGGTGGTGAAGGCGCCGTCATCCTATAATGCCATAATAGGGCGCCCAACCCTCAATAACCTCAAGGTGGTCACTTCTATGTATCCCCTAAAAGTAAAGTTCCCGATCGACGTAAGAGTCGGTGAAGTCCTGGGTGAACAAACATTAGCCTGGGAATGCTCGCCTAAGAATTGAAGAAGGGAGCGTTGACAGCTTCCATAATGGGTAGCCCAAGGGTTTGCGTACCATTACAGCCGCCGCTGCCCCCATTGCTTAAAGGTGAGGAGCCAGACATGGAAGCTAGGAATGAGGAAGATCTAATGCAGGCTGAAGCGAATGAGCTACTAAAGATAGTGCAGTTGGATCTGAATCGCCCAACTGCCACAACAAGAGTTGGTACAAGCCACCCTTCAGAATATCAGGAAGCCTTGAAACAATAATTCACAGAGATGTGTTCGCCTGGAGCCATGAGGATATGCCCGAGATTGATAATTCGATCATAGAGCACAACCTTTGGGTCGATCCAGAGGCTAAAAAAGTGTGATAGAAGAGGAGGTCGTTCAGCACTGAGAAATGCACTGCCTTAGCAAAGGAAATAGATTGACTCCCGGTAGCATGCTTTACACGAGAGGCACATTACCCGGAGTGGCTTTCCAACGTGGTACTGGTTAAGAAATCAAACGGCAAATGGCGGATGTGTGTGGACTTCACCGACCTTAGCAAAGCTTGCCAGAAAGATAGTTTTCCGCTGCCCCAAATCGACATCATCGTAGACGCCACTGCCAAACATCAATTTCTAAGTTTTATGGATGCCTACTTCGGATACAACCAAATCAGGATGAGCAAAGCAGACGAGGAGAAAATGACGTTCATAACTGACAGAGGACTCTATTGCTATCGAGGATGCCCAGCGGACTGAAGAATGCAGGAGCAACGTACAAAAGGCTCAAGCACCATATTGGAAAAACTATGGAGGTTTACGTAGACGACCTGTTGGTAAAAAGTAAAGGGGCTGCTCAATAGTTGACAGATCTTGAGGAGTCCTTTACGGTGTTGCGAAAGCACAAGATGAAGTTGAACCCAGCCAAATGCGCCTTTGAAGTAACCTCAGGTAAATTCCTGGGGTTCATAGGCTCGAGGATAGGAATAAAGGCGAACACCGAAAAGATAGAAGCCATTCAGAGGATGGCGCTGCCTCGAACCATCAATGATACCCAACACCTAGCCGGAAGGGTATTAGCCTTGAACATGTTCGTATCGCGATCAACGGATAGGTGCCTCCCCTTATTTCATGTTTTAAAGCAAGTACACCCTTGGAATGAAGAGTGCAACCGAGCATTCAAAGAAATGAAGAAATACTTGGCCAGCCCTCCCACGGAGACACTCTGCACGTATACTTGGCAGTATCCCCCCAAGCCGTATCGACCATCTTAGTGAAAAAGAAGAATGAACTCAGGCGCCTATGTATTACACGAGTCGCACCTTACAAGGCCTCCAAGTCAGATACCAGCTAATAGAAATGCTCACATTCACACTGATAGTAGCCACCAGAAGATTGCGACCGTATTTCCAAGCTCACCCCATCATAGTCCTGATGAAAAGCCCGCTTCAGAAGGTACTATAGAAACCTGACTCGTACGGGCGCTTGGTCGCATGGTCAATAGAACTCAACGAATTCGAAATTAGCTATGCACCCAAAAACGCAGTTAAAGGACAAGCCCTCGCAGATTTTGTGGATGAATTTTGTAGTTTACCCACAGAGGTCGCAGCGCCTCCTCCAGACTAGCCTTGGACTGTTTTTAATTGATGGGTCGGCATCCTGAACAGAGGGTGGCATAGGGGTACACATTATCATGAAAACCAAACAAGAGCATTATTACATGGCAATGCTCACCTTCAAAACCACCAATAACAAAACAGAGTATAAAGCCTTAATAGTAGGATTATCCGATGCCAAAGTGTTGGGCGCCCAACAAGTAGAGGTGAAAGCAGACTCCCAAATAGTGGTGAACCAAGTCATGGGGGCCTACGCCATTAAGGGCGAAAAACTCAAGAGGTACCTCGAGCAAGCATTGGTGCTGTGCGACTAGTTCGAATATTTCTCTATAATATAGGTTCCAAGGGCAAAGAACATGGTCACAGATAGGCTGGCAAAGGCAGCGTCATCCAAAGACGAGGAAGAGTTGCCATGGGAGGTGCAGAGGAGACTGATCGAAGTACTAGTCATCAAGGTCGGAGTAGCACATGTAGGATCCAAAACACTAGGGTGGGCCGTCGAAGTAGAAAATTACCTAGAGACGAGAAAGCTTCCCGAAGGAAAGGAGGCGGCAAGAAAAATAAGAAGGAAGGCGGTATGGTTTGTCAAAGTCAACAGGGTCTTGTACAAAAGGGAATTCGCAACACCCTTATTAAGGTGCATCTCACCTGAAGAAGGCTAGTACGTGCTTGCAAAAATACACGGGGGCGTCTGTGGTAACCACTTTGGCAAAAAGACATTGGCAAAAAATGCCCTAAGGACAAGGTATTATTAGCCCAACTCCCTTAGGGATGCCAAGCAATTTGCCAAGAGATGCGTCCAATGCCAAGCTTATGCCCCCGATTCCATATGGCACGCCAAAGAAATTGTCATCCGTCACCTCCCCATGACCTTTTGCCCAACGGGGGGTCAACTTGGTCAAACCGTTCCCACCAGGGAAAGGTGCGGTAAAGCACATGAAAGTAGCGGTTGATTATTTTACAAAGTGGGTGGAGGCAGAAGCACTAGCTACCATAACGGTTAAAGTCAGGACAAAATTTTTGTGGAAGAGCATCGTATGCAGATTCGGAATTCCGAGGGCCATCATCTCAGACAACAGGAAACAGTTTGACTCTGAGCATTACAGGGTGGTGTCAGGAGCTCGGGATAGAGGTGAAGTATTCCTTGCCAGGCCAACCACAAGCAAACGGATAGGCAGAGTCAACAAACAAATCCCTACTCGAAATTTTAAAGAAGAAATTAGAAAACCGGAAGGGCGATTGGACATAAGAGTTGCCAGGAGTTTTGTGGGCTTATAGAACCTCGGTGAAAACCCCAAGGGAATTGATCATTAAAAATGTCTGGTACTTACCCCGCTAGTCTGTAGGCATTAATTCAAGATTTTCCTTCTTTTGGGCCGTAATCCTTCGCCAGGTGGCATACACTGATCTTTTCCCTTTCTTTTGTGGGAAAGACGTGGCTTACGCCAGGTGACATCCTATAAATTTTTTTAATCAATCTTCATTTGTGACCGAATAATACTGTAATTATATGTCATCTTAAAAGAGTAATGCTAGATATAGATAATGAGTTGTGTAAGAGTTATGCACTCATTTTGAAAAAAATGAGATCTACTATTAAAAGATTACTTTTTTTTATGTGAGTCTCATATTTACTTATTTTTTTTAAAAAAAATGTGCGACTACTGCACATTTTATGACTGGAAATATTTTTATTTTTGATATATATATATATATATATATATTTGTAAAAGGGTCGAAGAAATCATCGGCAATAGAGAGAGGGCATCCACCATACCGAATCTCCTTGGGGACTACCTTGATATCATTCCCACCTTGGATTTGCCCCCTGGGGTGTTGAGTACGTAATTGCAATGTAAAAGATCCTCCATAAACATCTTGAAGAAAGAAACACAACATCTGAAAGATTAACAAAGAAATAACAAATCATAATATATAGTATTAATTGGTTTTGCAATTGCAATTCAAGTCCTTTACACATACTTTCTTTTCAAATACAAAGAAATTAGATAAATTCTTTGTAGCAAAGTCCAATAGCTTTCATATAGCTTTTTATATATATATATATGGTGTATTCAACTTGGAAGACCAGCAGCCAGTTTCGCCCTCAAATCTTTGCGCAATATTTTCCCCGACGGCGACTTTGGAATTGCATCGATGAAAAATACTCGGTTTATTCTTTTATAAAACACCACCTGAACCATCACAAATGACATGTATACAAGCTCAAGCTAAGATAGAAGCCAAAAACCCTATTTTTTCAAAACAAAACTTAATGCAGAAAAGACAGTTTTTAGCAAGATTTAAGATTAAAAGTCACCTGTTTAGACACAAACTGCTTAATCTCATCTTCTGTGATGTTAGAACCACTTGATCGCACCACAAAAGCAACAGGAACTTCTCCCGCTAGATCGTCTTTCATGCTGTATATATAAATGGCAAACATCATTCACGTGCATGGGTGCTGATTAATGTGATTAGATATGAGACATTAGATTTTTTTCAGTAAAATTTGATGCATACAACAAATTCATATCAATTTGCGAGTTTTAATATTTATGAGATTTTTTTTAAACCAAACATTTCTGACAACAAAATTAACTTACGGGACGACAGCAGCATCAGAGATGTTAGGATGGGTGAGTAGCAAGGCCTCAAGTTCGGCAGGGGCAACCTGAAACCCTTTGTATTTGATCAGTTCCTTCAACCGATCAACGATGAAGAGCTCGTCGTCGTCGTCAATGAAGCCGACATCGCCGGTATGTAACCAACCCTCTCTGTCTATGGTTCTGTCTGTGGCTTCCGGATCATTAATGTAACCTGAACATATATCAACAAGCTAGGCTAAGTAAGGTGATCTCAACATCAATCTAATCTAGATAATAATAGCAATGATAGAAATGAAAGTAATGGGTCCAGATCCTCTCAAATGGGAGAGATAGACATATTATAAGGTGGATCCTATATTAATTTATATATATATTTGTTGAATAATAAACTTAAATAAAGTTGTCTTTTAGTATATTCATGAACTAGAGTCTAGGTTCATCTTGGAAGAAGTAATTCATGTATTTGGAGATTCATGTATTTGGAGATTCATGTATTTGGGGTATTCATGTACTTGGGTATTTGTGTACTAGAGAAGTTCATGTATTAGAGTAAATGCTAGGTGAATCTACAAGCCTATAAATACCCATGTATGCATTGGCACAAAGCAAACCACTTGAGAAGTAATTCACTTAGAAAAATTTCAGAAATAGTCTCTCCTCTCTTCCCTCTAGAATAGAATATCAGTTTTTCTCTTCCAACAAACTGGTATCAGAGAAAGTCTTTTCTAGATCCTGAAGATGGCTAACTCGACGTTTCCGTTTCAATTTCCGCATTTGACAAAGGAGAATTATGAGAATTGGTGCATTCGAATGAGGGCTTTGCTTGGATCTCAAGATGCATGGGAGATCATAGAGAAAGGCTATGAGGAGCCTAGAGATGAAGCTTCGTTGAGTTCTAATCAAAAGGAGGCTTTGCAAAAGTTGCGGAAGAAGGACCAACAAGCTCTCACGCTCATCCATCAATGTTTGGATGAAGCAATGTTCGAGAAAGTGGCCAATGCCACAACTTCCAAGCATGCATGGGAGATCTTACAAAACTCCTATCAAGGAGTTGATAAAGTGAAGAAAGTGTGGCTTCAAATGCTACGAGGTGAGTTTGAAGTCCTTCGTATGCAAGAATCTGAGACGATTGCAGATTATTTTTCAAAATTGTTGGCCATTGTGAATCAAATGAGGAGATATGGAGAAAAACTAGAGGATGTCCGGGTGGTTGAGAAGATTCTTCGCTCGTTGCATTCAAAGTTCGATTATATTGTGGTGGCTATCGAAGAGTCAAAAGACTTGGAGACGATGACGGTTGATCAACTCATGGGATCTCTCCAAGCCCATGAAGAGAGACTCAAGAAAAAGAAGGAAGAACCTATTGAGCATGTTCTCGCCACAAAACTCTCTGTAAAAGAGAAGGAATGAGAGCATGATAGAAGTCAACGAGGAAGAGGACGCGGACATGGACAAGGAAGAGGAAGAAGAGGACGAGGACGAGGAAGAGGCGGACAAAGCAATCAAAACGCCAACCATGAAGAGAGAGGTCAATCCTCAAGAGGTCGTGGAAGAGGAAATTACTCAAGGCAGAATGGGAGACAATATGATAAGTCCAAAATCAAATGCTACAATTGTCAAAAGTATGGCCACTATGCTTCGGAATGTTGGAGTTCTCCTAGCAATGCTGAAGAGAAGGCGAATCACGTTGAAAATGATGAAGCGGAGCCCACTTTGCTACTAGCCTACAAAGGAGAAGAAACTAGCAAATCGAATTTGTGATATCTTGATAATGCTGCAAGCAATCATATGTGCGGAGACAAAAGCAAGTTCGTGGAGCTTGACGAATCGGTGAGCGGGAATGTCACTTTTGGAGATTTGTCAAAAGTTCCCATCAAAGGGAAATGTACGATTCTAATTCGGTTAAAAAATGAGAGTCATCAATTTATGTCAAATATTTATTATGTTCCAAGTATGAAAAGCAACATTTTGAGTTTGGGGCAACTCTTGGAAAAGGACTATGAGATTGAAATGAAAAATCGTAGTCTTTTTCTAAGAGATGACAAGAAGAATTTGATTGCTAAAGTGTCCATGACAAGCAACATGATGTTTTTGCTTGATATTCAAATTGATGTGGCTAAGTGCCTCAAAGCTTGTGTGAAAGATACGTCTTGGCTTTGGCATTTGAGGCTTGGGCATGTGAATTTTGGTGGATTGAAGTTGTTGGCTCAAAAGGAGATGGTGAAAGGCTTGCCGCCTATTGATCATTCTGATCAACTTTGCGAAGGGTGTCTTGTTGGCAAACAATTCCGGAAGAGCTTTCCAAAAGAATCATTTACAAGAGCAAGTGAGCCACTCCAACTTGTTCATACTGATGTTTGTGGACCGATCAAGCCTTCTTCATTTGGTAAAAATCGATACTTCCTCCTCTTTATTGATGACTTCAGTAGAAAAACATGGGTATATTTTTTAAAAGAAAAATCTGAAGTGTTTGGTGTTTTAAAAAAATTCAAAACACTTGTTGAGAAACAAAGTGGCTATGAGATTAAGGCTTTGAGATCAAATAGAGGGGGTGAATTTACATCTAATGAATTTAATGAGTTTTGTGAAGCACATGGGATTCGTCAGGCTTTGACGGTTCCAAGATCACCTCAACAAAATGGGGTGGTTGAAAGAAAGAACAGAACGATTCTCAATATGGCTCGAAGCATGTTGAAGACGAAAATGATGCCTAAAGAGTTTTGGGCGGAAGCGGTTGATTGTGCTGTTTACTTATCAAACCGTTGCCCTACAAGAAGTGTAGAGAACTCAACTCCCCAGGAAGCATGGAGTGGAAGGAAGCCAAGTGTTTTCCATTTGAGAGTTTTTGGAAGTATTGGCTATGTGCATGTGCCTGATCAAGAAAGATCCAAGCTTGATGATAAAAGCAAGAAGCACATCTTCATCGGCTATGATCAAAGATCCAAAGGCTACAAGCTTTATAATCCAATCACTAAGAAGATGGTCATTAGTAGAGATGTGAAATTTGACGAAGAAGGTTCGTGGGATTGGAGTGGTCAAGAAAATGAAAGATATGATTTCTTTTCCTTCCCTGAAGATGAAGATCAAGGAAATGATGTACGAGAACTTATGACACCTCCTCAATCACCAATAATTCCTAGTACTCATTCATCATCTTCTTATGAAGGAAGTTCTAGTGAAAGACAATCCCGAATGAGAAGTCTCCAAGATCTTTATGAGGTAACGGAGAATTTAAGTGATGATCTAACTCTTTTTTGTCACTTTGCCGATTGTGAACCAATAAGTTTTGAAGAAGCAGTACAAGAGAAAATGTGGATAATTGCCATGAATGAGGAAATCAAATCAATCAAAAAGAATGATACATGAGAATTGACGACTTTACCAGAGGGACAAAAGCCCATTGGTGTGAAGTGGGTTTTCAAAGTAAAGAAGAATGCAAATGGAGAAGTAGAAAGATTCAAGGCAAGATTGGTGGCCAAGGGATATAGCCAACGTCCCGATATTGATTATGGAGAAGTCTTTGCCCCCGCTGCACGATTAGAAACGATCCGGATGATTATTTCTCTTGCAACTCAAAAGAAGTGGATGATTTATCAAATGGATGTCAAATCGGCTTTCCTGAATGGAATCCTTGAGGAAGAAGTTTACATAGAGCAACCTTTGGGTTATGTGGTCAGAGGGCAAGAAGACAAAGTGTTGAAGTTAAAGAAAGCCTTGTACGGTTTAAAACAAGCGCCAAGGGCATGGAATAGTCGAATTGACAAGTATTTTCAGGGAAATGGATTCACCAAGTGCCCGCATGAATATGCACTCTATGCTAAGGTGCGTGAAAGTGGAGACATTTTGCTTGTTTGCATATATGTTGATGATTTAATTTTTACTGGAAGCAATTCAAGCATGTTTGGAGAATTTAAGAAAGCTATGATGAGAGAATTTGAAATGACCGATATTGGTCTTATGTCTTATTATCTTGGCATTGAGATCAAACAAATGGAAGATGGAATTTTTATCTCTCAAGAAGGTTTTGCAAAGGAAATTCTCAAAAGATTCAAGATGGAAGATTGTCAATCCGTGAGCACCCTAGTTGAATGTGGAGCGAAATTGTCCAAGCATAAAGATGGAGAGAAGGTAGACCCCACAACATTCAAGAGTCTTGTTGGAAGTTTGAGATACTTGACTTGCACAAGACCTGATATGCTTTATGGAGTTGGACTTGTTAGCCGATATATGGAGTCACCAAGCACAATGCATTTCAAAGCGGCTAAGAGGATTCTACGTTATCTAAAAGGTACTATTGATTACGGACTTCTTTATTCATTTTCTAATGAATTTAAGCTTGTGGGGTATAGTGATAGTGATTGGGCCGGAGACTTGGATGACCGGAAGAGCACTACCGATTTTGTGTTTTATTTGGGAAATACGGCATTTACTTGGAGTTCTAAGAAGCAACCAATTGTAACACTCTCCACATGTGAAGCTGAATATGTTGCTGCGACATCTTGTGTTTGTCATGCAATTTGGTTGAGAAAGTTATTGAAGGAACTACTCATGCCACAAGAGGAAGCCACAGAGATTTTTGTTGATAACAAGTCGGCACTTGCATTGGCGAAAAATCCAGTTTTTCATGATAGAAGCAAGCGTAGTGATACAAGATTTCATTTTCTTCGAGAATGCATTATCAAGAATGAAGTACAAGTCAAATTCGTGAAGACCCATGATCAAGTTGCAGATATTTTTATGAAGCCTCTCAAGTATGATACTTTTAACAAGTTGCGGATGTTACTTGGAGTTACCAATAATTAAGTTTAAAGGTGGGTGTTGAATAATAAACTTAAATAAAGTTGTCTTTTAGTATATTCATGAACTAGAGTCTAGGTTCATCTTGGAAGAAGTAATTCATGTATTTGGAGATTCATGTATTTGGAGATTCATGTATTTGGGGTATTCATGTACTTGGGTATTTGTGTACTAGAGAAGTTCATGTATTAGAGTAAATGCTAGGTGAATCTACAAGCCTATAAATACCCATGTATGCATTGGCACAAAGCAAGCCACTTGAGAAGTAATTCACTTAGAAAAATTTCAGAAATAGTCTCTCCTCTCTTCCCTCTAGAATAGAATATCAGTTTTTCTCTTCCAACAATATTGTAGTATCTATTTTTATGTCCATCTCTTTACCACAGAAAATCATTTTCTATAAAAGTAGTGCTAACTTATACGTACGTACCTTTCATGATCTGGTCTCCTCTAATGCAAATCTCTCCAGGTTGGTTGCGGGGCAGGGAGGAACCAGTTTCGGGGTCGATAATCTTCATTTCTGCATTCCTTACAACAGTGCCACATGCTCCTGATTTCACCTCAAATGGTTCTTTGGCAAATGCCAAACACATTGACAGTACTGGACCTGCCTCTGTCATTCCGTATCCCTGTATTTTTTTACAACCAAATATTTTGTTTAAGTTCATCCTAAACAAAATTAAGCACTTCTCCATGCACCAAGGAAATTTATGAGAAGCATTAAACAGTTCCCAAGAAGACCTACATCGGTACTAATTAATTAGAAAGAACAATTTCCAATTTGAAATTAGATGATATTTTTTAAGGCCTAATTTGGATACTGTCGAGAATACGTCATTACTATTTATTATTTTATTATTATTATTTTTTATTTACTTTTTATTACTATTCAATATTCTATCATTACTTTTTCATTACTTTTTTATACTATTAACAGAATATCTAAAAATACTTGAGAATATCTTAATACCCAAACACAAATTAAATGATCTACATGATATGAGTTTTTAGAGTTATTGGGTTTTTTTGAACCATCCTAAAATATAAGTCGTATAGACAATATAAATTATCAATGAATATTGAAAGACATATTTTAAATGTTTCTCTCGTTTTGGACCAAACTCTAAGGATATAACGCTCAATAAATGTATCTAGTTGGTAATCATGTGCTCTCAATTTTTTTTTTTTAATAAAAAAAAAAGTCTAGGTCTAGAAAACTCTTATCTTAACAGTTCTGCCTCCATTATTGACTGACTAGCTAGCTAGCTACCTCTATCTCCTCCATTATCAAAATTATTTATCATTTTGTTTTACTATCAACCAGGTTAGGTATACTCTCTTCCGAAAGTTAGGGGTAATTAAAGAGAGAAAAGAAAACTAAAACAAGGAAAGAAGAGATATATGGTTGGTGACATGATGTGTGTGGAAACACTAACCATAATATATAAATGTGGATGAGGTATAGATCATGTAGGCACATGATCTGAATTTTCTATAATTTTAACTCAACACATTCTATATATCATGTACATATAATTCAGAGATTCATAGACTAGTGGTGACGTTTGAATAATGAGTTGAGATGAAAGTTAAAATTAGGTGAATAAAATATTATTAGAATATTATTTTTTAATATTACTATTGTCTTAAAATTTAAAAAAATTGAATTATTTATTATATTTTATGTGAAAATTTAAAAAAATTGAAGGCTGAGATGAGATGAGATGACTTCTCAATCCAAACAGGGACATATGTCTATCTCTGAATTGTAGAAAACGTTTGGACAGAAATTATAGGAAATTATGCTGGCTAGCTTCTTGAACTTGGAAGCTTGACCACCCACAAATATGATTGGAGTCTCTAATTTACTAGAGTGAGGACAATGCAAGATGCATACCAAATACCAAACCATAAAAGCGATCCTCATTAATCATGAGGAAATGAAATGATGGAGGACCATAATTTTTTGGGAGGGGATCGGAGTACTTATGGAAGCTTGACCCACGAGCATGCATGATTGGAGACTATTACTTCATTGCAGTGGGTTAACTGAAGATGCAGAGCAAGTATTCCAGCAACCATAACATCAATCCTAAACAACTTCCTCATCAATATTTATTAAATGAATAATGTTAGATACAGTCATGATAAATTATGCAAGTGTCGCGTATTCATTTTGAAATAGTGTGATCTATTATTAAAAAATTAAAATTTTCATGTAGATCCTATATAATATACTCACTTTTTTCAAAAGAAATATGTGACAATTGTACATTCTATGACTGTAAATATCATTTCTCTTTATTGATATGTTATATTTACTTTATAATAAAAATAACTTTACAATCTAACGTAACATATCAAACCATATTAATTAATGAATTTATATTTTTTTGTGACTAAAATATTTATCTTAAAATAATTATCCAAAACAAATTAAGAAGTTTAGGGCCTAAAATGCTCAATAAATACCTCAGGTAATTGGTAATGTACTTGCACAAGTTGAAAGAAGAGTGGGTGACCTAAAACTCTATCTTAACTGCTCCATCATTGATGACTATCTACCTCCCCCATATTCTCATGCATATTCTTCGCATCATCTCCCTCTTTTTTTTTTTTTAATAAATTTTTGAGTTTTTAAATTGATTTTTCAAAAAACTTTTAGAGAATAATAGTGACTACAAACAAAAATACTTTATTTATCTTCTCCTAAGTTATAAATTTGTTTAAAAACAAATACTATTTTCCTAATAAATCTCCCTAAGAATTGGAATTTTCTCATTTCAAATATTATATGGAATAAAATTAAATGGAAAATAATATACCTAAAATATTAAATTTTAGTAAGAATGACAAAAAAATTTACACTTGAAATAATTTACTTTGTAGAGACCCCCCTTGCTTCGGCACTTCATATACTATATATTCTATTCTTGTTCCACTCTATTTTATTTTATTCTGATATAAAAAATAAAAAACAGTGAAAGAAAATGGATATGGTTGGTGACCTGACATGGAGGTGCCCCTTCTCCTTTTGAGGCTTGACCCATAAATATTAAATACGCTAGGCGGAGAAATTATTTATTCCAGGACCGGATCACAGAATACCGCACCATGAAAGCGATCCTGCCAGATTAATTGGATGACATGGATCTCCATCCTTTTTTGGGAGGAGTTCCTTTGAAGCTTGACCCACAACAAGCATCGGAGACATTTAGGTAGTGCAGTTTGAAGTTGATATAAAAGTTAATTAAAATATTATTATTTTAAAATTTAAAAAATTTAAATTATTTATTATATTTTATATAAAAAAAATTATAAAAATAAGATAAAATAAGATGAGATGAAATAAAATGATTTTTATATAGATCTCCTTTCAGTGAATTCAAGATATATATATATATATATATATATGATATTATCCACCAAATTTGTATTTTTCTTTTATTTTAAAGAAGAGATCATTTAATGATGAGTTTTGATCGATTGAGTGTCATGAAAATGTCATAGTATGTCCTTGGACTGGAAGAAAAATTAAAGATACGACACATATTCTTTATAACACAATATGATCATTAATAAAGGTTAAATTTTTAATATTTATTTTGAGTTTTTTATTTATTTATTTTTAAATCAGTATGTAATGTATAATATTTACATCACAAATCAAATTACGCCACGTAAATACGTTTTTAGATGTGTCAGGTCAACTTGTAAATAAGATTTGTTTTTATTATTTGAAGATGAAGAAGTATTTCAATTCGTTTAGGCTTATTAAACAAGACAAACTTGCATGTTGGAAACGACCAATAAAACCAAAGGATTATTAATTAAGAAAAGATGGAAAAGAATCCATACCTGACCAAATTTAGCATTGGGAAACTTTGCCTTCACAGTTTCTTCAATTTCCTTTCCCAGCGGCGCCCCTCCAGATTTGAGCATTTTTATCGACGAAAGATCATACTTATCGAGATCTGGGGACTTAGATATGGCCAACACAATCGGCGGGACAATGGGCATGATGCTCACCTTGTACTTCTGTATCAACTGCAGCAGGGAAACAATCTCGAACTTCTGCATGAGCAAAATGGCTGCTCCAGCTCGTAATCCGCAAAGAAAGACGGAGTTGAGGGAGTAAATGTGAAACAGAGGCAGCACGCACAGAATCACGTCCTCGCTGCGGAAGTAGAGGTTTGGATTCTCTCCGTCCACCTGCTGAGCCACGCTCGTCACCAACCCTTTGTGCGTTAACATCACGCCTTTGGGTAGCCCCGTAGTCCCCGAAGAGTAAGGCAGTGCCACCACGTCGTCGGGGCTGATGTCAACCGTCGGGATGTTGTTCTCGTCGGACTGTGTTAGCTCCGAGAAATGCAAGCAGTCTTGCGGGGGTGAGTCGTCGATGCACATGATCTTAATACCATTTTCGTGTCCGAAATCCTTGACCTTGTCGTAGTAACATGCCTGAGTGATGATGAGCTTTGCTTTGGAGGATTTCGCTTGTTTTGATATCTCTGCAGCTCTAAAGAAAGGGTTGGCAGCCGTGGTCATGGCACCTAAATGCGACGCACCGAGGAAAACGAAAGCGAATTCCGGCGAGTTGGGTAGCAAAAGCATGACAACGTCTCCCTTCCCAACACCGAGCTTGTTGAGGCCGGAAGCGACCTTGCGCGCGGTGAGCTCGACATCATAGTACGTGTACACCTTGCCGGTCGAACCATTTATCAAACAAGGGCGCGAGCCGACCTTCGATATATTCTCAAAGCAATATGAGTGCAGAGGGAGATGTTTGGGAATGTAAATGTCAGGGAGTTTCGACCGGAAAACCAGCTCCCCTGGCTGCTCTGTCTGGATAGACATAAGGACTGCCAGGAAAAGAGACAAGAAAACCAGCGAAATGTTGGGTCTTGTTGCTGGTGAGAGCGGAGGCTAGCTTAAGCTAGGGGTCGAAAACATCGATCGTATAAAGGTGATAAAAAGGAGAGGATCAAGATGGAAGGGGGTTGGTGAAGGGGTGTAATGGGGATTGTGGAGTTTCGTCGAGGTTGAGAAGGGGAAAATGAAGCAATCTGCAATGGGGGGGAAAAAAACACTTGGTTGGTGAAGAAGGAGATTGAATATTGTTGTTGGGTTGGTGAAATTGGTACTGGGTGGTGGAGGTGGTGGGGTCTGAATTATGGCAATGGGTGGTGCTGCTTTCTAGTGTCTCCCAATAAGCAGGCTTCTTACCTACCTTGACGTGACGGAGAGAACGTCTTTGATGGCTGCAGAACCGAGCGTCTAGCTTCAGCCTTCACCTACCTTCGGAGTTAGGAGTGTCTGAAGCCCAATAACGCAGGCTTGCAGCAAAATGGTCGTCCTTTTTTGGGCTAAAAGCAAGATTTTTGGACTCTAGGCTGTCTAGTTTGGGGCTTTAGAGTGTTTTGGTCAGTTTGTTTAAGCCCGTGAACATTCCATTCCAAGTTCCAAGCGATTAATTAGATTAGCCCAACACTAACCACTATTGGCCGGTTTGAATGGAGAAACTATTTTATTTCAAATCAATTCATTCTATTTTATCTTTTTATTATAATTTTTTAAAAATTTTTATTTAAAATATAATAAATAATTTAATTTTTTTAAATTTTAAAATAATAATAATATTAAAAAATTATATTCTAATAATATTTTATTTAATTTATATAAAATTATTTAATCTCATCTTATCTCTTCTTATTATCTAAACGAATCAAAACTCATTCATATTGACTGAACGGGTGGATTTTTTAAAGAGAAATTATATTTGTAATGACCTGTATTTCTAAAAAAAATAAATATAAATAAATGATTTATATAAAAAAATTAATTTTTTAATAATAAAATACGAAACTTACACAATATACGACTTTATCTTGCATTATATTTTTAAAAAAAATCTAAAGCAGGCCGCGGCCTCGTGAGCAGGTTCCTGCGGACTACTTCCTACGTGGACTCAAAGCACACCGTTTGGACTGCTTTCGGTTTCCCTTCTCCCCTTCTTCTTCTCTTTCTCCTTCCCATTGCAATACGAAATGCGAAACTGTGTGAGGATTTCTGCAAGAGGACGTGCATTTCTAGCACCAGGATCTTCTGCAAGGGGACGTGCATTTCTGTCGGTTTGATTTTCTGCAAGAAGACGTGCATTTCTGTCAGTTTGATTTCATCCTAGGTAACTCACTACTCCATCTCAGTCCATTTCTGCAAGGGGTTTCTGGGTTTGAGGATTTTTCTATGGCTTTCCTTCTATCTTTTTCATTTTCCTTCCCTGTTTATTTCATGGGTTTTTTTATCTCACTCAATTTCTACAAAATCTGAAACTCAAAAAATACAACCCATAGATTTTTTTCATGGGTTTCTTTCTTCTATCTTTTTCACCGAAAAAGAAACCAGCTTTTATATGTTTTAAGAATCTTCTATCTTTTTTCTTTTTTCATTTCCTTGAGGAAATCTATTGGAAACTGGTGAAGATGATAACCTGCAGGATGCAAAGACAAGGTTGAAGCAGTGGGCTCAGGTGATAATGCGTGGGTCTTCTTCCTCATTTCTTCGTCCGTTGGTTTATTTTTTAAAAAGTGCCACGTCAGTGCAGTGCACAGGGCCTCCGCATTTCTACGCCTGTACGCAGTAGAATTGGGATTTTTAATTGAGTAATGTAATAAAAAAAAAGTAAGATATTATTAAAAAATTAATTTTTTATTATATAAATTTCGTATTTATTTTTTTTTTTAAAAAGATTGTGCGATATTTGTATATTCCACAATCGTAAACATCATTTCTTTTTTTTATCATTCTGTCCAACATTTAGATTGCGTTTAGATGTTAAGTTGAACTGAGTTGAGTTAAATTTTTTATGAATAGTAATGAACTAAGTAGTAGAGAGAATTATGTAGGGCCATCTAAATTAAGTTTAAAGTGTGTTTTGATGTTAAGATGAATTTAATACTTTTTGTGAGAAATTGAAAAAGATTGTGGGTCTCACATATAAAGATGTTTTGAGTTGAAAAATATTGTGAGTCTCACGTGTAAGAAAGTTTTGATTTGAGATAAAATTAGTAATTTGAGAGTTGGGTATTTAGATGTTAGATTAAATTTAAAATTAGACTGAATTCATCTGAATTTGAAAACCAAATGCAGCCTTAAAGATCAAACACAATATAACATTAATCAAACAATAAACACATTTTGGGTCTCTAGATCAGAAGACCCATGCCCATGCATAATTCTATTAGGCTCCATGTTTCATATTGCTTATCTTAGAAACTTGGTCATGCTATTTTATATATAGGAGAGAAACTGATGATGTTGCAAATAAAACAACATTAAGCATATATAAACCTTAAGCTTACTTCAAAATTAAAAGTTAATTTATTTAATTTGATTCTCTCGTTCGTTTTCCTGATTATTTAGCAACTACATGAACTTTTCTTCTATACATAATCAAATGGCATCTCTCTCTCTTTTTTTTTTTTCAAAAGAGAGTTAATTGCATGGGTTGTAGCTTTCATTTCTTTCTTTATTTTTGCCTTTTTTCTACCTTTCGGTTAGCTAGAAAAATGAACATAAAGCAAATGACTCGGATCATTGATTGGGATCATGGTATGAACACGATGAAAATTAAAGATCTTCTTAATTTCTTATTTGAACTTGAGAGTCTCAAATGGGAGAGAGACAAATGAAAGTGTCTACAACATTAATGTGTCTATCTCGCTCGCAGCTTACATTTGAGGCCTTTAAATTCGAATTTGAGTAATAACTTGAGATCAGGATATATCTTGATCTTAATTAACACAGTACAAAGGCAAACTTACAAAAATAACCCTACGATCTCTTGGGGTGATGTTAGGGATCAGTAGTACTTGTTCAGACTACTGTATTTGACATGAATTTCATCAACAAAAACCTCATTTTCATAAAATTTGTAAAATTCTTTTGAATGAAAATGAATTTTTAATTAGAATAGCCTCAAGAAATTTTGAAAAAAGAAAAAAAAAAAAAAAAAAGAGTTTTATTGATGCATGCATGGGTAATTGTCAAATGATGATTTTCCTTCTTCATAAATGTCTAATATTCAAATCTGTCAAAAAAATATATTTTACGGACGTTGTTTTTTACATCAATATGTATATATCTCTCGGTCTATCTATATATAACATGCATGCTTTCGGTCAGTTCTGGACATATCAAGATATATAAGATCAGTACTAAAAATCTTAATATATATAATTCAACCATCATATCTAAACTTGTCTTGTTGTTAATTAATAAAAATGATGATTGGTCCACTTTTAGTACAACTATATTCTTATCACTCACCTTATAACCTGATTATCCCATCACAAACTCATCATATACTTATATCCTTACATATATATATACATATATACATATTTATATATATACATATATATATATATATATCGAAATAAGAGTTGTACAGATCATCTCAATATAAGAACTCTCATCTCCGCAGGAGGGAAAAACAATGATAACAAAGCCATACTTTACACCCCATAAACCTAAATTGATTTTTTTTTAAATGATCACATTATTTATCTATCTTAGTACATGGCCCTACATTCATTGAGTGTGTGTGAAAGCCTCACACACAGTCAAGTTCTTTTTCTTAGTTTTCTCCTTTTTCTGTACGTCAAGATCAAGAAGAAGATTACAAAGCTTTAAACCCCTAGCCGAAGTTTCAAATTGCTTTTTTTTTTTTTTTTAAAAAAAAAAAAAGGAGTCGTCCCAAATCTTCCAATCAGAGACGACATCTTCTCAGCTAAGGTTTAATTTCTTTCTAATTTATTTTCTTTTTCTGTGCATCTTCTAAGCTAAGACTGTGTATAGTGTTGATGCCACTAATTCCATTATATTACATGAAACATAGGCATTCTGCTTTGCCGAGTGTGTGATCAGAGGCTGATTGTTCAAACAGAAATTACCTTCAAATATGGCAAAAGAATTAGCCTCTGACCTTGTGTATGTAGATGATGTTTACTTCGTTCTAGTCTCTGATGGTGAACAAAAAAATGATGATGTGATTTTCACAGTTTCGGATGAACAGTATGCAGAAGAATTGCAGTTTCAAGAGGTTCTAATGGGCTCCCTGATCACTTCCCAAATGGCAAACAAGGAGGCCTCGTCCTCTTCATCCTCACCAGAAATCCAAGCAACTCCTCTAACCCCAAATGCAGAGCCAGTGGAGGGAACGGAAGAAGCAGGAGAATCATCTCAATATTGCATCTGCGAGATTTGTGATGAAAGGAGACGCATTGACGAGATGTTCAGAAATGAGAGCTGCGTTCACTCATTTTGTTCAGAGTGCATTGGGAAACATGTTGCCACGAAGATCCAAGAGGGCATAACCGTTGTTTATTGCCCCGGATTGGACTGCAAGGCTGTGCTGGAACTCGATGCTTGCAGGCCATTGCTTCCCAAAGACGTGCTGGAAAGGTGGGAAGTAGCGCAATGCGAAGCGCTGATTCCTGCATCCCAGAAGTTTTACTGTCCGTTTTGTTCAGCCATGTTGGTGAATGATGGCGAGGAAGGAGAAGTCATTAGGCAGTCAGAGTGTCCATTCTGCCATAGATTGTTTTGTGCACACTGTAATGTTCCCTGGCACCCAGGGGTAGACTGCGAAGAGTTTCAGAGACTGGATGAGAACGAAAGAGGAAGGAACGATCTCTTGGTGAGGGAGCTTGCAAGGGATAGGAAATGGATGAAGTGTCCCAATTGCAATTACATTGTGGAAAGGACTGAGGGTTGTTTACACATTACTTGCAGGTCAGTTCGTTTTCATATTATTATAAACTGATTGGAACTGAGGTAACTAATGTGATTCGTTAGAATGTGCATAAACATGAAGTTATTGTTTTTGGTTGCAGGTGTACGTTCCAGTTTTGCTATGGTTGTGGAATACAATGGGCTGACGACCATGGTGGTTGCCGGAGAGATTAAAATCCAACTCTTTCGTGGAGTTGTTGATAGAAAGAGTTCGTATTTAGGGATGGAATGCGTGAAACAGCTTTTGTTTTTGTATTTTTGGTTGGAGTACTGTTTATGTATTTTAAGTGTCGAATTGCAACAGTAGTAATACCCATTCCACTGTGCACGTACAAAAATGCAGGACCAGCATTAATCTGGGAAAGTATTATCAGATTCGTGCCAATAAGGAAACTTGAAATATTGTCATGATCTCCAGCCACTGTTTGATTTTAAGCTTGTGCATGTTGATGATCTAAAATATATTTGCTTATTATGTTTATCGTTTAAATCTTGTGTTTAGATCTTTTAAATTGATAAAAATCGTTTCATACTATTAAATCGCTTGTTGCTAGCAATTATATTTCTCAAGAGATTATTTAGATTGATTTTTTTTTTTTTTTTAAATTCTGAAATCTTGATCGGAAGATCAAAGAAACTCTAGAGATAGAATTTTTTTGGGATTTTTTAAAGCTAAAAGTGCTGGATCTCGTAGAAAATACTTTTGATAATTTATTTTTTCAAATTATGAAAACTGATGTAATGATTATATGAAAATTGCTTTGAGACATGAAGAATTACAGGTACAAGGTGTTGCACACACTACAACATAATTTACTCACTGGAATGCATACAAGCACATTCAGAAAGAAATACTACTTCTCATTACCACACCATACAGTAACATATAATTTATCATTTTTATCATTTTATTTACATATATGATATCAATATGTGTATTTTTAAATAAAATAATAAAAATGACAAATTATATATTAGTGTGTGGGGTAGGAAATGATAATTAGAATTTTTCTATTCAAAACACACATACATTCGGCTGGGCTAATGGAAGGGCAATTGTGGTGAGTGGGATGGATGTCCTTCCAATTAATTATTAATGTGCTGGACCTCTAGTATTTTCTTTTGGTTTTTTTTAAAGGAAAATGTTAAACTGTATTTAGGAAAAATTTATAAAAAATTTACTTCTCCACATATCAATTATTAGAATAAATATATATAGAAGTCACTATTGAGAGCATCCATTTTGTATACATGATGTGGCATCATTTAGACCACATATCTCTCCAAGTGAGTCTTGAGAATAATCAACTAGAAGTAGCCACGCAGTAAGTGCAAAGTATGCACTGTTATAGTGACTCCTCTCTAGCATTACTCCAATTATTAATATGTTGAAAAACATAAAATTTAAAATTTAAAATTTGAATTTTAAAAAAAAAAAGAACTAACAAAATGAGACTTATAAATAAAAATGTAAGTAAAACTATAAGTAGATGTAGCATTACTGTTTTCCCAAATGTTGTTTTGTGAGGTAACATTAATGCAGCAATTAATATCCATTATTAATTTAGGACGGAATAGAGAGGAAACTTCATTGGAGGAGCCATATTTAAAGCTTCTAATTTCTCTGTGGACTGCACTTTGGGTTGTGTATTGATAGAAGCATAAAACCTTCATTTTTAGATTTTGCTACACATGCAAAGGGATGAAGCGACTGTGGATCATTTTTTTTTTTTTCTAATTAAGCATATTTTATAGATGAAATATAATGAAGATTACAAATATTAAGGAGGGTCTTTGCCACTATCTATATATAAAATACAAGCAGGAATAACAAGCAGGAATACTGAAAGGGGTATACGACCAAAGACTAAATTAGTCGCTATCTATTGCGCTACTAAGTGCGCACATTAATTTTGATAACGATGGATTTTGATTACTCTCCAATCTTGGCTCGGGTGAAGATTTTGATGGATATTTTCGATGATTGGAGTTAGTTCCATTTGAGAAGCTAGGAGAGCTACTGATACCTTTGCTATAACAAGATTAGTTGTTGGGATTTTTGAGGTCCAAATTTCCATACATTTACCTTCTGAATCTTGGCAAACAGCTGAAGAGGTGGAAAATGAGTCTCTTATAGCAGCATCAGGGGAGAAGCTCCATTGGTTTGGCGGTGGAGGTAATAGGTATCCATCTAACTGATTTTTGGGTTTAGATTTCATTTCCCATGCTAGTTTGTAGACTTGATAAATTTTTCTCAGCTGAATAGTTGCCTCTCTGATTGAAATTACAATGTGGTTATGAACCACTTCATTTCGTTTCCTCCATATAAAATCAATCACTATTACCGCAAAAAGCTGGAAAGGATGTTTCTCCGATGCATTTAATCCCAGTGCCTCCGGGTTGATTATAACCTGGATCCATTCTGATATTGAATTTAACTGCACACAATCTAGGTTCAAAGGCCAGCAGCTTTGTTGCCATAGTATTCGAGCAAAGGGACATTCAATAAAAAAAATGAAATTGTGTTTCTTCCTCTTCTTTGCACAGGGGGCAAATTTCAAGTTGAAGATTTGGAATAACCATTTGCAGCCACTTCCATGTTGGTAGCATGTTCCAGATTATTTTCCAGAGTTGCAGCTTGTGGCAGTCGTGAATTCGTAAGCTCCTGATCATGTTTTTGAACTTGGCAGCTGGGAGTCCAGATTATTGAGTCTTATCTTTGGCTATGGAAAGGAAGCAGTATTTTTTGAATTTCTGTAATGCTTTTTGGCATGAAAAGAGTTCTCAACTTCTCCATATTCCAATGACGATACTTATAATCGATGATATCTGAGCCTTTCAGATGAGGCTGGAACTCATTCATCTGGCTGCTTGGTTTTGGTTTGAAATTTTCCGATGTGGGTATCCAAGGTTCTGACCAAACATTAACTAATAACCCATTGAAAATTTGATAGCACCTTCCTTTCGAAATTAATTCCCTAGAAAAAAAAAAAACCTAATCTTTAGGAGTCCCTTCCATATCCACGAGTCTGGCACTTTAACTTTAACTTTAAAAAAATCTTCGGATCGGAGATATTTTTTGGAGAGAATCCTGTGCCATAATCCCATGTTTGCTTTGCTCATTTCCTATCTTGATTTTTCTAAGAGCAATAAATTCATATCTTCCATTAACCTTAGTCCTAGGCCTCCCGCATTTTTTAGTTGGTAAATGGATTTCCATGACTTCAGAGTGAGATTGTGAGTCTAATTGTTGGAAAAATCCCACAATAAATTTTTGAAGCTTTTATTCAGAGACTTGCAGATTGACGGGATTGTGCTGGCCACTGGTCTGATTAGCATTGTTCTGCCTGCTTGTGAGAGGGGTTTTCGTGGATCACTTACTTATACATTGTCTGTGTTGTTAGTCTTCGAAGTCTCTTCGATTAAGCCCAATATAAGGTAGGAAATGTGAAGGTGGGAGGGGTTTTCGTTGTTTGAAAATATAGCAGTCCCTTCTTGCTTGGCGTGGGATGTTTGGTTTGAAAGAAAATGGTCCTTTGGGGGCATGGAGAAGTGTCCATGCATGGAAGACAGAGATGAGAATTTTTTTTGGTTTTAGTTTCTCAAGTTTAGCTGCATACCTCTCTAGCTAGCTGCTTGGTTCTTTATATAATATTTTTGTTATGCTTTAAGCATTAGAATTCGACTATATTTTCCATTTCTTTGTCTTTTCGTTTAGTTTTTTTATTTTTATTTTTTTTACTTGAAGTCGGTCCATATTTTAAGGCTTGAAATACAAATTCTCCAAACATTTTTCAACTCCTTTTTATAATTAACTTGGGGACAAACTTCTCAAACGTAAATTCTGTTTTCCAAAAAAACTGACCAAGATTAAAAAGATAGAGCATGAATAGCACACAGCCCTATAAAGTTCAGCCCAACTATCATTACCAGCTACAATCACTTGTACAAGAGTAAGCCCATACCGACTAAACACACCAACTCAAGAGTTTTTGGGCTAGGTGCTTGGGGTTTTGCCCATTGTTATGGCCAGGCAACAAATATCATTGCTGAATGTAGTGCTTTTGTAGATGGCCTTCATCTTTGTCAACAGTTGGGACTTAGAGATGTGTTGGTCAGACTTTAATGTTGTGGTGGGTTGGCTTATAACAAGAACGTGTAAATATTGGTATATGTGAGATTTTTTTGGATGAAGCACAATCTATTATTTATTCTCTAAATGTATATTTTAAACATGTGTTTAGAGAAGGTAATATGGTAGCTGATTTTTTATCAAAACATGGGACGAGTGGTGTTACTTGGGATTTTTTTGGAGAGGAGTTTGGTCAGGGGAGACTTAAGGGTGTTATACGTACGGATAGAATGTGTTTATCTTATGTTAGACGTTAGGAGACTTGGGATGATTGTTGGGAATTTTTTGGGTGATTTTTATTGATGTAATTATGGCGATTATTTTGCCTGACTGAGAGTTTTTTTAATAATATGTGGAGGTTCCGTCCTCCTTTAAAAAGAAAAAACAAAGAGTTTCTTGAGAACATCAACCAAGATCCTATTGAGATTGAACAATTGCAAATGTATTATATGTAGATTATATACCATGAAAATGATCCTTTTGCTGATTGCTTAATTTGGAGTCCAAAAGTTTATACCCCAAGGAAGAACCAATGCCTAGCAACAGATTTGGTGAATTTGTATATCATTTAAAAAAAAAAAATTAATGCTTATATAAATAATTTTAATTATATATGATAAAATGAAAGTATTATACTAATTTCAATATTTACCTGAATTGCAGTGGTTTGAGCAAATTGCAATGGCTTGTTAAAAATCCATAATGAGGTCTAAAGCCTGTAATTATGATGCTCTTGTTGACTATGCAATGAGGAGGATCTCACTGGAACTATTAATTAAGTGTAATTTATAATGGCAACAAGTCATGGTTATTGCGTGCTGCCATTGTTGTCCATCCAGTCATCATTCTCATTTTTTCCCCCTCCACCCACTTGATTTTATTGCCTTCTAGAAGAGACATAAAACCAGTAAAATAAATAAAAGTGGGTGAATGAAGAGGACAGGTGAAAGATTGCATTCTTTCCCACAAACAACAATTGGAAGACAAAGTGTGGATTTAGGGTGATAGATACCTCAACCCTAGCTAGACGTTCTTCCTAGCTACCTCTCAATATTTAGATCAATTTGAAGGCAAAAACAAGTGCTTCCATTTTCTAAGGTTGACTAATTACACTCCCAAAAATGGACAAAGATTCTCATAGAATGGAATTGGACAATTTTTTTTTTTTTTTTTTTTTATTTCCAGGAAAATATCCACCACCCACCATTTTCTAAGGTTGATATCCAAAATATCTAATGTTTATTTTGTATTTTATAGATCTATTTATGCTGAAACAAATAGAATGATATTGAATTATAATATTTATGTACATGAAGACTTTATTCTGACTAGAAAATTCCTCACAAAGCATATTTTTGTTTATAATGATGGATCTTGAAAAGTTCTATCCACATTTTGGGAATCCAATGCTTAAACCTTTTGTATTTTGAAAAGAAAAACATGGGATTGTTTCCTATCTTCACTAGCTATTAATCCAAAACCATAGCCATCTAAATCAGTCATTTCTATCTTTCAAAAGCTCTAGAAAAAGTCACTTTATTATTTTTTTTTATTTATTTATGGGAGGTTAAGTGCAGTGGATTGGAATATGAACACTAGTTCAAGTTGATTGCAAATGCAAAAAAATAAAGGACAAAGCACTAAATATATTTGATCTTTTGTTTTTATTGGGTTTGAACAAAAGCATGGATATATCATGTTTGATAAAGAAAGATGGATGCTGATCATTATTTCTAAAAGGGAAATTATATATATATATATATATATTAATATTATCATGTTAATTATATTCAAATTAATATGATTGGTTGGGGGGATGATTTTATTCCTTCTTCATTCATGATCAGCATACACTCATGTCTTTAATGTTAACTCAAATATTTTTGACTAAAGTAGATGATGATGCTCCCATTGTAACCGGCCAGGATGAGGCTTCTGTTCAGACACTCTCTTTGTTGTTGACATTATGCAATCTGAGAATAATCCCAATAGGAAAAAGTTAAATTATTTCATGAGGAAATTGATCAGCAACCAACGTCCCTTCATTTCAACTTTCTATAAAGTTTAGAGGCAATAATAATAATACTCGTGGCATCCAGTCAACTAATTTTTATTCTCAATGTTGAAACCCCCCTGGCCTTCTAAGTACTCTTGTGGTTCATGTTTTTTCCTTTTTTTTTTGAAAAATAAATGTTTATAATTTAGTCATCGTTCATTCTGCATTTATCATCATCTCATTATCCTATAGTGTGATATTAAATGTTTCAGAAACTTTTTGTTATGTTTCAGTTGTTAATCAATCATCTAATACCATATCATGATAAGCGTGCGGATAGGATGATAAATAATATTTTTTTAAAAATATTAGTTATGATTAGAAAAAGGTAAAATGAAAACGAATCCTCTATGTGATATATAAATTGGACCCAAATCTTACAGTTTTTTTTTTTTGGGTAACCAAACTTTAATTTACTCTGAAAGCTTATGAACAAAAAAACCACATTATTCTATCCTCTTATCTTTGTGAAATGGATAACATGGAATCTGACCAGAAATATTTTGTCTTATAGGGTTAATTAATGTTATAAGATCCTCATATTTGATGACATGTTCCTACTTCCTAATCCAAACAAATCATAGTCCTTAATTAAACTATAAAAATCTCTTAACAATGTCTTGAAATTTCTTACCATATGCTGATTGGACATGAAACAGATCAATGAACTGATCATTGTTCTGTTTCCTAATATCTTTAATCATTAAAATGTGTAACTTATTTATTTATAATATTGTCCTTTGATAAGAAAACTTAATGATTACAATTGTTATTACTATATATTGATATTATTATTATATGATCATATTATAACAAAAATAAAAAATAGATTCAATAAATACTATACATTATCCTTTTAATATCGAATAATTAAAGAGATTATTATTCCCTATTTCCAACCCAAAGAAGAGAGAGAGAGAGAGGGTTTAGATATATTTAATGATGTTATGATTAGATTATCCACTATTACATATAATTGACCAATTGAAAAAAATCAAATCCATAAAGATCAATTAAGATTATGGATATAATATTTATGGTGGATGGACCACGTAGGACCAACATTTAATTAAGAAAATTAGAAAAAAGAAGAACCCTACGTACAATGATCATGCTTTGTTTGGATTAATTTATTAGGTGAGAGAAGGTTTTGATCGAAAGTCCAAAATAACTTTAATACCAAAACCTTCTCATGTTTAGTTTGAAGTTGACGATACGACCCGCACGAGACACGTACACTTGATTACATAGGCCAATTTATTATGAACAAAGAAGAAGTGTCACGTCTATAAATATATTTATTATAAAATTAAGTTTATAAGTTAATGTCTTTATTAATGTGATACTGTCTATTTATTCTATAATTTTTTTTATAATATTTTAACATATCATATCAAGTCTTTGTAAACTTTATTTTAAAATTATATATTACAATCCAAACATTTCTCGTTACCAGAAATATATATATATATATATATATAATTTAAGATCTTCTTGACATTATGCAATTTGGAATCTGAAACCCAAATTATCTGTTATAAAGTTTCGTGTTCTTTCTGTTAAAGAAATTATAAAAAAAAAAAAAAAAATCTTGAGATTCAGAAAACCCTATACATCATTAATTCATGTCCAAAGCATATTCATATATAAAAAGTGTTTATGAAGTGTGTGTATATATATATATAGTGAATAAATAAAATATATAACTGCAACATTCTTTTATTAAAAAAAAAAAACCCAGCAATATATACTCAAATACAATCTCTCATAGACGAAATTCCTACAAAGTTCAAACATGAGCATGATTGTTAGAAAGGCCCCATTAATTAAATGCTTTTGCAAATAAATTATGTAACGTCAGAACTAAGGCCGAAAATATATATGAGCTAAAGCTAGCTTGAGGGCGGTAAAAGTTTAAAATACGACGTCTTTTAATTGAGAGTACTTTACGAGTAAAGAGATTTTTATAAAATTATTTTTTATGTAAAATAGATTTGATATGCATCTCAATCTGTGAATTTATTTTTGTTAAAGTTTCAAGAACTTTTTAGAACTTTCTTTGGATTAAATAGGTATAAATATATAATCAAAATTAAGTTTCCTTTTGTGTCCTTCAATAAGTTCTATAACCCCATGTCAATATGTCATTATTTACAAAATTATTTTTATTTATTAATGTGCATTTATTTTTAAGGGCCTAGATATTCACCTAAATTACTTGGGTATTGAGCTGGCTTGAGGTAGGTGCATAGGTCTAATTCCTATGAACGCAACGTCCCTATCTTCCATCATATGGATCAAGATATTTTATAATATTCTAATTCAAATATTTTTTCAGGATTCCAAGAAATATAAATACAAATATAGATTCATTTTATTAATATTATGTCTATATCTATATTATCCAAAGAGTAAATAGTTTTAAAGTGTTCAAATCTCACGTATTACTCAAGTGAATCCCATATTATTAACTTTTTTTTAAAAGGAGTGTGCAATACTTACATACTCTAGGTCTTGTTTGGATAATGAGTTGATCTCAACTTATCTCATCTAATCATTATAATTTTTTTAAATTTTTAAATAAAATATAATAAACAATTCAATTTTTTAAATCACAAATCAAAAATTATATTAAAAAATTATATTATAATAATATTTTATTCAACTTTCATCTCATCTCAACTCAATTCACTATCAAAACCTCTCCTAACACTGTAAATATCATTTCTATTGTCCAAGAGTAGAATTTAGTACTACGTCTACAAACTACTTTATCTACCTCTTTTCGAATTATAAAAAGATGTTGAATCAAAGAATTACAAAAGGATATTAATCCATGCCATATATATATATATATATATATATATATATATACCATATATATATATATATATATGTATATCTATTATGGTATTGGTCATAAAACCCTAGCTAAATTTTTTAGGAAAGCTCATCATGATCAGTGATCACTAGTCATGTTGTGTATTGGAAGTTCTATCAGATATGTACAAAAATCTGAGACCCAGCTGGAGAATTTACGAAATTCATGACAAAAAGCTAAAGAGATTTGTGGTCCAAATCCTTTTAAAATGGCACTAAGTCTCGTCACTATATTTTAGTCGGTGAACATGAGGCAGAGTGACAGCTAGTAGCATTAAGATGGAAAATGTGAATTATCATGTCAAAGATCATTTCATCCAAATTGAATATTAAACTCCTTGACTAATATTACTCATCATTCTTTCTAATATCATCCATTCATATTCTCGTTGTGTGATATTAAATTACTGAAAAAATATTTATTCTATTTTACTTATATACTAATGACTTGATACCATATTAAAAAATGTTTAGAAGATTACAAGTAATTATAATTTTTAAAATTGTCATGTGTGATTTGTGTATATAAGATGTATATATTTATATATGTCAAGAGCTTGATGATCTGATGACATACAATATAGTTCTCTAAATAAAAAATATGGATTCGAACCCCCGCGCGAGTTGTAAGAAAAAAAAAAAAAAAAACCATGCCTCACACATTCATTTATTACTACTACATACCAGTTTAATTACAATTCAACAATATTAACATTATTAAAAATACGAATAATGTTTGACTTGAAAAGTGGACTCGTCTTCGATCTGTCTGATTAATCGGGTCGAACTGTAAGTGAGCTAACGTATGATCTCAAGTAAAAAAAGAAAGAAAAAAAAAATACATGTCTAATCATACCATTTAGTTTGTTTGGATTTATATTGTCTTGATCTATAAGTTGGATCATGACCTTACCACAATTATCCATCACTCATCTACTACTTTTTTTTATTTGATTTTTTTTTAATTTTTTATTTTACTTAATAATTAAAGAAGTGTGTATTAATAAAATTATATATATTTTTAATTTTTTTAATGATTATAGATGTTAAAAAAATACTTAAAAAATTATAAAAAAAAATAAAAAACTTGAAATACAGTTGAGTTGTAGATAGATAATAATAGAATTATAATCCTATCACTATCATACATACATACATATATATATATATATAACAATTTGGAAAGTAGGAACCCAATTATTGAATCACTTTTTGAACAATTGTTTATCCAAGAAATAGAAAAATGATTGATGGTTGAGATATGAGAAAGAAAAAAAGAAGAGAAGAGAAGAGAAGTTTGGACAAAAAAACATGTTAATGTTTAGATTGAAATGTGGAAGGATGAGATAGGAAAGGGTATCCCTTTCACTAACCTTGAGAGAGCTATCGTCTAATCACACCAATCTTTTTCCCTCCATATCCGTTGCCTATTGACCACGTGGACAGTGACCTTGCCGACACTATTCCTTCTAACCCTCCTTCAACCTTTTTTTATTATTGCAAATTAAATATATTTTGACACTCTTTTTTTAATAATTAATTGTTATGTATACATTAAAAAAAAAAAAAGAGTTTCTAATTGGACTTTAATTTTGGTATTGGCCACGTTTCAAAACACACGTCAATAATTTAAACCAAAAATTAGACCCCGACAAATGACTAAACGATAAAGTTTCCCCAAAAGCCAAAAGATTTTCATAGATTTATTTGCACCACTTGTCCTTCTTTCCTTCTTTGATAATGTAAAAATATTTAAATTTGAGAAAAAAAAAAAACGCTTGTTTATGATTAAAAAAAAAACATTTATCTCATTGTAATATTTATAGCATATAATATTATTAAAAATAATGTTATATATACTTACAATTTTTACTTAGTATTTTGTCAGTTTTATTTTTAAATTTCAAATTTCTTAATTTTCAACATATACATGGAAAAATAAGTTTTTTTTATAAGTTTTTTTTAAGTACAAATAACATTTTTCTATTATTTAATTTTCAATAAACTTACGTACATACATATCACTATTTAACATTTATATATTTGTTTTAGCTACAATAATCATTATTAAATGAGCCATTTTATTCACAATAATTGAAAAATAATTGATTATTTTTAAATACTAATAAAATTAAACTAAAAATTTTGTTTTGATGGTCCGAATGAAAATTGAAATTACAGTGCGGTCGGATAAGAGATGCAAGTAAGTAATAAATAATAAAAGAATATGCCAAAAAAATAATAAAGTAAGAAAAGATACCGTCACGTGTCGGTGCACTGAATACAGAGTTATAACAGACGACAACCAAGTAGCACCTATTACGCTCTGAGCTTGGCTGCTCTCGAAGCTGCCCCCAGCAAGAACAACCTCTCTCTCTCTCTCTCTCTCTCGCTGTGTGCGTGTGTGTGTGGAGAGAATAAGACAGAGATCAGAAAGATAAAAAGAAGAAAGTGAATAAAGGGGTCTCAGGTCTGGCCGGGTTACGAGCCATAGCGGTTCGACTTGGTGGTGGTGGGAATAGGAGAAGAAAGCCCAGAAAGAAACTCAGGGTGAAGGAAAAGTTGATGGATTTATGGCAGAAAATGATTTTCCCTGTCAGGCGTGTTTGGATTTCTGTTTCTGCTCGCGTTAAGTCTCGCAAAAATGGTCAGTATGGTCTCTTCTTCTCCTTTATTACGATCTGATTTTATTTGTTTTTTCATGTGTATACTTGTGTTGTATGTTAGCAATGGCACCAAAATCAATTATTTGTTTCCTTCCTTTTTCTGGTCCATGATTTGTGCGATTTGTAACCAAATTGTATCATGAAAAAATTGTTGACAAGTTTCTTCCCAATTCATCTGTTTTTCTCTTTAATTAACTTGTTTTCAGAGTGTCAATACAGTTCCTGAAGATTGATATTTTTTTCCTCTGTTTCTGGCCTTGGAAAACAGAGCCCCAGTACACAAGCTTTTTGTCTTGGTTCTTCTTCTTTTTTCTGGGTACTGAAAGTGTACGCTCCTCCCTCTTTGTTAACATCCTTCCCCTTCTTCTTCTTCTTCTTCTTCTTCTCCTTCCTCTGCTTCTGTTTAACAGTAAGAAAAATAGAATTTATCAGATGGCTACGAATTTTTCTTCGATGAGAGTAACCTTTTTTGCTTTCTTTATAAGCTTATTATAATCAACGGTTTAAAAGAAAACTCTCAAATGAAGACATTCTCTCCATACCAATGGAACCTGTCATGTTCCCACTTAATATTCTTCTTTTCATATTCATGTTGAAATCAATCTCACCCACACAAGCTGGACACGAACAATTACAATTTTAATAAAAAAAAAAAAAAAAAACATGGGAATCTCTTTTTTAATAATGTTTTTTGTCCATCTTCTTTCATCCTACCTATTTTTCTAAATGATTTTTTTTTTTTACTTTGTTCAAGTTCCCCATTGGATAGAATTCTAGATATTCTCTGATGTTACTATTTTTTTTTTTCATGTTAAATCATATGGGTATTGTGTCGGTCGCTTGGTGTTTGGCAGTTGGCATGATTAATTTCCTTTTAACGTTTTCTACATTTTCCTGTCGGAACACAAACTGAGAGAGAGAGAGAGAGAGAGAGTCCCCGGGGGTAGGTTTGAAGTGTTTGAAAATTTTCCTTTTTCCTTGAGAGGTAGTCGGGTTAGCAATAACATCCTTAACAAGTATCAAGAACAGTAAAAAAAAATATTAAGAAAAGTAAGGCGAAAAAGACCGTCATCCCAGTATTTTGAAAATATTGTACTTAGGAAAAATTAAAAAAAAAAAAAAACAAAAGAATGCAAATTAACACCATTTTGCAATTTGTCAACAAATAGTGAAATCATTATTAATCGTTAATATTAATGAAAAATAAAACAAGTGATACCATTTTAACGATCAATTCGTGATCGATGGTGCCGTTTGCTAAGGAAGGAGAGATCTTTTGGAATACATGTTGATAATTTTGATGTATAAAAATATACTTTCCTCGAAAATAAATTTTCAATTTTAATATTATTATAGTAATATGATCTTAGCTTTCTTTTCAAATAACCATAATTAGCTAAAAACCCAATATCTCGACTTTTTCTTTGATACCAACTCTTACAAATTATAATTTATTTTCAGTAACCCTTTGCTACAAAAACCCTTTTTTTTAAATGAATTAAGAAAAAAAAACCCTGTTTCTGAAAACGTCGTCAAAGACTTTAAAATTTAAATAAATATAATCGAAAGCAGAAAGAAAACATGGGTTAAGGAACTCCTCCAAGGACGAGGAAAGGAATCCCACTGAAAGCCCAAAATACATGTCCGTACGAATTCGTCAAATCAAATATCAATTCATAGACAATACAGATATTTTTCCACACCCAATACATGAGTATATTCTCCACCAACTAAAAAAAAAAACGTATAAAATCCTTTGATTTTCTCGACTTTCATGGTTCATTCAGTGTTTACACTTGCTGACCTCGTAACTGTGTCATGCTGAAGCTATTGATTTGTTTTCTATATTATAATATAACTATTAAAAAATAAATAAAAGATGCATTTTATCCCCTTTTTTTTTAATGGAAATTATTTTCCTGCAAAAAAATCGATTGTTTACAGTGTAATTATCATTAGAGCACGGCTACACATCAGCCGCACTCTCTGCACACTGTAATTGTTTTTTTTTTTTTAACTCAACAACACTGGGTGTGTTGAGGATTACATCAATAGTAGGTTGATGTAAGTAATTTCTATTTTCATTATTCAGATAGTGTTTTGTATCTTGATCTCTCCTAATCCCTATTGTTAGTATACACTCAAGGGTGGTACATAGCTCAAAAGATTCCACTAGTGGAGGGGCTAATTCCCAATAGGCTAAATCCACTTTGAAGGCAAAACAAAGTTGAGTGTGACTGTATGCCATACCACCAGAGTACTCTTTTTTTATTTTATTTTTTTGGTTGATAAAGTATTCATTAATTACGGACATTACAAACTTGACCTGATACATTATAAACCAACTATAATATTAATAATTTCTCAATATACACTCATGACTGGCATGGTCTAATCTAAACTATAAAACCTTTACAGACTTAAAGTCTGAGAGACAATACAATTCTGTTCAAGATAAAATTAATCAAACCTCATACTCCGTCTAAGATGGAGTAGAGTTGACCAAATTCCACACTCCTTCTTAGACGAAGTTAAGGACACACTCTATGGACGAAAGTCTAAGAAATTATATGTTTTTTTTTTCCCTAAAAACAAAAGACATTACAGAAATTAAATATTGTTCATGGCTGCTATATTTTGAAACTTCAAGTTTAGATGAGATGAAATGTTTTGTTGAAAGTTGAATAAAATATTATTATAATATTATTTTTATTTTAAAATTAAAAAAAATTAAATTATTTATTATATTTATATGATAATTTAAAAAAATTATAAATTATATAAGATGAGACGAGATTTGATTTTGTGTATAAAAAACAAGTAAAGTACTGCCTGCACTATTCTATTTCTTACTTTTCTATGCCGCCACTCATGTAAAGTGTGGTAACGCCAACACTTTTGCCCTCACGCCGAAAGATGTGCCTTGTGAATTATGCTAGGATCAACATCTTTTTCAGTGCAACTTTAAGCTGAGTCACGTCAGTTACATGGCCTGCTAAAAGGAAGAAAAGAAACACTTCAGTAATGACCTAACAACAAACATTAAAATACCATGTTGCCTACAACTTTGTGCTAAAAAACATGACCCCAAAAAGGTCCTGGCCGCAACACCTCCTTGGTGGTGCTAGAACCACTAAGTTGAAGCATCAGAATGAAAGCAGTTCCAGAGCATATAATATTATCTGCATAAAAAGCTGACTTTTTTTGTTCTTTTACTTTCCTCTCTGATGTGCATGAAAGCTACCCCTAACATGATGTGGACTAGTTTTGTGCAGGTGCTGGGCTGTTGAAGCTTCACAATGATGTACAAACCTGTGGATATCAAGACGTCCATGTGATGTGGGAAATGTTGAGCAAATCAGAATCAATTAGGCCGATAGGTCCCCATCCCAAGCCGAAGCAACGGCCTTTCTGGAGGGTTTTTATGTGGTCTAACCATAATGCAGCCTCGTCCTTCTCTGCACATCAAGCTTAAAACAACACTCACATCTCATGCTATAAGAATAATACGTTGCTAATGTCCTGCGACCTGACATGGCATCACCTTTTTACGATCAAATTGCCAACATTGCAGTGGCATGGTACATAGTTATTGCAAGAATAATATGAAATATGTATCCGGTTTACCTATGTTGAGTGAAAAAGAAATACTACCCAATGATGAAGTACTGTGTAAATATAATAATACTTTGCTGTATCCAAGATCAACTCATTTGGGAATAGTTCGCCCACTTAGCAGTTTTGCTTGTCAATAGTGTACGTGCATGCTGAGCAGACCATGCATGGCATATGTGGACATTACATGGACAGAAAAGAAAGCATATGATCAAAATCTAACATACAAGCAGCCAAGCAAATGAAAATGTTGATTACTTTACATGCCAGTGATGCTAAAATCATCCCGCAAAGACTCAAGTCTAAATTATGTTACAATGGAAAGGAAAGCATGCCATCAGTCTAACATACAAGCAGCACAGCAAATGAAAATGTTGGATTGATAACAGTGATGCAAAAATCAGCATCAGATTTATTTTAAACTTTATTGGATATGTTTTGGTATGTGCAATCTAGATGCTTAAAAAGAGATATTAGAGACTATGGTTTGCAAATCGAATGGGATAAATCCTGTCTCGCAACAAAGCGAATCCAGCTCATAAAGACAGTATGCCCAAACGAACCCAGCAACAGTGCATATACTTATCTTGATCTAGCCATAAGATTCTTAAAAGTTTTTCTACAGAGATTGAGATGTCAAACTCAGGAACCCCAAGCCAAAGAACCAATTCCGCAATGAGCAAAGAATCATACACCTTGAGCTTCAGATTCTGAGCATCCCTCCACCAATCAAACAATGCTATGTGAGCAATACTTAAGGAGCAATATCTTGTTGCATCTCCTCAAAGTTTGAGTGTCCACATCTATTTAAAGGACTCAAATTTGCATGGAGATGCAAACCATGCCTGCCTGGGTTGGGAGCAGAACTCAACGATTAAGGAAGTTTCGCATAATCAAGGACACAACTACCTCCTCCATATATCCTCTAACAGATGGATGGGAGCTTGTAATTCCCCTAGACCTGCGAGTGATGGCTACAAACACCTTCATGTTGACATTGGCAGAGGCGGCACTCTACTCAACCCAACAGGGCAGGGAACTGTCTAGTCCAGTGCAACACAGTACAGTTTTAAGGGTCTTGGCTCAAAGGTAAGAGATAAGGATCTCATGTCGTGAAGGGTGAGCGAACCCCCAGGATGGTACAGCCACTCAGCCTTGCTATGGATATTACACTCTTTTGTCCCCTGGGTCATGCACCACTCCTGTCCTCTGAAACGCATGTCAAGTCTATCATGTTTCATGCAAATGAAAGCTCTTATTGACCAAATGATGACACGCTAATTCTTGTTAGCCAGGTGACATCACAAACCACTATGCATTGCTTACTCGAGCAATTCAGAGAGGACAATACTTTTGAATCTCTCCTCAAAGAATGACTATCTATGCCATATGCTGCGTATTCCGCTGTATCTGAGCCATATTGATGGAAAGACTTGATCTCTTTGAGTATGGATACACACCGCATATGCCCTGCAATATCTCAATGTATATCCTGCTGGATACATATCAGATATGGGTATGGTGGATGCTTGAAAAATCTGTACTTTTTAAAACTATCATACCAGAGAGTACAAATCTATTTATATCATAGACAGACCCTTTCAGCAAGGTTGTGAGAGAGATTGCACAATACAAGACTTCCTGCGCCTCAAAGAGTGGACTTCCTTTTGTTTTGAACCCACAAAATAACTAATCCTTACTAGTGCTGCCCCTAACTAATTAACTTGATAGTATGATCCACTTAATATAAAGTAAAATGTTGGAAAAGCTTCAAAGAAAGTTAAGTGCATTGTTTGAAAGAAAACAAGTCAAATTTCAATGCCACAGAATTCAAGAACCGAAATTGAATTCTTCAAGAAAAATCTTATGAGAATGAGCTGTCAATTTGAATTCGACAAATGCTAAGTTTGAAACACATTACACAAAAACTTTTACATCATGTGGTTTTACTTAACAACTGAAATAGGCATATCATTCCTGCAAAAAGAAATTATCCTCTCAATAGCTTTAAATTACAAAGGAAAACTCATGAAAATATGCAGTAAGAAACCAAAACTATGCTAAGAACACAACATGTCAAGCAAACATGGGGTTCTTTGTCCAACTTCCTACTGCTGGTTGCTGTTAAAGGTGGGTATTTGAGATCTAGCACAACATTTAAAACCAGAACATATCCTGCTTTCATACCATTCAAATTCTTAGTGACAAAGTTTAATCACAACCACAGAAGATTGCTTCATCAAAGGCCACAGACTAGAGTTACTGCATTAGCACCCAAGCAAAGCTGATACCGTCATGACCCTTGGGAGAGAAGTCAGTACCTATGTAAAATCACTTACCGGAGACAGGTTTTCTCCAGAAATATTATTCCTCAAATGCATGTGAAAATATTTTCTACAACAGCAATGGCCAGTCTTTTCCAAGCTCCTGGGGTTTCAGCTCCATTGCCACCTTGAGATCTAGCGACAAAATTGGGAAATTCTGTCCCTGTTCTTGGATGCCTTCGAAAGGCCTACTGCCCTTTTGCAACTGATAATAAAGTCCTGAAGCAACACCATTAATGAGCTTCCCAGGAAACTGGTGTGCGTATATACTGTTCTTCAATGTGTCATGACCAATGCAGGACCCGATCAATCGTTTAATCTAGGCATCTAATCCATTTTTCAACAAATTGGCACATTCCATTGATACCTCTTCAAGGCCCTGTGCTGCTGCAATCAGCTGCATCCATTCCCTTGGCACATTGGTATTAGGCAAGCCACCACTGACAAATGAGTTAGTACAGCTATCAATGCTTCCTAAATCAAAAGCTTTGCAGGCCCACCCACACTTGTGGAGAAAAATGCTATCCCAAGTGGGGCCCGCAGTGGACTTCTATTGAATGTGTCTTTTATGTCTTCAGCAACTAATACTTCCTTATGGTCTTTACTATATAAAGAAACTACGCAATCTGTTGTCCCATTTAATTGATTTAATTTAACCGAGTGCAGAAGCAAAACCCTTCCTTCACTCTCTGTTTTATCTCCGATCTTTAATGAAGCTGCACTGACTTACATTTATAACATTCCCATTTTCTAACATCACATTATCACCAATAACCATCGATTGATGGGAAGCAAAAGCCTCCTTCCCAATTGTCCCAACAACAATTTCCGATCTTCCCTTTGGAGGTGAAGATGGAAAAACTGCCCCATTCAGTAAAGAGTAGTGCTCACTTTGCCGATACCCATCACTTGTACACGCTAACTTCCTTCTTGGGAGTTGATGGCAGTGGAACTTTTTCCATTTTTCAAAATCGATCCTATAAACTGGTTATGGAGAGGAACATTTTCCCGCTAAGTTGAATGAAAAGTTATTAAATCCCACCTCGCTTAGATTCAAACTCAAAATCTAATCCAATAACAAAAATACTTCTTCGACGTCCCTACAGTAAGTCTCTTTACTATCTGAGCTTTGAAATTCGCGATATTCCTCTGTGAACGCTGATGTGGCGGTGGTTGCATCAGATCCACTTCCCTTACAACAGTAGGGGTTTTTCACTCAATATCCAAAAACCAATCACGTAGAGGATACATACCTTTATCATCGAAACCTATTATGCAAATATACAAGACATCTTCGAAGGAGAGTTGAGTCTATAATCTTAAAGATTTGAACACTCCCTCCAAAATTCAGTTTGTGCAAAAGTACAAAATGCACAAAGCTCTGGAGAAAACCGCGCCATAAGTAAAGTAAAACCTCTCTCTAACCAAATAGGAGGAGCAAAAAGTACAGCAATATCCACGAAAATTGGAAAAACAACACAGCTCATTAAGGACTAAGAGCTTAGAGAACATGGGTTCTGAAATTAAAGTTCAAACTCTGCAGAGAATTGGAATGGTAAAGATTGCAGAGAGAGAGAGAGAGTTGTAATTCTGACCTGCCAGCCGACGGAGAAAAGTGAGAAAGATAGATAATATGGGAGTTTTCAGAGAAGGAAAACTAGAATGCGCTCTGAGCAATAGGCATGAGAAATGATTTGCAGAAATCCAAGTAGACAAATTCCATAAAATCTCTCGTAAAAATGGAACTCACCTAAGGGTACATTTGGATAGTGAGTAGTATTGAGAAGTGTTGAAAATATTTATGAATAATAATAAAAAAGTAATAATAAATTAATAATAAAATATTAAATAGTAATAAAAAGTAGATAAAAAATAAAAAATAATAAAAAAGTAGGTAAAAAGTAATAATAAAGTAAAGAATATAAATGAGAGTATCACTTGCCAAAATACCCTAAAATAATTATAAAAAATCTATGATTTATTAGTGAGGTTAACTTTTTTTACAAAAGATAATTTATCTATTTGAGACTTTTACGTAGTATTACTATGAGTAAGGGTGGGCAAAATTTTCAATTTTTCAACTCCGACCAAATTCCAACAAGGTTCTGACTCTGACGAAGTCAGAGTTTATAGAATTCAGAGTCGGAATAACTTCGACTCCACTAGTCAGAGTTTAGAGTCGGAGTCAGAGCCCACATGGGCTCCAAACTCCGAACTCTAATATTTATTCTTTTTAAAAAAATATATCAAAACGATGTCGTTCCACTTTAAGAGGAATGACGTCATTTCACTCATGCAAATCCAAAACGCAGGGGAAAACTAAACTATATTTAACAAAGCGACGTTGTTTTGTGGAGAAGGGAGTCTTGTATTTTGGAACCCCTTCTTCCCTCCTCACTTTTGCACAAGGTAGGAACTTCCCTTTGTCTCCATAGTCCACACTATGCTTCGTGAAGTTCATCTCCCAGTTCCTGTCATTTGTTGTCACCTGAGGCCACCGCAAGCTGCTTTCCAGAGTTTATCACAAATTGTAAGCCACTCGACTACTCAATTTTTTTTTTTTATAGAATTTTAGGATTCCAAAATCATTGTATTTAAACATTGTGGTTTGAAATTTGTGAAATGTGTTTAATTTCTTGTTCATTTTCAATGATTTGTGATTTACATTTTCAATAATTTCAATTTTTAGACTATTAAATTTAAAAATTAGGTATGTTGCAATCGCGTACTTTTATTCCAACCTCCAGGTGACGTTCGCTCGAGCAAACGTTACAAAGATTGTTATGATTTTAAATGATTTTTTTTTTTACATAATTTTAATGTTTTCATTATTTAATTTATAATTTATATGATTTTGTAGACTTAACTGTAAACTCTAAACTAATTTTGGATGATTGAGACAAACGCACCGTGGGATGATCCCTTTGTTGGTGAGAAACTCAATTATGGAAATTACCATCATGCAAAACTCATCAGAGTTAGAGGTGGAAGTGAGTTCATAATGTGTCATATTTTTTGTCATTTATCACTTGACTGATGATTTAAAACTCTATAGTTAAATGATTAAAGAAAAAATAGTGCATCTGATCAATAAAACTTCATGCAGGAAAATTGAAAATCACTATCGAGTCATCGACTCAAATGCATGGATTGTCAAGACTGATACAGGAGAATGTGGCTGTTTCATATTTCAGTAAACAAACGAAACAAGAGTTGCATATAAAGAATCTAATGTTTTCTGAAGGAAAAAGGAAAGTTTTGAGGGGAACAAAACAAAAACGAGATTCATTTCTTTCTTCTCCTTTGATTTGCTTGGGACAGAAATCCTAGTGAAAAATACAAATTCCTTTTCTGAACACTGCCTTCTCTTCCTTCTTCCTCAACAATAAAGAGCTTCAAGGACATTATAGACACTTCTGCTAATAATGAATCTGTACTCCAACCAAAAAACAAAACAATGCTGGCAAAAACTCACTGGGAGCACCAAATCTAAACTGCAAAAGAGCCTGAAAGAGTGATTTAGTTAAGAGTTAGTACTTGATCGTACCGCAAGAATTTCACGCAAAACAATCCTTAAATCCAAATGAGTTAAGTTTCATTTGAGAAAGATGCAAAGTTGTGCAATTGGCATGTCCCGAAATGTTGTGTTAAAGATCATGAAACTCAACCCAAGAGTCTTTTGTTCCAAATGGTGATGTACCTGTACACTATATGCACTTGGATGGGGTTGATCTTTAAAGAGCCTTTTGTGGGTCAAGTTGTCCGCTACAGTAACTGGAAGGAACAGCAGATAGTTCCTGCCTTCCTCTCCATTCTTCACCAGGTTTCAATGTAATGGGTTTCTCCACACAAGCAGCCTCAACACATAGCATGTGCTTGTATTCATTATCCCCAAAGTCAGGAATTGCCTTTGCCTTCTTATCCCATGGATTCCAAACCACTGCAGAGGAAAATAATTATGCTAAAAATGCCACACTAGCAATGCTGAAGACTTATGATGAATGAGTTCAACCATCAAATAATAATAAGAATGGAGATAATTTTATCATCATACTCTCAATAAAAAGAAATAAAAATGATAAATTATTACATTTATTATAATAAGGCAGTTGCCCATCAAGATTGATAGGCAACCACTCACTTTTTTTGCACGATTTTTTCGTGCAAAAAGGTTGATTAATAGCAAGCAAGCCATCTAACTTACCCATAGAATCTGATTATGTGGCAGTCCTAAAGTCATTTATAACAACTGCATTCACAGTGTACTCCATTTTAATCCAGCTCAAAATTTGAGGGCCTGTATCTTAAGGTACACAAAAATTTCAAAGCGACAGCTAGTCCATTTTCTTGCACTACCATTTCCCTAATCCTAATATCATCTCATCAACTGGCTATCTACTATTGAAAAAACTAATTAAATTTGCTAACATAGAATGGAAAATTCAAAGCCTAAGCATGTGGATCAGACCCAACTCACCAGCATCTGGAAGTCCATCTTTCCGCAATTCATACGTTCTCTTCCTTTCATGGTCAATAATGGCAATTTTTGTGGGTGTACTGAGATATGCTTTGTCCACCTTTTACAACAAGAGTAATTAGAGCAACTAATATATATTTGAACAAGATTACTGCAAAAATACCAAGCATTCCTATTCAAACAAGTACTAACTTCTGCTTCGAACGTTATTGCATCCCCTTGTTCTGTAAATCTCTCTTTATTCTTCAGGTAATCCAAATAATCCAAGGTCTCTAGTCCTTCCACACGCACTTCACTAAACAGAAGAACATGAGAGCTAATTAGAAAATAATACATAATTTACATTCTCCTGAATTCTTAGTGCATCAATCACAAATGTAGTTAACTGCTCATCTAAGGTCATACAAAATGAATCAACAAAACTTGCCTCTGAAAGTGTCATCTATGATGCACGAACATTACATAAATGTCAGGCATAAATTCTGCAAGCAGTTAAACAACAGAAACTAATTCATCAGACAATGGTATTGCCTTTTTGGTGTTTATTTCATCTCCAGACACTAATTGATCTCTTTCTCCAGGGCCCAACATGAAGAGACTAATAGAATGGGCACTTTAGAAAATTTATCGAGAATATTAAAATGATAAAATGGATGAAGTGTCATAGTTAACACAACTAGCATGAATGATGGCAAAGTAGTTGTGTTCTTCCGAAATTTGGAGTCTTCATAAGAAATAGAAGCTAAACCAAGTTGGATTAGGTTTGTCTATCTCACAGTAGTTCAGCAATACGCCATTGCTTAAGATGGACGGAAGAAAGTACTGTTTTGAGCGAGAGGGGCAGAGACAGCTTCTCATGTGTGACACATTGCTCCTCACCAAAAGAAGGTTCACAAGATATCTCTATTTGTATTTAACTACATGCCTCTCTCACAAATATCAAATACAAGGCACGAAAAATTCATAGCTATTTTGTGATCTTAATAAGTCCCAGATCAATCAATTGATTAAATTGTTTGATTCCAATTAATTGACTAGAGGAAAAGAAGACTAAGGGCTTGTTTCGGAAAGTTATCTCATCTCATCTCATAATTTCTCATAATTTCTTTCCCAAATATCACTCAAACACACACTTTTCAAATTCAAATCTTCAACTTTTTCATCTAATTATTACCTAATCGTTACAACTTTCTCAAACTTCCAAACAAAATACAAAAAATAATACAACTTTTTTTTTATAAGTCAATAATACAACTTTTTCAAATTTTAAAACAAAAATAATATTAAAAAATTATATTCTAACAATATTTTAACTTTATAATATTTTTATTCAATTTTTTTCTCATTTTCCAAAACCCAATAAAGCATCTTAACTCAAACCATTTGACTAATATTCGCAAACTATTTCACTACTGTTCACAAAATTTTCATCTCATCTCATCTCATTCCCCAAGCATCCCCTAAGTTTGAGATAGATAGCAAACATGTCAAATGGTTCAAACATATCCGATGACATCAATGTTGGACTCCTTAGTGAAACTAAATGTGAGAGGGCAATATGATTGATGCAGTATGGGGGGTAAAGGGGAATAACTCAAGGTAATATTAAAAAAAAGCATCAAAATGGAACCTGATATCGGTAACGGCAAAATATGTGTGGTAGGAAAATGTGAACATAAACGGCTTTCCATCGGTATTTGTATTGCGAATACGAGAAGTCATCATCAAATCTCCTCCAGGTCCCAAAGTTACCCTTAGGCGAAACTCGTATCTGTAAATGATAGTGATAATATTATCTATTAGTTCAAGATTTACTTCAGTCAAAAGATCTGGTAACATATTTTAGGAGTCCTAATACCACTCCCATATAGCAGATGATCATTTCTTGGAATAAACTAAATGATTGTTTACACAAACAAAAAAAAAGTGAAACTAATGCTCAACCTCAATAACTTGTCCCCTCGACCCACCCAACAATAAACGAAAAACAGAAAAAAGAAGGGTAAGCATGGAATGGAAGTAACTTGCTCCAATGCCTTGTAAGCAATTACATGATACCTTTATTAAACATGCAATCAAGATTGAGTCATGCACCTGTGTGGCCAGATCTTTGCATCTTCTTCAGAGTGCTTAAGGATCAAATCAATGAAAGCCTTGTTGGGGCTACATGTCAGAAAAGGCGGAGGATCAGGATCTACCATCCAATGCCTATTCCTAGCAAACCCATGTTGTTCAAGAGAACCCTGAATTCCAAACTCCATATGTAGAAGATTTTTTTGGTTAGCTTTTAAGGAAAAAAATAATAATAATAAGGGGAGAAAAGAACTGGAGGAGAGCCACATACTTGAGGAAAACAAATTGGAATACCTCCACGTATAGCCTTTGGAGGCTTAAAAATAGCCTGCAACACACAAATATTCAAAAGGGAAAAAAAAAAAAAAAACTGGTAGAAAGAATGAATGATAAAAAAAATCAGACATATGAAGAACTTTTCTACACTAATTGCAGTTCAGAAATTTATGCATAAGAATTTAAGGAGATTTACATTTGATTTGAATTTTTTTCATAAATGAATTTTGTCAATAAAAAATGGGATGAGATCCCATACTCTATGCATGAGCATGACTTTCCTCCTCTCCTCGCCCCTTCCTTAGGGTTGCCTCTCCTCTGCAAGTGACCCAGCTCCCCCTCCCTATCTCCTTCTATAATACCCCAAATTGAGAATAGGAAGGTGGCGAATGAAATCTCACATTGTTACGAGGAAGAAGTTCTTGTCCTTGATTATAATTCCATAGGATTCCAATTGTATCATTAACTAATCATTTTAGAGTATTGTATGTGAGTTGGGCCTTCCTTAAGTTGTAGCAAATGGTATTAGAGTCAAACCCCTCTAGAAGTGTGGGACTTGAGCTGTGTCACCTATAATGGAATGGTTAAGATTGGATTTAGTATGGGAAGGTGGTCAATGGGATACATTGCTTGAGAGGAAAAAGCTCTTGCCCTTTGTAATGATTTCAAGGAGCTCCAACTATAATCTTGACTAATCCCTTATAGAGTCCAAGCTCAAATGTGGCTTGAACCTTTCTTGGGTTGTTACACCTTCTCTCCCAACAACATGGACCTCAACGTGGGTCCAAAGCTTCAAGTTACAAGTTGGCTAACATGTTACAAACTAGACAAATGGAATAAGAAAATTTCGAGCAATATCTCAATGCTAGACGACCAAAGTTTTTACAAATTAGTAACCCCTAACAAGAGCGATATCTAAAGGCTAATCTAGAAGAAAAAATTTCACCCACTCTACCATAAGCATCATCCACAATATCATTCCTTTAAAGGCTAAAAAAAACTCATCAAGTCTTTCCCAAGAGCTTCCAACCATTTTCGATCACATTCTTAAAAAAAGTGTCAGGCCTGGTCTAGAATTGGGTGGTAGCCCACCTATATAGTTAAGATCCATGCACTACTAATTTATCAGATGGAAAAAATGCATACATTCATTACGTATCAACATAGGTTTCCTTTCACTAGTAATAGAGCAGGTATGAAACAAGCTAATCCTATTAGTATACATAAAAGACCAAATTAAATTAAGAATTTGATGTCATTGACGATCAGTAGAGAAACAGCTTTTTACAAATATAACACATTGACATACCTTACTACTAAGAAAAAGCAATTCTTCTCCATGCTCATTCTTCCAAGAGGTAACTTGAGCCCCATACAAATATACCTATTACAAAAATGATAAACTCATAAATAGCACAGCTAAGTTGAAATAAGCAACATCCGTCACTTTGTCAGCATTATAAAAGGAAACAATCAGAAAAGTTCAACTATAAAAATCTAATCAAGAAAATACCTCGTTTTTTTTCTAGTAGCCACACTCTAATTGAGTTGCACTCGCATGTTAACAAATAGGTTTATACAAGCATATACACATATAAATTGAGCTCAGGTTGCATGAAAGGAAACACACCAGCAATGAGCTCTGGAAAGTATGCAGGTGAAGGAATGAAAAGAGCTACAGAACCAATAACATCGGCACATACAATTTTTAGAAAATCCTTAAGGTGTTAAACCCTTCTTGATCTAAGAAAATAAGCCTCCTCATAAGTCTACATTTCCAAGTACAAGCTAAACCAAAAAAACACCTCAATACAAAAAGAGTGCACAAAAAAAAGCTACACCAGTAAATTAATCAACTCCTGTTATATTTTTTTGGATCAGTTAAAATCAACTCCTGTTATATGAAAATAAAATGTACCAATCTACAATTTTTTAAGATCATGGACCTCTGAGAGAAGATCAGGAGAAGCTAAAGCCAAGCAAGAAAAAGTAACACAAAGTCAGGTAAACCTCAAATACATAAGATTTTTTAATGAAATAAACTTGAGGTTTTCATTATTTCCAAGTAAATACTCGTTAATAATCGAAACTAATGAAGAAGCCCAACTTGAATCTTTATCAAGGCAGTGATGCTAATGTCAAAACAATCCAAAATTATAAGTTCGGTTCGTTTCTTATGGTCATTGAACTGGGCTAGATAGCAGTTGTTACAGTTGCTTATTGCCTACTGTTTTCAGACGGTACTGGTTTCTTTCACAATCAAGCAAAAACGTTATAAGAATTTATAACAACTTTTCCACACGTTTTCTTGAACAAAAGATATTAGAATGTGAAACTTTCAGGAAATCTTTGATTGTATTGCAAGATTTTTATTAACTCGAGATCAGATAATATCTCCATAAACTTTCTCCTCATCTCCAAAGTTTGCCAAGTCATCCAAAGAATCGGCAGTCTCTCATATCTGTTCAAGATAGGCAGATTGGACGCATAGCACCGCAAGAATATAATATAAACACACACAAAGGAGCCTTGTTGCCAAACACTGTCGCAAAAAATGGGGCATAAAACACATCCGTTACCCACATAGAATGAACACATTTTGCAAATGGACACAATGACAGAAATTTGCGAAACCAATTTTTTTAACAAAATAGAGGAAGAAAAAGAAATCAATCCAACATAAATACATAGATAGATTCAATGCTGGCAGGAAATCTTGATGTATTGTAATGCGTGAATCACCAAAGATGACACAAAATAAACAGAAACCGAAGTGCAAGAAAAATGAAATTATTAACAGAAGCACACAATACAATACCAACGCATTAGTGCAACAAAGGAAAGAAACAGTCCGAGAGAGAGAGAGAGCGCGTTTGAATGAACGGTACCTCAGCAGAACAGCCACGAACCTCGCGGAGAATGACCTTTGGGAGGCCATTCACACCCTTAGTGTGCTCCACAAACACCATTTCCCCAGACGAAGAACTCGACATTTTCTCCCTCTTTCTCTTTACACGCACGCAAACGCGCACACAGAAAACAAACAATCACAATCTCTCGCTCTCTTGCGATCTCTCTTTCTCCTTCGGAACTAACTATTTGAAATTTTGAACCACTTCGGTATCGGACATCGTTATCCTCTATTTATAGGAGATGGGGACTCACGGGGGAGAGAGAGTGTGGGTGTGTGTGCGCGACAGCAACGCAAAAGTCATTATTTTATGGTGATTTTTTCTTTCCATTTTTTCTATTTTTGGGACTTATTATTCTATTTATTTAACTGCTTCTCTAATCTCCAATATCCTATCCTTCTTTTTGTTTTTTTATTTAAATACAAATATAGTCTTTTATATATATATATATATATATATTTATGACCAAAGTGATTTTTTATAAAATAATATTTTTTTCTTTTTTTTTATACATTTAATTGTAAAATATATCATGCATCAATCATTATTCATTTTCACGCTCCATACTTATATTTTTTTTATAAGATATGAGTTATTTTTTATAAGATATTAAAATATATTTTTATAAGATGTAATGTGTGAAATGATAAATAATAAGTGATAAGAGAATGTTTTTGCACTTCAATTATCCCTTAATAAATGGAGACAGACCTATATGTTTTCCACTTTTATTTTATTTTGTTTTGTTTTTATTTATTATTATTTTTTTTGGTGGGGGAGGGTGAGGTTTTAATTTATCATAAAATGATGATACTTAATATCCTTGAAACCCAACTCCAGCATCAATTAATTAATTATAATGGCAAATAACACCGTTTTGTTAACATTATGAGATTATAATTACATAGATTAGATAGAACTTACGCCTTTTTTAATTACATAGATTAGATGAGATGAAAAATTTATAAATAGTAATGAGATAATTTATGAATAAAAATGAAATAATTTGAATTAGAATATTTTATGAGATTTTAAAAAATGAGCCAACAGACCCAAAAGAGATTGAGCCATATGAGAATGATCTTTTTGAAGAAGTTCAACGCATGGAATGTTTTGAGAAGTCACAAGAAAATAATAAATTAATTTATAGTTTCTAATTATAGATTATGTGGATAAGAAAGGTTTTCAAAGCTTTCAAGAGTCATGCATGAACCTTACTCCACCCATCAACTTACGTAGTTGATCTATATATGCATGTTTCCTACCACACGAGAAAACCCAAATTCGTACTTGGTCTTTTTGGTTGATATCAGCCTCTAATTAAGCTGTAATAGGCTTCACATGCAATAAGTACTGGTTAAAGGATCTTGATTTATGTATAGTGAAATTCTTATAAAAAAGGGAGTATCGACGGTCGGGATAAGGTGTAGAAGTAAGTTTTAGACCTTCCAATAAACATTTATACAAAAAAGTTCTACATCATATACTAATATGTAATTTGTTATTTTTTTCATTTTATTTAAACACGAATGACAAAAATGACAATCACATATTGATGTGTAATGTAAGAAATGATAAGTAGAATTTTTCTTTCAAATAAGATCGTGGGCATTAGATAGGGACAGAACCAGAATTTCTTGTTTAGGGGGGCCAAATTGAGGTGAGATGATCCATCATCTCATTTCAAGTCTAAAAATAAAGTAATATAAATAATGGTTTACCTTCTTCGGTTATCCAATATGTTTTATCTTTTAAGATATCTTAAAAAATAAAAAATAAAGTAAAAATTTTATTATTATTATTATTTTATTATTATTCTTAAATTATTTGAGTTCATCTTAGCATTCAAATGTAGCCATTTCAATTCACATCTAAGGTATCTCAATCAAACGTTATTACTCAACGATAAAACAAAACAATTAATAGGACTAAATTTTTTAAGAACTAAGAAACGCAAATAAGAAAGACTTCTCCATACTATACACCAGATCATTTTTTGTTGCAATATTTAAAAATTAGGTTATCGGTTAAATAATGCGTTGGATTTTTTAGCAATTCATGAAGATGACTTTTTAATTGTTTTTTAAAAAATAAAATTTATATGTTTATATATATTAAATTTATATGTTTTTTAATTATATGTTTATATATATTAAATTTATATATATAAATTTAACTTTTCTTTTCACTGCATATTCTGTGTGGCGTTTCTTTTAACCGTTTGAAGATTTTTTTAGTATGGAATGAGATGAGTTAAATAAAATATTATTTTTTAATAATATTATTATTATTTTAAAATTTAAATAAATTAAATTATTTATTATATTTTATTAAAAAAAATATAATAATAAGACGAAATCATTTCTCTTTGATTAGATTTGGTTTGGTTAGCCAATTCAGATATTTTAAGATTATGTTTGAATGTTGAAGTGAGTTGAGTTGAGTTGAATTGAAATGATAAAATATTGTTAGAATATTAATTTTTAATATTATTATTATTTTGAGATTTAAAAAAATTAAATTATTTATTATATTTTATGTTAAAATTTAAAAAAATTATAATAATGAGTTGAGAGAAATTAAGAAACCAAACGAATCCTATCTCATCTCAATTGTAGGGATAAGATTATCTAAACGGTCATAACGCGAAACTCAATCTCATAGTTTTTAACTTTTCAACCAATGCCTCTGACATATCAACAGTAAATATTAAAAAGCATGAAAAGCACTGTCTTTTTGGTGTGCCCCTTTTTTATTTTCTCATCACCGTCGACCTCTTTTTTATTTTCAATCCCATTTCGAATTTATCTCGTTACTGTAGTCTGCCCCTGGAAATATCTGTCGATCTCTTCTACCGAAACCAAACCCATCCCATGTAATAAAAAATTTCGATTTTTCTATATATAAAAAAATAAATAAATCATAATTAAAATAATATATTTTAAAAAGAGAGATTTTATTTTTTGGAATTATAGAGTAAATTCGGCCGACAATTTCAAAATATATTTTGAGATTTAAATTTATTTATACATGATTTTTTAATTACTCATAAATATTATTTTTTATTAATATATTCATAACTATTACTCAATAATTATTAAATATTTTCTAATCATTGGTAAGACTCACAACCCTTTATCAAATTTTAAAAAGTTAAAATTATCTCATCTCACCTCATTATCTAAATATATATTTTTTTATAAACTATTCAATTTCATCTTATTTTAACTTAAAAATTTTATTACTATTTAAAATAACTCATTTCATATAAACTAAATAACCAAACGAAATCTTTTTGACAACAGTACTAGAAGTCTAGATACTCAGTGAATATTATAGGACCCGTTTTAAAGAATTGTAAAGCTTCCAAAAATTTGAGTAAAAAACAAGTTTACTCAATTTTTTAATCTGTTTTATTTTAGACCTTAAAATTTGAGTAAAATTCTAGAATTTCCTAATCCTTTTAAAAATTACATTTCAGTTGAGAACGTTGTTAAAATGTGTTTTTGTTGGGATTGTTTATTCAAATTCTTTTGGCATAGCATAACTGACCACCATCATACAAGAGCATCATATCGCATCAGAGGCTATGTTTAACCCCTGTGGTAGGGTTGTGCAAATCCCGGTAACTAACCGAGTAGAAACAGAATGTGAATATTTCCCTTATTTATTCTCGGAACCCTGAATGTGCACACAGGAAAGACCTCCAGAAAACAATTTTATTTCCAAAGTGGGTGCACCAGAAACAGAACAGTTGGTACCAACCCAAACAGAAGCCACTATTAGCACCCGTGGTAGGTCAAATAGGTCATCATCCACAAACCACATCCCGATTCAGAATGTCATGTCAAAAGTTTTCAGAAATCACATCAGATTAGAATACGGAACCCCTTCAGAACAGAATAGAGTTTTCAGAAATCATATCATATCAGAGTACAAAACATCTTCAGAACAGAACAGAGTTTTCAGAAATCACATCATATCAAAGTAAAGAACATCTTCAGAACATAACAGAGTTTTCAGAAATCACAAAACATAATTTTATGCACAAACTTTCATATTAGCTCTCTTTTCACAGTTTAGAAGCAAAATGCAAAATAGCTCATATCTACACCAGTCGTGCCAGAAAATACTTTATTCTTAAACAAAATCTCATGAGTAATGCAGAATAAATAACTGAGGTAGTTCAAATATATTTTTATAACAAAACATGTTTATTTTCAAAAATCAACCTCAGTCCATTTTATTTTTATGCAAATCTAGCATAGGAACCCCGCTTACTTGGACAACTTAGCCTTCTAGAATTTTTCTCAAAAATGTCGAGTCGACTATAAATCGTCACCTATAAAATAATCACATAATTTCCGTAAGTTTCCAATCAATTATGAATTTCGATATTTAAGACTAAACTTCTTAAATAACCTATTTTAATTCCTAAAAACTTAAAACCTTCATAATCTCAAATATATCATCACTTCTTAAAATCACCAATATCCACCATAACTCACGTCAAACACAAAAGACCAATATTTAAATCTGAAACAGCCAATAAATCTCGTAGTATAAACCAATCACACAAACAACTCTATCATCCAATCCAACCGACCCCCTTACTCCTCGGACTCAGTCCGGCACAATCAACCAATTCACAGTATATATGAGTTAGCGTGAAATACAATTAAATCTCAAAAGTTCTTTGAAAAAAAAATACTTACAATGTCATAATATAATTTTTGAAAGATCATGGAGCTGTAAGAAGCGACAACGCAGCAACAAAACAGTGTCAAATGCACTGTGGCCGTGGGTTTCAAAGACCCACTTTTGAACGGGTGCAAACGAAAACCCGAGATTGATAGGATAGGGCTTAGGAATGTCGGTGAAACTAGTGGTGGTAGTGGTTGGCAGTAGGTGGCGGAGCAAAGATACCCAAAACGGAAATGGAGTTGGATGTGCTTCATTGGTGATGGATCAGAGCTGGGGTTGGGTCCATTGGGTTGCTAGGAGGTGGAGGATGAAGTGGTGAAGAGATAGTGGTCACAGGTGGCGCGACGGCGGCGCAGCGGCGCAAGGAGTGCCATGACCTGGAGAAGCTCGTGGTGGCTAACGGCGGTGCGAGGAGGGCTGGAAATGGAAGGGTGGGGTCGTCGACTGGTGGGGAAGCTGATGGGAGGGGCGGTGTCGGTCACTGCCGGCTCACGGCGGCGGGTTGGGGGAGAGGGCCGACGCACGGGAAGAGAGAGGGAGAGACGGGTCGCGCGCGGGAGAAGGAGAAGAAAGAAAAAGAAAAAGAAGAGAAAAGAAAAAGGAAGAAAGAGAAAGAGGAAAGAGAAAATGTAAGGAAAGAAATGAGGTCCAATCCTCACATCTTGGATCACAAAAATGATCCAACGGAAACGAATTTAAAACAGTAAGTGAAATAAAATAATTCAAACGTAGTGATTAAAATGAAAATAAATAATTAAATCCAGCAAGAAGTTAATTTAATATGAAAAGAAAATTAAATGCATAACAATAATTAGTATTAAGGAAACATGTCAAATTTAATTTTCACAAATTAAAAATCATAAAAATAAACCCACTAAAATCTGAAAATTTAAAACAAGATAATCAATTTTTAAATTAATAACAAATAATCCTTCAATTAAAAATACACTAAAAATACGGAGTGTTACACATACTTTCTCGAAATTGGAATCTGAAGAGCTTCTTCTTCAAGTATAAGTGACTCTTAATACTTTTTGTCAAGTATTTCTCTTCCAATTTCTGCCAAAGTTCACTTGCTTTTGTCTCTCTCATGACAAAATACTTCTGATCTTTGGCAAGGCACAAACGGATTGTACCACAAACTTGTCGATTAAACTTGTCCCAATCCCTTTCCGTCATGTCTTCCGATTTCTCTTCCAACATAATATCCAACTCTTGTTGGATCAAAACGTCCATGACTTCACATTGCCACATACCAAAGTTATTAGTTTCATCGAACTTCTCAACTTCAAATTTGGCATTTGACACCATGGATCTACGCCTAGAGCTACTAGCCTTTCCAGAGCTCCTATCACCTGCAATTTCTCCGTCTGATTCTATCTAAAAAATTACTTACTTTTAGAAAACAAATTTAAAAATTTCAACCGTACGGATGAGTCTGGAATAATCCAAATAGTCGGAAAGCACTATTGGATCGTCGAAATCGGACTTCGAATGGCTTAGACAAGCCCAATATAGATCTTAAATTTTGAACGGTCCAGATTGAACAGGAACAGCAGGCGGAGCGCGTGACGCAAGTGGGGGCGCATGGGAGAGTGTAACTCACGCGTCGTCTTCCTCTGGAGCGTGTGGGGGCGCATGAGAGAGTGTAACTCACGCATCTTTAACCTTTTAACAATTGGCGCGTGAATCGCACCTTCCGACCTTCTAGGAGTCCATGTGAGCTCCTCCGACGTTCGTTTTCGATACCGTTTGCGGCAACGTGTTCCTTTTGTTAAAAAGAACCTCCTGGTATGATTAAAAATTGATTTCAATCAACTTTAAGTTTCTCGGCAGCGCAAAACCGAAGTTCTGATACCAATTATTGTATCAAAACCATCCATAATCACACCCAAACACAAGATAGAGACAATATGTAAGTGGTTCGGCAATTTGCCTACGTCCACTGTAGCGAAAATAATAGATTTCAAAGTATTTGTACAAAATATACAAACTCCAACAAGATTATTTCTATCTCTATCTCTACAAATGACCTTCTTCTATGTCCTACACACACGATTTCGTTTACAATATGATCTCCTCTTATAGGAGAAGTTTCAGGAGACAAACAAACAATAAAAGTGGCTGTAAGAAATAAATTTGATATTTTGGAGACAAGCTTGATATTTAGAGACAAGCTTGATATTTGGAGACAAGCCTGATATTTGGAGCAGCTATATAAGACTGTTGAGGAACTACTGTTTACACTTGGGTTGATATTTAACAATGCTACCTTCTATGGATGTTATTAGTCTTTTATTGTATTATAATCTATGGCCATAGGGGATATATATGATTGATGCTAGTAGAATGGCGTTTAGGTAAAGAAAGATAACAAGAACAATTCTGGATTTTATTTTTTAAGGAGGTTGTGGCCTTAAAATTTGAGAAGAGGAGGAGACTTATTTAGAGAAAACGTGACTTTAAATATTATTAATTAGAATATAATTTTATATTTAGATGAAAGTTAAAAGTTAAATAAAATATTATTAGAATATTATTTTTTAATATTATTATTATTATTTGAGATTTAAAAAAAGTTGAATTGTTTATTATGTTTTATGTAAAAATTTGAAAAAATTATAATGATGAGATGAGATGAAACGATTTATGTATCCAAAGTGAGCCTCAAAGTCCTCATTTATAGATCCCTAAGAACTATTAGAGAGAACTACACTCAAAGAGTCCATGCAATGAACCATGAAAATACATCATTTACTGAACCAAATACATGAACCATGAACATACGTGCATCTAGGGAACATGGTCAAAATTTTTTCTAGGATTTTTTAAAAACTTAATTTCCAACTATATATACATGTGGTATCTTTAATTCAATATAATTTATTGATTCTAGTTTGCTTAATTATTTTTTTTTTAAAGCAGATGTGTTTAATATGTTTAAAGGCGATGAGAAAGGTCAATTCAAGACAAACATGATCATCACCAACATTCCAGGCATGCTAGCCTTTTACGAAGCAGCACATCTTAGGGTTCATGGAGAGGACATCCTTGATGAGGCACTTGAGTCCATAGCATCATCCCCTTTAAGTAGTAATAGTCCATTATTAGCAGCACAGGTAACTCGTGCCCTAAATTAGCAGCCCCTGCACAAGGGCATTCCGAGGCTTGAGGCAAGGCATTACATTTCTATCTACCAAGATGACCCTTCACATAACACAACTCTTCTGAAGCTTGCAGTATTAGATTTCGAGCTAGTGCAGTCATTGCACAAACAAGAACTTAGTCATATCTCTAGGTACGTAGTTATAGTACTATTCCGATGCTCACAGCCGTGTCATTTCTTGGCATGAGTCATGAAATGGTTACCAAGGAGGCCTTTGAATGGATCTTCAGCAACCCCAAGATTATCGCAGCTTCATCGGTAATTGCTAGGCTCACGGATGACATGAGACCCACACAAAGTATGCAACCAATTATTCATTCTGCACAATTAATATTACATGCACTTAAACAGTACTTATGAGTCAAATTTCAAGTTGTAAACAGTTATCAAAATTTTATCCTTTTTTAACCAATATGAAAACTATATTTCTAGTTTGAGCAAGAGAGGGGGCATGTTGCATCTGCCGTTGAATGCTACATGAAGCAATATGGTGTCTCAGAAGAAGTGGCGCGCGAAGACATCAATGAGGAGTGCACTAGGCCAATTGCTATGCCAATGCCTCCCCTTATGCGCGTTCTCAATCTTGCACGAGCTGTAGATGTCGTTTACAAGGACGAGGATGGATATACCAATGTTGGGAAAGAGATGAAAGATATATAATGTTGCATTATTTCTTAGAGATCCATTGCCAAAATGATCAGTCTTGAGATGATCATCGTTTTCTTATGTATGATGAACTTAATTGAGGATGATAAAGAAGAGGTTAATATTCTTTTTCTTTTTTTTTTCATATACATGTATCTGTTCGTTATTTATCTATGAAAGATGTCAGCTTTTCTATGATGAAAGTAAATGAAGCAGAAATAAGTATCTCGGTAGTCGTAAATTTAGATAAGATGGCTTTCTTTGCCTTCGCAAAGTGCAAATCATGCACATATATATGAAATAATTCCGAATCTAATTCTTATGGTTTCAAGAGGAAAGAGTAGCAATATTGAATGCTTCTATTGAAATATTCTTACGTCAAGCCCCAAACTCTCACAATTTGCCAGCAATCTTGTTACTTCAACATACGAAAGCAACTAAAACACAAACTTATTTAGACGTAACAAGCAAAGCATGCTGACACCAACGACACAACTTAATTAAGTAGTCTTGCAGGATGGTGTACGTACTAGTAGAATCTGCAGTTGTTCCCGCTCTTGGTGACCCAGAACCTTGACCATAACCAGAAGCAGACTCTGTGACACGAGTACTTGCCTGCCTGTCCTACCAACAGATTCTAATGTTTTCGCTGCAACAGATTCCAAGCTGGTCACAGCAGAACTAACCGCCGACTCTACAATGCCAGAGCCAAAGCCGGAACCTGTGTAAATTTTAATCGAAAAATCAGACTAGGTTCAAACCGATGGAACCAGTCCGGTTTTGGACGAGACAGGTCTGGAACCAGTTTATAAAATGCAAAAATCAGCCACAATCAGTTTGGTTTCGATTCTATGATTTTTAGGACCGGACCAGTTGACTAGAATGTATATTTAAATTAATTTTTTTAATATTATATATAATATTTTTTATATTATATAATATATATAATAATATAAATTATAATTATCTATAATTATAATTTATATTATTATTATATATTATAATTATATATAAGATATTATATAATTATCACTATGACCTTAAATTATTATATAGTACTAGTAATAATTTAGTATCAATGTATTATTATATAATATATAATATGTATTCCATAATGTATAACATATAATATTAATACATTGACATGCTCTAAGTTAGTAACAAATTAACAATTAATATTATAAATAATTTTCTTTTTATTGCAGATTTTTTATATAACATTTTGTTTTATAGCAGTTTTTTTATTGCAAATTGTTTTTTTACATAACAGATTTTTTGTAACAGAATTTTTTTGACATAGCAGTTTTTTTTATAAAACAGATATTTATAGCAGAATTTTTTTACATAGCAGATTTTCTTTTTTATAAAACAGATTTTTGTAAATAGTAACAGATTTTTAATAAAACAAATTTTTTTAAAGAAGTTTTTATTTTTATAAACAGGTTTTTTATGACAAATTTGTAAATTATTTCATTCAGAAAATCGGATCGAACCGGATCGAAAATCGGTAAAACCGAAAGTACTGATTTATGAGAGTAACCGGTGCATAATCGGTTTAGAAAATTCAAAACCATTATATACCGGTTCAATTCTAAATTTTATCCAAAATCAAACTGATTATACCCCTACTGTCCAGTATTTTGTACACCATCTTGGTGGATGTCTTTATATAGCAAGTGCTCTATCTTGGCCATGCACCTCTTCTCCTATATACTTTCTTTCCTTTAATACTTTTGTTCATAAATAGATCTTACAAAATAAAATTCACGAATTGACGTGACAGCTTACTATACTACATTAAGATTGTAATTTATTTATATATATATATATATATATATAATAGATATAACGTATTTAACTATATTTTTATGAAATATTTGTAAATCTAGTACAACATTACATCATTTAGTAGCTTTAAATTCGATCCTATATCAGCAACCAAAGTTTTTCAAAAGCGTCCCCATCTCATTCAACATGCCATTAATCGGTGAAAAGCGTCCCCATCTCACGGACAGAAAAATTATCGATTTTTTACGAATGAAACGTGACCCCCTAAAATTATTTGCATCCAAGTAAATCAACATTAACGCTCTTAAAGGCTCTATTTATTGTATAATCCCTCAATGATGAGCAAACATATCACATAGTACTTTCATTTGATAAATTTATTTGTTGATCTTGTAGACTGCTCATACAAGCTCATACAGTCCCCAAATGGAGACTGCTCATGCAAACACATACAATTATGTTTAAAAAAAAACTTTAAAATTATAATAATATCCTTTCTAAAATGATATTTTTTTTCTCTTTTACTCTCATTTATTAATGGGACTACACACGCAATCCCCCACTCAAAATTGAAAATAGAATTTCTCATTCAACAAATTATGGCTCCCATTCTACACATTAAGATCAACTTTAAGAGGTGTTATAGCTACAAAAAAATAATAAATAATAAATAATAAATAAAAAAAATCGAAAAAATCTAAAAAATAAATATACAAATTGACATGATTACTTCATATGATACTTTACAGTCTAACATACCACGTCATGTCACATTAGTTGTGATTTTACTTTTGTGTGATGTCTTTTGTGTGGCTAAAGCATATCTCTTAAGGATTTGACAGTTACTCAGAATGGCTACTAGGGTTTAGGAAAGACAAAATGCAAGTAAAATCTAGGCACTCCTGTCAACCTTCCTGTTTATCCAATATTCTTTAATATTTCAATGGAAAAAAGATTATCATACAGAAATAGCACTTGTATTTAATCATATAATATTAATAAATGAGATAGAGAAGCCAAATATATGACTGACATATAGCCCCTTATATTTACAACTCAAAAGCAAACCATAAAGGAACAAAATGCGAAAATCATGTACAAAGATTTATCAACAATGAATTACGTGATAATTAGTTTCTCATCACTACCCCAAGATAACATGACCAATAATATAAACCTGTAGTAGTAAATGACACACCTCTTAGTAATTGTATCTTTGTTTTTTTCCCCTAAACTTGTCAGTACGTATTCTTGAAATTGAATACTTCTTCTATATCCACCCGAGAGCACCAGATAGATAATGGAATCATACCTGAAACTGAAATGTTAGAATGTATACAATCTAAGGCATGTGATAAAGTAGTTATGTAATATATTAACCTGAGCATTTTCTGTTTTTACTTTTTGGAGCTCATCTTGAGCACGTATAAGCCTACACGTAACAAAGAAAGGATCAGGTAATGTTAGCAGTCGAGGGTGACTTAATCACTAAGTCGGCATGTGGTGCATCGATGTTAATACCTCCATTGCAGCTCAGCTATTTCATGAAGCAACTCCTTCTCTCTGTCATGAGCTGCTTCAAGCTGCAATCAGATATCAAAATCCGTACAATCAAACTAAAGCACAATTTCTCATTATACGACTAGAAGCAAGAGGCAAACTGATTGCATTTTCAAATCGTTAACATTAGGGATGAAGTCTGGCCATAGTCACCAAGGGCTGAATGTGACAAACCAACATGATCAAGGTGTTTAAACCAAGTACCTTCAAAGCATGCAGGATCTGGCTGGGTATACACTGATTTAGGGTTAACATAAGGGTGACAATGCCCTGATGTAGGACAGCGCTTAAATAATTCCAAAATTTAGAAGCAGTTAGGTGATTTTAGCGTTTCAATTGTTAGGGTTTCTGCAGCAAACCCTAACAATTATAAGCAAATAGAAGGCAGGATTTCCGCAGCAACAATTAATTCAGAGGTTTTTTGTGTGATAGAATTAGTGTAGAATGGAGTAGAAAGTTTAGAGAAAAAAAGGAAAGCAATTAGGTAAGCCACATTATAGTGCAACTTCTTCCAATAACCATTTTGCTTGTTCTTCAACACCGAGGTGCTCACAAGCTATTGTGAGCTCAAGATGTAAATCTAGATTTGAGATACAGTATCATGCTTGTAAAGGAAGACATCACTAGGTTTACAGTCCATATATACAACAAATTTGATGACTTCAACGAAAATGTATGATCTTAATGCTCCAGCTTTACGACTAAGATCCATGAGGAATCCAATAGTGAACATATACTGATGCCTGTTATACAAGATTATCATAGTCACAGCTCAACTTAGTGGTTGAGCCTTATCTATCGATTAAATAATCTTATCTTTATCTTCTTGATAGGGAGGGTTAACAAAATAAAATTATAATGCTTCTGTAAGTGTTGTTGTACGTATCTATAAAGCTACAAAATTTCTTCGGCCTTGTACAAACTAGATGTGAGAACTTTCATAATGGTAATCATTGTGAAGAAGTACACATGGAGGAACCTCTTGGGTTTGTTGCTCAGGAGTGAGGGAAGGTCAGTTGAAGTAATATCATTGAGGGAAAGTGGTAAAATAAGTTTATTTTAGATAAAGCTTACAGTATTGGAGTTCTAAGATTTGATTAGAGGGTCTCATGTATAGCTTGTTGATAGGGTCATCTTGGGGATTTTCAATGTCACAATGCCATAACAATCCTCCTAGAAAACCAACAGGTCTAGGATAGGTTGGAAGTGCAAAAGACTCTATTATCAATCATTTCAATTGAAAACATATAATCTTTTTTTGATGAATAATTGAAAACATCTAATCTATTAGATGTTGTCTGGCGTTAATGGCTAGCATCATAATCTCTTGAAGTAGACAAATACCACATTTCACAGCGAAAAAGACTCATAAGATTAGAGAAATAGAGCAAAATACTTGCAGTCTTAAAGTTATTAAAAGAATTTAAATGCGACAAGAAATAGAGCCCAACAAAGAAACAAATCTCAAAGCTACTGTTTTAAAAGATCAACTCTTGGCTAAGCAAGAGTAGATTTGGAGTTTCTTTTCTTTCTATATATTTTTCTTTTATAAAAGAAAAGAGAACTCTCATTACGTGGGGAGTCGCCAGGAATTATAGTTCAAAGATTAAAATTGAAGAAAAGTTCCATTTATTGAAAGTGGGGGAGAAAGAGGGTTTCTGCATATAGTTTGGAAGCTAAGAGGTTATCTTTACATACTACTAAGAGGGTATAATGGTATCCATTTTCTTTGGATGTGTATAAAATAAAGCCCCCCAGAATGTTGTGGATTTTTGCTTGGAGAGGTGTACTGAGTAGAACTCTGACTAAAGATAATCTCATTAAAAGGAGGATCACTCTAGTTAATTGATGTTGTATGTGTAAATGATGTGGAAAAAGATAATCCCTTTGACTAAATACTTGCAAGCCCACCAAAAAGTAAACTTAATGTTACTTATCCAAAAAGTAAACTTAATATTGAGCCTTCTATCCTATACTTTTTTTTCTAATCTTGTCTCGATAATTTTTGCCTTCAAGTGTTTTCCGATACATAGCATGGCCTACACTCTAGTTTGATTGTGTGGAGCAAATACCAATTTGCAATTTTAACCTTATACAATGGAAATTTCAACCATGTCGTTTTAATTTTCCCTAACACCATTTAATACTAAACCATTAGTTACCAAATACTAGTTCAAGTATTAAGAGTGATTATCTTCAAAGTAGCTGCATTAACTCATTTTCCAGATTTGACAAGTTCTTTAACATTGTCTCATAAAATCAGTTTTGATTCGATTATGCAATTCTTAACTGACTGCAGTACAAGGATATCATGAATTTCTGAATTGATGTGCTCTTGAGCAAGCATATTATAAGAATAAATTGTTACTAAGATAGGATTACTTAGTTGTTGTACATGTCACCCACTAGGAATTGTAAATAGACGTCCAGGAAACATGGCACTATTGTATAGACATGTTTCCAGGAAATCTGGCCAGGAAACATGGCAGGAAATCTGGCCAGGAAATCAGCCACTAGTGTGTAAATTCTTCTCTATATAAAGATGTACAAACCCTATGGAAGGGGCATTCAGACCAAAATTGACATGGTATCAGAGCTCCTATTCTGATACTCATCAATGGGGTCTAAATCATACGTGGGTGATAGGAACAATTTTTTTTTCTCTTCTGTTTCTAAAAAAAAAATCTGGTTGTTCTCAGTTGGGAGTCAAAGTTATCTATGGTTGTTCTCGGTTGTGGGTGTCCAAAGAAACTCTCGGTTGTGGTTGTTCTCGGTTGTGATTGATCTCTGTCGGCAAATTTTTTTTCTGGGTGGTCGTCAGTGTTGTCTAAGGGTGGTTGTGTCGTCGTCTGAGGGTGGCTGAGTGGTTGTTAGCACTGTTTGTGGCCGTCGGCATCGTCTGAGAATGCTTTTCTACATGGGGATCTAAAGGAAGATACCTATATGTCTCCAACTCCCGGCATGTTTGCTACACTTTCCTCAGATGTTTGTCGACTACGCCGATCCTTGTATGGATTGAAACAGGCTCCGCCTGCATAGTTTGATAAATTTTGCTCTACCATACTTGCTTTTCATTTTACTCAAAGTCTGTATGATTCCTCTCTTTTTCTTCGCAAGACTTCTGCAGGAATTGTCTTGCTTCTGGTATATGTAGATGACATTGTAATTACTAGCTCTGATACTAAATTAATTCAGCAATTACAGCAACATCTCAAGGCCTCATTTCACATGGAAGATATTGGTCCTCTACAGTACTTTCTTGGCCTTTAGGTGCAGATTACTCCGACCGGTATATTGTTACACTAGCATAAATACACGTAGGAGGTGATTTCATTGGCTGGTCTCCAATCAGATAATTATGTTCTTAATCCCTTGGAAGTAAATCTCAAGCTTCATCAGGCGAAAGGCGAGCTTCTCTCAGATCCATCCCTATATCGGCAGCTCATTGGGAGCTTGAACTACCTGACGATTACTCGTCCTGACATTTCTTTTAATGTGTAGCAGGTCAATCAATTTATGCAAGCCCCCCGACATCTTCATTTAGCTGATGTCCGTCTTATTATCCGATATCTGAAGGGCACCTCTACACGCGGGTTATGCTTTCCTAAAGAATCCTCCTTACAATTGGCAGGGTATAGTGATGTTGATTGGGCTGGCTATGCAGATACTCGTCGTTCTATTACTGGCCGATGTTTCCAAGTCCTCCACTGAGTCCGAGTATCGTGCTATGTCTTCCACTTGCTCTGAGATCACATGGCTTCAAGGGTTATTGGGAGAACTTGGTTTTCCTCAGCTTCATTCCACTCCTCTCCATGCTGATAATACCAATGCTATCCAAATTGTTGTTGATCCTGTTTTCCATGAGGGCACGAAACACATCGAAGTTGATTGTCATTCCATCCGTGAAGCTTTTGACAAGCATGTGATTATTCTTCCTCACACTTTCACCACACTTCAAACGGTTGACATCTTCACTAAAGCTCTTCCTCGGCATCGACATTAGTTCTTGATTGACAAATTGATGCTTCTAGATTTCCCAGCATCAATTTTAGGGGAGATGTTACTAAGATAGGATTACTTAGTTGTTGTACATGTCGCCCACTAGGGATTGTAAATAGACATCCAAGAAACATGGCACTATTGTATAGACATGTTTCCAGGAAATCTGGCCAGGAAACATGGCGGGAAATCTGGCCAGGAAACATGGCGGGAAATCTGGCCAGGAAATCAGCCACTAGTGTGTAAATTCTTCTCTATATAAAGATGTACAAACCCTATAGAAAGGGCATTCAGACCAAAATTGACATAAATATGTTATAAAGATTTGCCACTCATGCAAATTGAGAGTTGCTTGATGATTCTTTTGAGAGGGAAAGCACGCAAATAAACCTATATATCATTTACATACCAAAGATTTCTCTGTCACGGCAATATGTGCCGGCATGCCTACTCCATCAACCACACAGTTGGCTGCAGTGTAGGGGGAAAGTAACGAAGTTAACATCATCAAATATCAGTGGATGTTCAAATGTTCAAACTGAAGGGTCATTTGTTTCCTAAACCTGTAGAGTCACCAGCAGCAACTCGCTTCATTAGGCTTAAAATATTATCCTGTTGAAAACAAAATGATAAATACACTCTAATCATAATTAGATTGTAAACTAAAACTATATGGCAAGCCATACCCTTTGAACAATATTTGTCTGCAAAACAGAATGCAACACTGGGAAAAGAGAATAGCCAGCAAGATTTGGTGATGCAGCATCAGAAGGTGGTTGTGTAGGGGACGGTAGAGGTGATGGTAGAGGAATTGGAGGTTGTGGGGTAATCACCTACATAGCCCATTACAAAGAGATTCAGTAAAATAGGACAAACTTTTTTCTCTCTGGAGCATATATGTGCAAACCGTGATCAGCTTAATATATAGCTCAAAAGGCATATAGGCGACCATGGTCAACGTCCTACACCTAACTCTTCTTCGACATCCATTGAATTCCTGCTCGGGTCAACTTAACATAATTACCTTTTAATGCAGATTGCAGCACTTTTATCACATAGAAATGGTGAAAACTGAAAAAGCTACATTTTGCCAACAGCACCAATCCTAGAGTGTAGCAAGGGAAACCTTACAACATATTGAACCTATTGAGTCAAGAAAAAACCTACCATAATTTGAAAGGAAACTAGACTTGCTGAGTTAGAAACTCACCAAAGCACTAGTACGTCTTTTAACAAAAAATGACTTATTATCACACCTGAACTTCAAAATTTGACATAAGTATGTAATCGGCATGAAAATTGTGTACCTCCTCCCCCAATAATTATAAGATGGAGGGTATGGTCAAGGTTTTGAAATGCACGAGTAGCTGGTGTTACCAGTAAAAATAAAAAGGAAAAAACAGCAACTATAGCCAGAAAAGTATCCAGCGAAAGAAAGGATAAACAATAACTAAGACAAATTGATATTAATAATCGGAAAAAAAAAAAAAAAGCAGACAAACATATGATAAAAATTGAAACCGAAGTACAGAGTAAGTATACAAGAGGAACACCTAACTAGAAGAAGTAAAAGATCAAGAAAATCCTGAAAGCTAAAAACGAAAAACAGTCAAGAGGAAAGCCTTGAGTTCCACCTCCGTCCTCTAAAAAGTCTTCAAAACTTCAATCACATGTTTTCTCCAAAGACATCACATTAAACAATCAAGATCAAATTCCACAAGGTTTCACTTTGAAGACTCTCAAAGCTACCTTCCCAACACAAAGAAATCCACCATTAATCATGGCATGACTGGACAAATCCCAAGAAGACCAAAAACAGAGTTCTTAAGGGCATTAGCTAACTCACAAAAAATAAAAGGGGATCAGATTCCTCACTCTCTCCTTATACATACAGCACCAATCAACCCTATGATCTGGCATTTTCTTGGATTATCCAACTACGTATTGCTCATAAATGAGCTTATTTGAGAAGGTGCATCAAGCACCAATACCAGATTGAACCCATGACATCACCCTCCGAATTGTATCTAAGGGGAAATGAGATGTCATTTATTCCAAGGAACACTTTACATAGGCGTTAGTATGAAAGAGCTAACTTTCTATTGTTCTTCATTCCACAGGACATGTTGATAAGGCTAAAGATGCTCTAAGTAAAGAAATATAATATTGGAGGGAGTCTTTGTAATGTAAAGAAATTAGTGAGCAGTAGCAATACAAGGTTCCTGCAATGCAACTCAAGGGTAGAAACAGCCAGGTGACAATGATAGAAATCAAGGAATACAAATACATAGAAGAAATCGCTCGATCGAAGCAATGAGCAATTGACAAGAATGTTGATGAGGGGACAACAAATGTACATTGGGCAGTTTTATACATGAATGATTGATGTGCCTTTTTCTTGTTTTGGTGAATAGCTGTTCATGCAACACCACCAAAACATTACAAAGACAACCAAGGAAAGCCCCAGGGTTTTAGCTCAAGATCAAAAGGGTGGGGTGGAGGAGAGGTAGGTCCTAGTTTAACTTGTGTGTAGAAGGAATGTGAGAGAAAGAGAGAGAGAGAGGGGGGGGGGGGGGGAAATCTAACCAGACCTAGGCACTGTTAAACTCACCTGCAGACTGTGACTCTTTTGCAGTGGAGGAGATGGGACCACCTGAGAGAGGGAAACATATTAGCCTTTGCAAGAATGAGGTATCAGAGCTGGAATCAAAAGAATCACCTTTTCTAAGTCGACATTCTCAGATGTAACTTTAAAACGTCCTTTCTGCTGAACGACTGGTGCCTTTGCTTTCTCATCAAGTTCATCACTGTTTGCTGAAAGAATAATTAAGTTAACTAAAAGTGCAGATATTACATTGCCAGAATATGAGAGAAAGTGATAAAAAATCAATCACATCAATCGAATTAAAATTCAAGATAAGAAAAATAGTAAAAAATTTTTAGCTCTACCTGATGATCTGGATGCTTTAGAAGAAACTTCCGAGAGCACATCATCTGCTGCCTGTGTAACTGTCGCTGCATTGAAACTTGCAGTGTTCTGGGACTGATATTGCAATTTATCGCTGAAAATACCATTATATTTAAGTGATTAACTATAGAAGGAAAAAAACCCGTGAGATATACATCTAATGAAAGGATAACTCAATGCTGTATTTACTGGAAAAGTTTAGTAAAGAGGACGAATCAGTTTTGCATCATTTCTAATGCTAATTGATGAAATTATTCTATTTGTTACTAGTGAAGCTCAAGATTAATAACAGCCATGGGCAAGCCATTAGATTGTATTTATTTCTATACACAATTTTGTTGGGATGAGTACACTGCCAAGTCAGAAAGATAGATAAGAGAACAGGAAAGTTATTAGCAGACATACAATTTTTATCTATCAGATCTGACGTTGTTACCATACCCATTTTTATCTTGAAATTTCAGACCATACAAGATTTCGATTGCTGAGCTTTGGGAATTTCAAAGCTAGTCCAATTTTTATATTTGCACTAGCATGGAAAATACCAGTTTTTTTATTGGCACCGGGTGTCTGGGAACAGCGTCCTAACTAATTCCGATGATACACATGCTCTTGGTAAGGAGTTTCGCACCTCAGTTATTTAAAGGAAAAATCTCCCAATCCAATGGCTCCTAGAGGTCACCTAGTGGGATTCGGACCTTGGACCTTGCAAGGAACATACCATCAAGATCAAGATCTTTACCACTTGAGCCAACCACTAGGGTTTTGGAAAAATACCAAATTAGGAATGAATTCATTTGTAGGACTTCATAAAGTAACCTGCTTTACTCTTTATCACTTAATGTCAGGTTATGTCTTATACTTTTAGCTGTTTATTCTTCCACTGTTCTGAGGTACAATACAATTAAATGAATAGTTGATATTGGTTCAGGAATTTCAATTAATTAGAAAGTGCAATATGATATCTTTCCCAATTAAAATCTTCGATTAAGATGATAATTCACAAACTAAAAGGAGTTGACTGTTCTGGTTATGCCAAAAGGCCTAACAATTATATAGATTAAGAGTCAAACCTCTCTCCTTTAATAGTAACTTCGGGTGAAATCGTGCTGGCTGATGAATTTGCCCTTCCATGATGAAAGGGAATGGTTGTTGCCTCTGATATTTTTCCATTGTTCTCCAGATCAGTCTTTTCAGTCACATTACTTTCAGCATGATCATCATGACGCGGTGAGCAATTCAATGAAATGTGCAGTTCATTGCATGAACTAGCAATGCTAGAGTCATCATCAGATTTGTCGCATTTGATTCTGGAAATAAACAAGACTAGTTTAGACTACTTGGGCATTATCTTAACCAAAAGTTCTTGGCCACAACATTATCTTAGAGAAGAGCAACACTTCCTAGGTAGAAGCAGTACCCTTTATAAGTTTAGAAAATTTCTCACCGTTGAAAAATTAAGAAACTAAGCAAGCAACATGATAGAGCAGAAACATTGTAAAACAGCATTTCAGATAACATACTTGACTTCATTTGTAGTTGAGTCAACTAATGGCAGACGCATTGGTTGATATTGCATAACAGGACTATCTTCCTATAAAACATTAGGATCAAGGTCACTCAGAAACTTCTATAAGTTCAAAAAAGCAAAGGTCAATTTATAAAAGGTGTTAACACAAATATAACTTCCAAAAACATAGTTGAAACGTCATACATCTCCAACTAAAGTTAACTATCGTTGATACATACCATGCCCACAACTTGGTAAGAGTTTTGGAACTGTAATTGCTTTTCAACCACATCTAATGCAGACAAAGAATTTGAGCTCCCTCCTTGATTAACATCAGTTATAGAGTCATCAACGTCCTGAATCTGACATAATGAGAACCATATTCGTTTGTTCATTAGATTTTGCGGAACTTTCAGATATCACATGATTATGTCTCCAAAGAGAAAAGACAGAGCAGTACCAGGGAAGCCTGAGCCTTCACATCTTCAAGATTGAAGTTCCAACCACTAATCCCTCGTTTATATTCATTCTAAAAATAATGGAAAGAACATACAGAAAGCTAGTTACTTCTAGTATAAAAAGATGGTACCAGCATCAAAACATAAAAACCTTCCTCAGAAGTCTAAGATGTCCATATACCAACACTGATACAATCTGGTCATTATATAGATGCAGTGAACACATAAAAGAAACTGGATACTCATCCACAGAGTGAATATACAAGTCATTGCTAGTGACAACCAAACAGTGAAATATAAAGGTTTTATTTGATATCGATATATTAGCCTCTTTTCTTCACATGAATGTCATCCCTACATTCTTTGTTAAAAGTCAAACCATCAGGTTCATCACCATTGAGGGGTCACATGCATACATAAGAACAAGGAAAAGAGGATGACGCTAACCCTTGGAAGATTAGTGAACTTTGGGCTTTTCTAATTTCCATCCATTAATAGCAAATAATATATGGAGAGAGACCCAGAAATTTAAGTTCCACAAGATTTGGATAATTTAAATTGGCTTCAATTAAAAGATTGTGCAATAAGTGTGTGAAAATCAAACTTTTTGTGAATAATCTGTTAAAAGCAACCTTTATTCTGCATGTAAATTAGCGGAAATCAAGTAAAATGGTTATACAGCAGAGAAAGCTAAAACATTAGACATGCATAAATGTGTGTCATATACATCATATATAAATGTATTTACATATATTCCCTTGTCGTCCTTTCATTCCACCTATGCATATGATAGACCTTCGCTTTTCAAATTCCCCCATTTCTTACTGGGAATTCTGCCATTCTTTGGATGATTGTAATTACACATGGCCTTACAATTTCTATGTCTAACACATACATATGTATATACACTCTTAATTAGGTCGTACTTTAGACTTAAATTTTCTTTGGATATTTAGCTTGATGTCTTGCTCCGCCGGTGCCTCTAAAATATATAAAACCAATACAAAAATATAGAGGCATCAAGCATCATTCATATTATCTTTTGTCAGTAGCAGTGTGAATAATATCACACACTTATTAGTAAATACTAAACATCATTACCTATAAGTATGTGGTAAGTTTGAGAAATTATTATGACTGTAAAGAGAGAAAGGCCAGAGAAAAAGGCATCGTGCTGCATTTGACAAGAATGGGTGATAAGAGAGACCAAGTTTAAGATTGTCACATAGATATTGCTACCATTTGAAGCATATATGGATGGATAAACTCCAGATGGAAGACTAACAAGACATACCCCAGCAAAATGATCCTAGGCTGATGGAAAATTAGGCCTGAAAATATAATTTTTTGCCTTGAACAAAAGAAGCACCACAGAGCACAAATGCTCAATTCTTTTGATCTTTGTATGCTCGGATGTCTGCTTTTTGGTGCAACCATATTTCTTCATATCTTAGATTTTCTTGACCGCTTACATTTGGAATGAATCTTTAGGAAAACGTGTCATATACATGCTGTTTACGTTAGGCTTCTTCTCTTTCTGAAAATGGTTCTTCACTTATGAAGACAAAATCTAGGGTTTTTAAATAGCATCTTGAAGGAAACAAGGATAATGAAAACTCTGATGGTGATTATGGGTAAGTTGATTCAGGTGATGACTGGCAAGAGGCATGAAGCAATTTTCATGAAGGCAGCAACTGCAACTCTAGAAAGCATTCCTCAAATGCATTGATCATTTTGGCCTACATTTTCTAGCAATTTCCTGGCGACAAAGGCACACTTAATAATTTTCACAGATTATAGTTGAAATACACAATCAGTCCAAATGTTTCCTTAGGGATTAAACATTTTCCCAGATGAATAAATATTAATTTTTTTTAAACAATAACCAGATGACTCCTAGTCATGTAAACTGATCAAATCAATCTACCTATTGATTACATACCTCAAAAAATATAATATAACACAATTTACTGTATTGATTTAAAGAGAAGAATTCCAACCTGTGAAATTTCCTCCTTCTGTCCATCTGGCATTTTCTTTTGTGCGAGCATGTCTTCCTCCTTTCTCTGTGATGGAAAAAGGATGTTGCTAGGTACAGATTAAAATAGCATAGAAAGGTTATGGCCATTGTCAAAATATAAAAAATGGTAACCTGACCTTTAATTCCTTAATTCGGTCTCCAAGAACAGGCAGGCCCTCCAAAAGTGTCCGTGCAATATAATCATTCGAACGAGCTTGCTTGAAGAAGGAATGCCTCAACAATTTCTTTGCAGAAGGTCGTTTTGAAGGATCCTTTACCAAGCAACTAGCAATCATCTGCTTAAATGACTAAAGACAAAGAAGAAAAGACCAAAAACTGTTTACTTCAACATAACCTAAAAGTGAATTTACCATGTTGTTGACATCATACCTTTGAAAATTTCCTATCCCTTTCATAATCAAGGCCGGGGGGTGCATTTTGCAAGGTCATAAGCAGTACCTGGCAACAGTAAACTTGCTTTAGATAGGTTCAAAGAGCTCCTGGGTGTTCCTGAGAATATGCTGATAAAAGCATGTCACATTTTAATCTATGCACCTTCATTGGGGGATATTTTGAGAAAGGAGCATGACCATGGGCAAGCTCCAATGCAGTTATACCAAAAGACCAGATATCGGCCCTGCAGGAAAAAATATGACAACAAAAAGAGCAAACATAACTGTCCAATGAATGGAAAGGAGGCAATGGGTCAAAAAACAGAGTAAACATTTTAGGAAAACAGTGGAAACTTGGACTGACTTGAAGTCATAACCATGTAGTTGCTCCATTACTTCAGGCGCCATCCTACAAAACAATAATTTGAAATCCTTGATTCTTGAGTTACGTAACAAGAAGCAACAAGTCAATGAACCAAGCCTCATGCTTTTTAAGCATTTGGTTCAGCTTAATTTAGCTGAAATTTTTCTACCATTTCAAAACATTAGTAAGTGCAATAGAGAAGGTACTTCTATTTTTTTCTAAATGGAAAAGGTACTTCTATTGCTTGTGCTAGCTAAGTGTGCACTATTGTCCTAGATAATATCTTGCAGAAGATCATGACTTGGAAGTTGGAAAATGACTATATGCAGATGGTAATAACAAAATACCAGCAAGGTGTTCCAACAAATGTATTCCTCACGCGTTGCCTATCACCTGAATCAAACAGGCAGGCAGAAACACCAAAATCTCCCAACTTGATTGCACCACGTGCATCAATGAGAATATTCCCAGCCTATGACAATATATATAAGATAGTAATGAGCAAGGAACTAGAATACAAAACAATCATGGTAATTGTAGAAACAATTAGAATAAACACGTTAGTAATATAGAAATAACTATGATCCAGCAGGAATTAATTAAAGTAGCACTATGCAATATAAAAAATGTCATTACTCTCTGTGTGGGCACAAGAATGTGATAGAATCTGTCAACTTTCACATCTCTTAAATCACCATTAGTGCACTTTTTAGCTTTATCATGCTATATATACAATCTGAACTTCTTGGACCACATCTATGAATGGTATTTGCGTTTTTCACCACTATGTTACCGTTGCCTTGCATTCTAAGCTAGCCGGGATTGACAGTTCTCCAGGGAAAGCTACATGTTTGACTACCCTAGAAGTAAACTTTTAGCATTCAAGGGTCCACACTCAATATTTTTGAAATTTATAAAAAAATAACAGGCATCAGGAAAAATCAAACTGTCAAACATTTCGTACACTACAGTAGGGCTGGTTGGAGTGACTAAAACCCTGTCTATTCCCCATCCCATATTGGCATGTAAAGGAGCACCCCAAGCCTGCCTTGTACTTCGGTTAAGGGGTACCAGGCACACTCCAGTAAGAGTGGACAAGAGAGTTTCCTGGTTAGAGTCAATTAAAGTTGGATGTCAATTAAAGTCAAAATGAGCAGATGTAAATAAAAGATGGTTGGAGAATGTGCATTGAGGATCAATGAATGCACCTGTAGTAAGTCCCATTCAAGGAACCAATAGTACTCAAGTGAAGGCTAGATAGAAAACTATGAGTAAGAGATCGCATCAGCAACAACGTTATTAATTAATTCGAAACAAGGAACAAGGAAACAACGGTTGAGCTTCCGGACAATAAAGTCTTATGAACATTTCCATGCATGCAAAACTAGCCAAAGAAAAAAAGTTCCCTGCCCAATACGTGATATAAATGAAATGGGATGAAGTATCAATACTCACTTTGACATCTCGATGTATGTGCCCATGATGATGAAGATACTCTAAACCCTTCAACACTTCACGTAGTATCGTTGCTATAACTACCTCTTCAAAACCATCAGGATATGCAGCCTTCAGTATGTGAAGACAAGATCCCCCAGCCATGAACGGCATGACAACCCACAAGTTATGGTCACTGACAAAGGAACAGTGTGATTTAAGGACATTAGGATGATCAACCAAGACCATTGTTTGCGCTTCACGTGAAATGCTATTCTGCGGAGAAAGAATGAAAGAATATATCAAAACAATTCTCGGGAATCACATCCATAATAAGGATTGGGAAAAACAAAAAGGAACCGTGCAAACTTCAATCCAAAACATGTCATACAAACTGCATTCATTCTAGAAAGGTTCCATTGTAATCAAGAGGAAAAGTTTAGTGAAAGAAATCTGAGAAAAACGCTTAGACTGATAAAAATGGCAGATGCACGACCATCTGGAGACTAAAAGATTTCTCCCGCAGATATTAGTGCAATCTGTGCAATATAATTAGTTCCGACATGGGAAAAGCATGATCAGATCAGCATCTCCCAATTTCAGTCCTCTTCTATACATTCAAAAGTTGAACAATATTCCGTAACGACACATAATTTTGATATTGTGAAAATTGCCGAAGCAAACGCTGAAACTTATATCGACCAATTTTGGCAATCAACTTTCCGAATATCGTCACTTAGATATTATTGAGGTAGAAGATTTTCACGAAATGATCATTGATAATTAAAAAAAAAACCACACATAGATACATTGGTCGCTAATTCAATACTGAACGAGGAAATAGTAAGATACCAGATCGCAATTTCCACGTTCGAAATCGAGTATTTTGATGGCGACGATCTCGTCGAAGGGCTTACAGAGAGCGCGGTGCACAGAAGCGCTCACACCCTGGCCGACCTCCTCAAAAAGCGTATAATGCTCGGGTCCAATCGGATACTTCTTCTTCTCCATCTTCCTTCTTCTTTTTTTTTTAATCTTTATTCAATCTATCCAATCACTCTCACGAATCCATTGCAATACAAAGAAGCAATCACAGACGCAGCAGCTAAACAAAAGGAGGAAATCCCAAATAAAAAAAGAAAGCAAAAAATAAGGTAAATGGAATGAACGGCGGAAAGAAAAAAGAAGGGGAAAGAAGAAGATTAGGAAGGTTCATTAATGGAAGGTTGAGGAGGAGTCACATGTACGAGGGAGATAAAAGGAAATTACCAAGCACGAAACTGAAGAAAGAGTTTTAGGAAACCAGGGCATTGATGACGATGACGACGAGATTGTTTCTCTTTCTCTCTCTCTCTAGTCTCCCCCGGCTTTCTCGTGAGAGAGAGAGAGAGACAGAGAGAGAGACAGAGAAACTAGAAAGAGCGAAGCTATCGGAACGCCCCTCGAATAACGTTTGTAATCCAGAGAGCCCGCCACTTGTTCTTGAGCTTTTTTGTTTCCGTTTTAGCAACAAACTCTCACGTGACCTTCCATTTTTTTTTTCATTTCCTTTTTTCATTAATCTTAAGAAATAAGAGTTTTTATTGTAATTTTAGAGTTATACTATATACAGTTATTTTGTATACTTTTTACATATTTCACTGATGTAATTGGTCAAAGAAGTTATTTTGTATTAAAAAAAAGTGACGAAGTTAATCACATTAGTGGAGTATACAAAAAATATGCAAAAATGACTACACATAGATTTTTTATAAAAGTAATGCTACTCATTATATTTTTTACCATCATCTTCTTATCATCTTATGATGTGATATTAATGATTAAAAAATATTTATTATGTTTCACTTGTGAGCATATCATTTTCTATTATATCAAGAGATATTGAGAGGCCAACAACCTAATGGCTTAATGATATATGATTCGGTTCTCCAAATGAAAATTTTAGGTTTGAAACTCTCTATCCCATTGTATAAAAATAAGAAATAAATAAATAAATAAATAAATAAATAAAAGATATTGAGAAGATGATGATAAATAAATTCTTACTAATTACTTTTTTTATTAATCATTTGAATTAAAATGTTGTCAATTGGAACGTATCAAATTACCGAATGTAACCGAGCATGAAATAATTTTAAATGGAGAAGAACAAAATTAAATATATTTTAAATTATAGATATTTTTAGTATGATTGATGTAAAATTTTAAACAATTAGTCCATGGGTAAAGACTTAGGACCGACCATTCATGCCTTTAAAATTGTAACACTTTGGATGTAAATTATGCCATTTCTTTTATATTCATGTTTTTAAAGGATTATGATTATAATATTAATTTCTTTTATAATATATAAGTCATATATCAATTAGGGGTTTAGGGCAAGTGCCGACATCCACTTAGGGGTGTGCAATCGGATCTCATTTTTTCCTATCCGGAACCTGAAAATTCAGGTGAAATAATCGCCCGGATTGGACCCAGGCAGGTAAGATGAAACTAGATCTAGTATGGACACAGTTACAAATCTGATTATCTAACCAGTTATTCGTAATCGGATTTTATTTAAAAAAAACACACACACATAGAAATTTTTATTTTTTTCAAATTTAAAAACAAAAATAATATACAAAAATGATATTCTAAAGAGATCAACATTAATATAAAAATCATGTATGCATGCTACATACGTATTGCAATAATATTAATGGACGGAGAAGATCAACATTAATAACATCTTGATATTATTGTGATGTATTATTATTTATTTTGTTCTTTGTAAATTGATGTGCATTGGGATGTAAACAACAATGTAATATGTAGTATGCATGTATTGTGTGTGGTGATGTATTATTATTTATTTTGTATAAAACAAATAAAAAACATAAAGACCTATAAAAAAAAAAACATTTTGAATTGTTAAAAAGATTTAAAAAAAAAAACCTTTTAAAAAGTGTTTAAAATATTTTTTTACGAAAATTTGGGTATTAAACATAGTATCTAGATTTTAAAAAAATAGTACTATAAAAACATTTTTAAAAAGGTTTTAAAATGTCTTTAAAAAGATGTAATAAACTCGGAGATATCCAGTTACAACCGGTTTACATCCAGTTATCGCCCGGATTTTTTTCGGGCTTATCTGAGCCGATAACTGCCCAATTTTTAAAACCTGAAGCCAGATCCGGTTATGGCTGGATATCCGGATCCGGTTCTACACCCCTATATCCAGCCCACCCAGCCTCGACATCAAACGAACAGGCGGGTGGATAGTTCTAAAGGAAAAAAATAAATATATTGGTGGGATCGGTATGGATCCCCACTCGCCCGCGTATAAAATGTTGGTGTTAAAAAACTCCCTAAATGACACCTTTTGCACTAAAGATTTTAGATTTCTCTCCCATTCACCTCTCTCTCTTCCCTTTCTCTCTATCCTAGCGATATTGTCCTCACCCAGCACCCCTCCTCCTCTTCCCATCTTCTTCTTCATCCCCTCCTCGGATCCACCTCTTTTTAAAAAAAAAAAAATAATTTCCATGACCTATGGCTCTATCTCCGTGGGTCTTCGTCTCTATCATGGTGTGGCTGTAAGTCTGCTGAGAAACCCATGATTATGGCTCGTTTGGATAGCGAGATGATACGAGATGGTTTTAGATGAGTTGAATAAAATATTATTAGAATATTATTTTTTAATATTATTATTGTTTTGAAATTTGAAAAAATTGAATTGTTTATAATATTTTGAATGAAAATTTGAAAGAATTGTATTGATAAGATAAGATAAGATGAGATGAATTGAAAGTGTTTCTGTATCAAAACGGGATCATATCTTCGTGGCCGACGTTGTGAAGTTTTCGTCTCTATGTCACTATATGTCACTCTCTCGATCTCTGCCTTAGGTGGCCGAACGACCTGTGGGCCAGCCTGTCCACCCATCCGATCAGGCAAGGCCACCCTCCTACATAAGATGAGGACGAGAAGCAAGATAAAAAGAAGCCCCCCACCCAAACAGGTGTGGGGGTTGGGATGGCCAGCTACCCACGTGCATAGGACGGGTTGTCGCCTAATATAAACACATTCTCTATTACTATATTCTCATATTTTAACATACTTTTTTAAACACTTAATAGTTACTAGGGATGTTCCCTCCATGTCCAGAATTGGTTGCATATGATGTAACATCAACCCACACAAGCAAATATTAACAACTTATTATTCTAAAATACTATTTATGTTGGATATAAATAGAGAGAGTTATGTTATTTGCAATCTTGGTGTGTCAACACACCACTTGTTGTGGCATCTCTTTCAACTATAAAAATAAAGTCAAAACTCTATTTATTAATTCGTAAGGCTTGTCTCTATATTATCCATTGGGTTTTGGTGTGTCATAACTATTAAAGATGTTACATGTTAAACTATCAAAACTGCATATTATACCCTCAAACTATCAAAAGCCAACACTTTATACCATAATTCAAATAATTATATTGATTGAGATATTATATGAAACTAGATAATGTTGCATAATCTTAAGATGAAGGATTCTTACTGTTGGATTTTTATAGTTTGAGATTATAATTTGCCTACTTTAATAGTTTGGGTTGTGAAGTTCAAAACTCATAATAATTCAAGAGTTTGAAATGTATTTATGCAAAATTATTTTTATACATCAGACTTGGAGTTTAACGGTCACCAAAAAAACAACTCTTCTATGTACAACCGCAATGGGGAATCACAGTGTAATCACATCAGACTATATATTAAAAAAAATGGACGAAAGATTTTCTTCTTTCTCCTTCATCTCTCCTTCTGCTTGTTTGTCCTTCTCTCTAAAGCTTCTCTTATTTTCTTCCACAAAGAAAACTTCATTCCCAATTACCATGACCTTCATCTTTGTAGCTCCAAAAACTTCATTCCCTTCCTCTTTCTTCTTCACAACCTATTTGTTTCTACTTGTTACCCATCTCTCTCTCTTTGTTCTTTTGTCTTTTCCACCTTTTTCAACCTCTCGCAAGTGATCACATCAAAACTAACCAAAGTAGACTGCAACAGAATGGGCTCCACTGGAGAAACCCAAATGACTCCGACCCAAGTCTCTGATGAAGAAGCCAACCTCTTCGCCATGCAACTAGCTAGCGCTTCAATCCTTCCCATGGTACTCAAATCTGCCATAGAGCTTGACCTCTTGGACATCATTGCTAAGGTTGGCCCCGGTGCATATCCCTTGCCTTCAAATTTTTTCCTTTCCCCTTTTTTCTCCCTCTCGTTGGGAAACCATTAATCCATAGGAAATGAGTTGGGATAATTCTATTGACAGCAAAATCTATCAGTGGGAGTCTACTTGACAATTTAGAAGTATTCACTTTTATTTTCATAATCCAATGTGTGAGGGTGAAGTCATATACATTCAAAGTCTTGTCGGTTGTTTTCTACTCAAGAGGATGAAGATGTTCAAGAGCCCACACAGTTGCAATTTTGTTGGCCTCTTTTTTATTTTTTTAAGGATTTGTTGTAATCTCTTATTTCCTCGTATTGTAGTTTAATGCAGGAGATTGTGGACGAGACTAGGAAAGAACATGAGGAAGTGGTTTTCACTGCCGATTCAGTGTTGTTTGAATTTATCAATGGAGGTTGGAAGGAATGTGGGAAGGAAGAACTGAAAGTGAATGTCTGGGATTCGGGGGAATGGAAAGACGAAGGGGAATGGGTGGGGAAGAAGGGGATTTAGTGGACTGAACGCGAAACGATCCCGTTTTCAATTTATCCACGTCATCTCCGTTTTCCCAAAAGAATAAACATCATTTTCAAACTTCTTTATTTTCCATTTTTTGCTCTCAACACAAATAATATTTTCTTACACCCCACTTGGAAAAATCTCGACTTAACTTTACTATATTCAACTTTTCATACCGTTAGGTTCACATGAATTATGTTTACTAGCCTTAAGATATTTTAAACTTATGAGCAATGATGGGGATGTCTTCTTGTCTGTTCCTTTTGATATGTTAATCCTAGAAATGGATGATGTGATGTGATATACTGAAAAAGGCCAATTAAAGGACTTGGGATATGTAATTTCATGCATTGAACACAACCATATGTCATGTCATTACATCATTAATTTTGTTCTTTTTCTCTTATGAAATCTAACATATCTATTTTATAACTTTTACAGTTTTTTTTTTTTAAATACTTGTATCATTTTGTATTCAATTTATTCATGGTTTTTTTTTTTCAAGGTCTAGAGAAAAACATGGAGGTCCTTCCTTTCTCGTAACCTTTCCAATAATTAAGACCCAATATATTTTTTAGAAGTGCCTATATTTTAAAGAAATTTTAAAAAATAAATTCATAAACTAATTTTAAAAAATAAATTCATAAAAAATAAATTCATATTGAATCTAATTTATAATAAAATTAGTTTTATATATTATATTAAACGACGTTAATTTATGAATTTATTTGTGTGAAATATTTTTATGAATGAAATATTTTTATGAATAAAATATTTTTCTATATTTTTTTGTAGGCTTGCACGACAAAATTTGTTTTGCAAATAGCCAAATTTTGGAACGACTCTCTTGAAAAAAAAATGACTTGATTCTTAAGTACTTTTCAATAGTTGTAAGACAGTAAATGCGCTCTTTTGTCGTTACGTTGTGTACGTAAGATTTCAATAACAAATTAGGACTGTAAATAACTATGTTTAATTAAAAGTTAAATAAAATATTATTTTATAATATTATTTTTATTTTAAAATTAAAAAAAATTAACTTATTTATTATAGAATAATGCTAGTCTCACCGCTTGTCCATCCTGCTTGATGTGGCATCCCAGTGGTGTGCAAAATGGATTAAAAAATAGCATTCCAAGTGGCATCCCACTCTCTCTTTCTTCATTTCCCTTTCAAATTCCTCTGTTTCTTTTCCTCTGTTTTCTCTCAACTTAATCCTGAAAATAGGAAGTGAAACAAAAACTTTTATTCTCAGTATTCTTGGGTTTTATCTAAATGTTTGGAAGCCCAGAATATAAAATGCCAAGAAACTGAGATTTTCTTTGTTCCATCAATTGTTTCCTTCTCTCCATTACTTGAGGAAACAGAATGTATTGCCTGCCGATTCGTTTGGTTATGTTCTTGCAACTCAGTCAATTTTCCCCCCTTTTTTTGGGATTAAATCGATTTTTTCCTCTTATATTTTAATTCATTCTAGAGAAGGAAGGAAGGGGGGAATACCGGTTTTTGAGGCGTTTCATTTTTTTTCTGAGATTTGATTTTTCTATATGGTCTTGGTTCATTTTTCCACTGTGAGATTTCTTTGTACAGTTGAAGAATGAATTGAAATTAGCTTCTGTAAATCTTGATTGCCGTATGAAGTTTGTGTGACAATGAAATTAACTTCTGTAAATCTTGATTGTCGTATGAAGTTTGTGCAACAATGAGAGATGGGAGTTCGAAGAAAAGCAAAGGTTTAAAAAATGCCACTTCTCTCAATTTGTTCGCTTTTCCCCTTTTTATGGGTAATGAGATTGCTAACTCTGTATTACTTGGTAAAGCTTTCATGGCCTAGGACATTGATCAAGAAGTGGTTCAACATCAAGAGCAAAGCTGAGGACTTTCACTCAAGCGATGTCCTTTACGAAGGTGATAATGGCCGATCATTTATGTCGATTTTCTGCACGATTTTGATGCGATTAGGGCTTTGGACTCTGGACTTGGAAATATTAACTTTTATATCAACAACGAAAATGGGATTTTTTCAGCAATAACTGACTGACTTGCTTTAACATTCTTCTAGACCCTTAATGTAATTAGCGCTATTCTCCTTCTGCATCACTGTTGGGTACAACAATTGTATTTTTCTCAGGTGTATTGAGGTCTGCAAAGTCCATTAGCAGCTCATGATCTTTGTTACATGAATGTATGATAATGATGCATTCAACAGAAAAGAGCACAGCTTTAAGAATTTTTTGGTGTTTCTTTTTCAGGTGGTGAGGAAGAGTGGAGGAACAACTGTCCAGAGAGGCAAGAATGGTATCGGTGCTTGGCAGGATCTATCGGGGAGGGGTTTTAGGGAGGAGTTTCGGGGGGTTTTGCAAGGGGTGAGTGAGTTCTGAAATGGATTGGGGCGAGATCTGTTAGGGAGGGAAGGGGCGAGCTCTGAAATGATGTTAAAAATAAAAACCAAAACAAAAGGCAAAACTGGCAATCCACGTCAAGCGTGACCGAAAGCGGGATGCACGAGCAGTTGCTGTAGCAGTGCCCTTTATTATATTTTATATAAAAAATTTAAAAATTTATAATAATTATATAAAAAAAGATGATATACCGTCTTAATTCTCGGTAACTAGGTAACCATACCAGGCCAAGAGGTTATCTAGCGAGACTGACGACATTCTTCCTTCCATCCATGAGGTTCCCATTGTCACTTGTCGAATTGTTGTCCTGTCCACCCATATGCTCTCTAGCGGTCATCACTCCATCGACATACCTTGCTCTGATTGCCCTTTCCAGCTTGACACGTGGGCTATACATGTTACCATAACAGTTTGCCTATGCCTATAATTAAGTTTTTTTTTTTTATACAAAATATGATACATCTAAACATAGATTAACTTTTAAATCGTAGAAAAATGAAAAGATAAAATAATTAATTCTTTATTTTTTTAGTTGAACAAAAAAATTAGGAGATGAATGAATATTTTATATTAAATTTATAATTGTGCATAACATATTATATTTGTCATGTGCTTATAATTTAATGGTCTTTATTTTCTATGTATATAAAGCAAAAGAAATGTGTACAATTAAATTTAAATACATAAATTACATATTTATTAAAAATATTTAGATTTGTATCATATTTTTATTGAAACTAGTTAATAAATTTATTATTTTATACTGTTTATACATAATATAGACAATTGAAATGCATTATATATGATTTTTAATATTTTTTTAATCAATATTAAAATAAGTGATTCAAAATTGTTACCATCTCAACTCATCTAATCATTACAATTTTTCTAAACTTTCAAACAAAATATAATAATAATTCAACTTTTCAAATCTCAAAATAAAAATAATATTCTAACAATATTTTATTAAACTTTCATATTACAACACATAATCCCTTAATTTTAGCAATCCCATCTATTTAGTTATTTGATAGTTACACAATTTCTGTATAGCTAATTTGTCTCTCTTTTCATGTATAAATCATCTACTCATGCTTATATATTTGTATATGAGATCAATGAATGACAAGTGAAATTATTCTATCAATTTATTTCTTAACATAGTATCAGCCAAAAATCGACCCTGACATACCTTTACACAGCCATGGTTTCCTCTTATGATACTTCCCAAATTTCCTCCCCATATCTCCTTCATCCCTCTGATTCTCTCAGCTCATCCTTGTTTCCGGTTTTCTCACCAGAAATAATTTTCCCAAATGGCAACGTGCACTTCGCCGAACCCTCAATGTCAAAAACAAACTCTGTTTTGTTGATAGCATCCTCAAAGCACCAGTCACCACCTCCACCGATTATGCCCAATGGAACAGGATCAATGACATGGTCCTCACTTGGATTCTAAACACCATAACCCCTTCTCTAGCCAATTCTCTGGACTATCATGATGACTCCCGAGATGTATGACTCGATCTTAAGTCTCGGTTTTGCCATGACAACAATGCCCGTCTCTTCCATCTCAAACTAGAAATATCCAATCTCCACCAAAATCAACTCTCAATCCTTGATTACTATAACAACATCAAACAATTATGGGATGAACTCGGCAACCTTCACCCATCGACGCCAACACCTTGGAGAAGAGAGCTGAGGACAAACGTGTATTCTAGTTTCTACTGGGACTCAACAACTCGTTTGCTGCTTTTTGAACCCAATTTCTCGCCATTGATCCACTCCCACCCTCAACAAAGTCTTCTCCATTCTTTTCCAAGAGGAACAACAATATCTCTCCAAGTTCCCCGCTTACCATCTAAAAACCTAGCCCTCGCTTCTCAATCTTCTCATACCGATTGGCCACCTCTAAAATGCACCGAATGCAGCAAAGACAACCACTTCCATCATTGTTGTTGGCTCCTCATCGGCGTAAACCTCGTAACCATTGCAAGCCCTCTCTTCTTAGTAAGCCACCTACTACTGCCAACCTCGCTACCTCCACCACAAGTCCGATCCCAGACCTCTCGCCAGAGAGCTACCAGCAACTCATGAACCTGCTTTATCCCTCTCCTCCAACGACGAATTTTGTGGGTAACTCCTCCATGATTTCTTGCTCTTTTGACTCACAGATGGACTGAATCATCGACAGTGGCGCTAGTGACCATATGAGTCACTGCCATTCCTCTTTCTCGAGCCTCCAACGGCCACCCCTGGCTCGCACAATCCGCCTATCCACGAGTGAAGTTGTTCCCATTGAAGGAGTGGGCTCTGTCAAATTATCCGAAACCCTCACTCTCCCAAATGTCCATACTTTTTATTATAATCTTTTCTCTGTCCCTCAAATTACTAATCATTTATCTTGTGTAGCTATTTTCTCATCTTCTACTTGTTTTTTCCAAGACCTTCAGTTTAATAGGCTGATTGGTGCGGGTAAAGCTTGCAATGGGCTCTATATCTTTCAGCCCCAACAATGCGCTGCTTTTTTAGTTCACCATCTTGATAATAAGACACTATGGCATCAACGTCTAGGTCATCCTTCTAACTTTACCATTCCTAATGTTTTTGATAGTCCATTTACTCTTTCTCATTGTGATGTTTGTGCTCATTTTAAGCACACCCATTTGCCTTTTCATTTTCATGCTAATAAAAGTAAGATTCCTTTTAATTGCTTTTATTGTGATATTTGGGGTGGTCATTTGCAGATCACATTATTTTTTTACTATTGTTGATGATTTTTCACGCATCACATGGATTTATTTAATGTGTTTTAAATCAGAAACTTTTAGTCATTTGATGCATTTCTTCGCTCTTATAAAAAATCAATTTAATTCCACAGTTAAATTTATCCGAACTGATAATGGCCAAGAATTTCTTTCTCATGATCTCTAAAATTATTTTCATGCCCATGGCATCATTTATAAGCGTACCTGTGTTGAGACTCCTTAACAAAATGGCGTTACAGAGCGTAAATACTGACATATTTTGAATGTTGCTCGGAGTCTCCGTTTTCAGGCACATTTACCTCTCAAATCTTGGGGTGAATGCGTTCTCACTACTGCCTACCTCATTAATAGGACTCATAGTCGCTCCCTTCAAAATCAAACCCCTTTTCAACTTCTTCTCAACTCTCTTCCCGCCTACACCCATCTACGTGTGTTTGGGTTCCTTTGCTATGCTCAGACTCTTACCGCTCATTGCGACAAATTTTCACCTAGAGCATCCTACTGTGTCTTTATCTGTTGCCCTAGCAACCGTAAACCTTATAAGTTATTTAATCTTGACACTGAAAATATTTTCTATTCACGTGATGTCACTTTTCATGAAGACCAATTTCCTTTCTAAAATTTTGTGTCTTCACCAACACCTAGTTCCATCATTCTCCCTTTACCCATTCCCGAATCCGACCTTCCTCCCACCCCTTCCCCGGTCATATCTCTTCTTGATCCTGCACCCATTACCACACTTTCTTCTCATCCCTGCCGCAACATTACTTGACCAGCATATCTTCTTGACAATGTTTGTCATACCATACCCATGGAGTCCATTGCTTCTTCGACCGCTGCATAGTCCTTAGGTACCTCTCACCCCTTATCTACTTTTTTGTCATACTCTCATTTTTCCCTTGCTCATTATTCTTTCTTAACTGCCCTTACTGCATCTGTTGAACCTATCTATTACTCAGAAGCCACTAGCCACGCTCACTGGTGTGAAGCTATGGCCTCTAAACTTTGGGCACTTGACGACAATTCCACTCTCTTTCTCCTGGTAAGAAACTTATTGGTTGCAAGTGGGTTTTTAAGACCAAACTCCATGCAGATGGTACTATTAAGTGCTATAAGGCTCAACTTGTGGCCAAAGGCTACACTCAAGTGGAAGGTATAGATTATCATGAAACTTTTGCTCCAATAGTCAAGATGACCACAATCTGCTGTGTTCTAGCCGTTGCCGCCACAAAAAATTGGATTATCCACCAAATGGGATTTCACAATGCTTTCTTGCATGGCGAGATTGATGAGGAAGTTTACATGACCCCTCCATCAGGGTATTGTATTAAGGGGGAGGCACGTGTATGCTGCTCCAGAAATCACTCTATGGCCTCAAGCAAGCCTCCCAGAATTAATTTTTTAAACTAACATATGTTCTTCTTAATGCAAGTCTCATTCAATCTCAGGCTTATCACTCTCTATTCACCTTGATCATTGCTACCAGTCTCACAGTTGTTCTCATTTATGTTGATGACATCTTGGTTGCAGACAATGACCTTTCTCAAGTCCCTTACTTCAAGTTTGTTATTTCCACTCACTTCAAAACCAAGGATTTTGGACCTCTCAAATATTTCCTTGGACTTGAAGTTGCTCGATTCCCTTCAGTCATTTTTCTTAATGAACAAAAATATGCCCTAGACATTCTTGCTGATATGGGCCAACTGGCTCCTGTACTGCTCCGTTTCCTATGGAACAAAACCTGAAGCTCAATGACGCTGATGGTGACCTTCTACCCGATCCTGCCCCTTACTGACGGTTAGTTGGGCGCCTCATTTATCTCACCATCACCAGACCTGATATCATTTTTGCAATGAATATTCTCAGTCAATTCATGCATGCTCCCCGAATTCCTCACATGATAGTTGACACTCGTATTTTTCGCTACATTAAAGGCACTCTAGGCCAAGGTATTTTCTTTTCTTCCTCTTGTGATCTTCATGTTAGTGCTTACATCAATTCTAATTGGGCCAGCTGCCCCACCAGTTGCTCAATCCTCTACAGAAGCCGAATACCGCATTGTGGCCGTTACTACATGTGAACTCGTCTGGTTACAACAACTCCTTCATGGCCTTGGTATTTCACATCCTGCTCCCATGACCCTCTATTGTGACAATCAGTCCGCACTCTACATTGCTCACAATCCTGTTTTTCATGAGTACACCAAACATATTGACATCTTAATTCACATTGTCTATGATAAACTTCGTTCTGGTCTCTTCACCACTGCTTATCTTCCCTCTTTCCGAGCAGATCACCGACATCTTCACCAAAGCCATGGGTTATGATCTCTTTCATCATTTGTCTCGCAAGTTGGGCATTACGTATCTTCATGCACCAACTTGAGGGAGAGTAATATAGCACATAATCCCTTAATTTTAGCAATCCCACCAATTTAGTTATTTGACAGTTACACAATTTCTGTATAGCTAATTGTCTCTCTTTCCATGTATAAATCATCTACTCATGCTTATATATTTGTATATGAGATCAATGAATAACAAATGAAATTATTCTATCAATTCATTTATTAATATTTCAACTTTTATCTCATCTCATCTTAATTCACTATCCAAACCAGACCTTAATTGATTATATTTTATGAAAGAAAAATGATATTTGCAGTCGTGAGTGTGCAAGCGCCGTGCAATCGTTTTGAAAAAAGTGAATAAATATGGAACCCACATAAAAAAAAAATTAAATTTTTAACAAAGGACCCCACTCTTTTTCAAAGCGACTGCACGGCGCTTGCGCACTCCACGACTGTATATAGTGTTACTCTTTATGAAAAAATTAATGAGCATCCCAACTAAAGTGGATTTTCTAGTTATTGAAACATCAAGCTTTTTATTTAGGGTGTTGCTACTCATCCCTGTGTTTTTGCTCCCTCAAAGTTACCACTAGTGTAAATTGTACCTTTTATTTTATTTTTATTTTCTTTCAAATATTTTTTAAGCATCCTTAACCATTAAGAAAACAAAAATCACAATTTCACTATTATTTACTTTCTCAACTATTAAGAAAAAAATAATAAAAAATAAAAAATAAAAAAAATATCCTAATAGTAACTTTGAGGGGGCAAAAACATCAGATTAAGTATCATTTTCTTTTTATTTATGGAGAACAGTGCAATGTTTTGAATACCGTGCCGGACGCTGTACCGGTCAAGGCACTGAAACGAAATATTTCGGTACCGGTACCGTTTCAGGATAGCGTTTCGGGATAACATTTTGAAATAGTCGATATATAAATAAATTATATTTCAAAATTATATTCCAAAATAATAATCTATATATAAATAAATTATATATAAATACATATATATATATAAATTATAAATAGTCTAATCTGAATTAGGAGTCAAAAAATGAGCTTGTAGTTTGAAAAAATTAAAAAAAAAAAAAAAACGAAGGCCGAAATATCGGCCGGTACAGGCTGAAACACAGGCCGGTACAGGCCGAAACACAGGCTGAAACGGCCAGTATTTCGACTGGTACGAAATATAGGTAGTACCTGTACCGGCCTAGTGGCCGGTACGGTAAATACCGACCGTACCGGCCGATATGAAATGATTTTTAAAGCTTTGGAACAGTGATGTCTTAATGAAATGTTTATGGATAAGAAGTCTAGTTTTGAAGGGCAGTGTATTTATGGAGATGAGGTCTTGTTTTGAAGGAAGGTGTATTAGAATATGTGTACGGTTATTTTAAAACTTCTGCATCGTGTATTGCTTATGTGATATAATTTAATTTAAAAAATAAATTTTAAAATTTAAATTTTATAAATTAAATCTTACACTTAGTGATTTGAATTATGATTTAAAAATATAATAAAGAGAGGTATAAAGACTTTCTCAAAAAGAGGCAGACATTCTATCAAATCAGGTTTGAGTCATAACTTTGATAAAAAAAAAAAAGAAAAAAAAGAAAGAGGAGGTTTGAGTCATAACTTAGACCCCATGCCTACTACAAAATTCAACAGAATCTTAGGCGGCCAATAATCTTGGGTGAATATAATTTCAAATTCAAATTCAAAGACCGAGTACATACAAATCCACTTGAGAGTAACCCAAAGATTATTACGTCACCTTTTTTATTTTTCCATTTTGACACCATTTTATTGATGATATTATCAGATTGAGATCTTTTTAAAATAATTTACTGGATGGATTTCTTCAAAGTTGCTTTCTGAATCTTGTCATACATAATTTCTTGCAAAAAAGGCCTCAAGTATTTATAGTCTCGTCGCTTACCATATTTAACACATTAAATTTGGAATTTAACAATGATATGAATGTTGATGGCAAAAAAAAAAAAAATAAAAAAAATAAATCTATTGCTCGGTTCAATTCATCCTAAAAGAAAAATTATTTTCATCAATTACTATTCACCATTTCATATCTTATAAAAAAATTATAAATATAAGATATAAAAATAAATAATAACTTATATATAACATTTCTCATATTAAAAAAAATCTATCATTCCGTATAAGCACACTTGTTCTTCTACGAAGGCGCCCAACACTTTCGACCGTTGCCTGGAAAATTCACTATTAATTTCCTCTGTTTTCATTTATTTTCTTTCAAATCAAACACAAAAATAAAAAAGATTAAAATTTCCAAATTTAATTTTTTTAAACCAAAATTAGAAAATTCAAAATGAATATAAATTTTTTTTAATTTCTTTATAATAAGTATGAAATGATTTCTTTATACAAGCATCGGTGATGCAAATGATAGGATTCTAATATCTAAAAGATTTAATAATTAATTATTTTAAGGGGCCGAGGCCCAAATAGTGAAACTGTTACTTACTTGTGTTTCATTCGCTGCACCACGAGCGCGCTCTCTCTCTATTGCTCGTTCGGTCTCTCAGAGCAGTTCCTAGGGTTTTCTCCCCCTGGAAACGCCGTCGTTTCGACCGATTCGTGCTGCCAAGTCGCCGCAATGAAGCTCACCGTGAAGACTCTGAAAGGCAGCCATTTCGAAATCACGGTTCAGCCCTCCGACACCGTGCGTTCTGCTTTCCTTCTTTTCTTCTCCCTTTTAATTTAAATTTTCAAATTTCTTGTGCTTTCATTGTATCTTGTGATTTTATTGTAATCTTGTGCTTTTATTTTAATCTCTTTGGTAACCGTGAAAATGCGGGAAAAATGATTGTGGTATTTCGCTGTTATGTTTTGGGGGCCAAATAAATGAGCTGTAGATGTTTCACATTTTCTCAACAACCAAACATCGTATATCGAGATTGTCACGCACTAGCTCGTTTTGTAATGGAATTTATGTTTTATTTATTACCCGATGTTTTTTGCGTATCAAGGCAATAACTTTAGTTTGAAGGCAATGAGATATACCTGGGAAAATTTTAATGTTGTGTTGTAAACCAATATGGGTTCATTTTGAAGTGAGTTGACTGGAGAGTTGATATTCGTGTGCTTTTGAAAAAAGGTTATGGCTGTCAAGAAGAACATTGAAGATGTACAAGGAAAAGATAATTACCCGTGTGGACAGCAGTTGTTGATTCACAATGGGAAGGTCTTGAAAGATGAAACAACCCTGGCAGAGAATAAGGTCTCTGAGGACGGGTTTCTCGTTGTCATGCTTAGCAAGGTATGTTTTCCCTGTTTCAGTAAGTTTTCTTGAAATGTTGTGCATGTTTATTTCTGTTGTGACTTTATCATTTTTTGGTTCTGTTATATGCTGGTTAATTGCACTTGAGGATCTGGTGAAGCATGCTAATTCCTAATATTATTATCAGCTTCGTTAGTGTTGTCTGATGTATATGTTCCCTGATAACAGAAATATATAAGGATCTATAAATGATACGTGATTTAGAAACCAAGCTTCTACATTCTAAATTTGTATATTCAATTGATAGATGCTCCATTCAAACCAGTTTTTATTTTTCCCCTTGAAACGATATGAAAGCTCTTTATCAGACACCCATGAACCATAGCATCTTCATATTCATTGTATTCGATAATGAACTTGTTTTTGTACACTTAATCTTTTTATTTGACGCCTATGAACTATCTTAGTATTTATTATATTTGATGATGAAACGTTTTGTATACTCTAATCTTATGATTTCAAATATATACATACTTTGTTAGTGGAAACACTAATAGCACCAACTAATTTTTGACCACCTGTATGACATGATTGGTGGCATTGGTATTTAATATGTAAAGGTAAGAAAATCATATCGCTTTTCTTTTTTTGACGATGGAAAAAGGTAGAACAGAAGTCTAATGTATTCAACGAATGCAAAAGCATCTGCCAATCTCGTAAAATTCATAATCTGTTTATTTAAAGGTAACTATGAGTTATCCATGATTAAATTAATATTGAATGATTGATCAAGACGTGGAGTCGAGTGAAGCAGGATGCAAGGTTGATATGCCTACCAATTTTGGATCATTAGCTTACGAAATGGAATCATTGGATCCAATTTTTAGGTGTCAAATAAATATTTTTTTTACACCGTTTGGTAATTGTTTTTTTCTCTCCATCCTTTTCTTGAATGCAAGATTTTGGAAAATTTGATCTTCTTACGATTCTTTTTATAATTATGGCAATATTTATACATGCCTAAAGAGGATGTACCCTGTATATGGGAAGTATTCAATAAATCCTTTGCCAGTTAGATGGATCTCTCGTATACTTCTTGTGTACTTGGGTTACACCCAAAAGAGGGTATAATACAATTTTATTTGTTATAATTTTGAGGCTCATGTTTCAAACTGAGGTGTGTATGATAGTGCATTTTTTATGTTTTAAACGTATCCTGTTGTAGTTAAATGCTCTTCCATTTGCTTTACAAATTGAATTAGCTTTAGGCAATGCGCGTTTTCCAGTTATGTGTCATAAATATTTTGTTATACATGGTACTATTGGCATTACTGCTGGCTATTTTGCACTATTTCCACAATCCATACATTCAGGAAATTCACCAGAGAGGATAATCTGTTGATGTGGAAAAAAAGGAATTTCTTTTTATTGGTATGTAAGAATTTTATTGATGAGAATAATAGGCATAGCCCTACTGCCCAAGTACATGTGACGAGAAAAAGAAAAAGATACTCCCAACCACAGGTGCAAAATCGAGTAAATGTGGGTATAAGCTTTGATCTTTAAATTGAGTTTGATAGCGACTTTTCATTTCAGTATAGTACCGGTATCCGGTTAATATGAGATGGTAGTCCTACCTGTACCAGACCAGCAAAGCAGTTAACTGTTTACTACAAAGGGCTTAGAATAGTGTTACTCAAATAGTCAAATGTAGTCTGTGCCCTCCTGAGGTGTAACTTTTACTGAGTGATTTGTTTTGAGCTTAATATATTTATTCAAATACTTATAAAAAAATATATTTATGCAAGACTGATAAAAAAATATGTTTACGCTAGTGTAAAAGGGGTCTCTATTCTCTTTGTTGTAATTTTATTTAATTTAGACTTATCAAAAAAAAATTTTATTTAATTTAGTTATGGACACTATGATTTGTAAGACACAACTTGGGCGGCAGTATGCTGTTATGAGTTGGTGTTTGACGTGTAATTGGAAATTTACATATCTTCATGTGTTGCAATAACATTTTGGGTGGGTTTGTACCTATAAAATAAAGGATTTTTTTCTGCGTGCCTATAAGCATGTGGTACAAACCTATAACCAGAAATCTCGAATAGCTATCACAAAGAATCTGGAGAAGCATCATGTTTTTCTCCAATATTGCATCAGATGTGAAAAATGAATTCTTGTGTTGATATTTCTTTTCCTGGACTGGTGTTGGCATCATCGTTTTATCCCTTGTGTGTGCCATGGTTAATTTGAAATGAAGATGTGTTATTTTTTTTTGATAGTTAATTAGAGAATTTTATTCCAAGGAAATAGGCAAATGAAGATGTGTTATTAATTGGACCAAGACTGGAGCACTCCAGTTTAGAGTACTGGGCGTAACCTAGCAATAACTGCCAAAGAGCAATTGGTCCCCCTACCTATTTCATTACCTCTCTGCATCTATTTTATAAATATTTCTTCAAACTTTGTTTTGGTATTTTTTTGGACAATGGACGTGTTAGTTTTTTAGCTGTGGAAATTATAATTCCAATGCATTCTTTTTTCCTTTATCCAAGACTGCTAAATGTTTCGAAAAGATTTGTTTTCTTTTATGGTTTAGTTTTTCTGCATAAATTCAGATACTATCTTTTTATACTTTATGTACCCTAATTCAATTTTATTTCCATACCTGCAGAGTAAAACGTTGGGCTCAGCGGGGGCGTCATCCACTCAGGTATTCTTGCTGACATTTTTTGTCTTAAACAATTACTTCTGGTTTTATATTTTCTGTATAAGCGATTGGTTCACCTCTATTTCAGCCTGCTCCTATAAATCCACCTACGACTGCACCTGTCTCTAACTCTACTCCTGTACCTGAAGCTTCTGTACAACCACTGTGAGTCTCTATGGCATGCGTCTTCAATTGTTGTTTTTAATCAGCTAAATTTGGCTGAATTTGATTGTTGTGTTGCAGGGCCTCGAAGAGCACCTCATCAGCTTCAGACACTGCAACAGCTAGGTACAGGCTCTATTCTATGACATTTCTCTTGATTTTTTGTGAGACTATTTTGCGGGAATAAATGACCTTGGAGTTGGTGAACCGAGGTTTCATGATAATCAAGACATGAAAACTGCCTTTGATCAGTTGCCTTGTAGGGGGAGAGGAGACGTGAGGTTCTTTGAATCACGGTGTATAACCTCAATGAAAGATTCAGACTGCAGATAGCAAATGTTTTTATTAGGTTCTTTGAATCACGGTGTATGTAAATTTGTTAAGACTGACTTATTAAAATAAATGTTAAGATTACATACAAGATGATGATATTTCATTACTACAGTTGGACAAATTAATAGCAGAAAACATGGTTTGAACAAGAATGTGTTTTCTCATTGGGAACTTCCATATTCATATATCTTTTACTAAGTGAGGTTTTTGATTTTATAAAAGTTTATGGGCGTGGTACAAGTCATGCAATCAGACATTAAGCTGAATCTACCATGCACACTTGGTAGTGCCGACTACTAAGATGCATCTCTTGGGCGTCTATTTCACACAAAAAAAAAAAAAAAAGAAAAAAAAAATCAAGAACTAAAACCAGTTCCAGTATAGTTTTTATTGTTAAGTCCAGTAGCTCACGTTTCTCTACTGTCACTTTAGCTGCTTGAAGTGGCTAACATGACCCTTGAGAATATTTATCTTCGTAGCCTGACGTAATCCTATAGAAAGCATCAAACCTGAATCAGCCTATCATTATGGAAGGTAATATTTTGTGCTGCCTTTTTTTTTTCTCCTTTGAATAAATAGTCAGCAGGCTGAAAATATGGAAGCTCAGTTAAGCATTATATTGCTTGGAAGAATTCTGAATTCTGCAATCAAATCTTGAACTCCAATTTATTTGTGGTTGCTGTTTGACTTTTTATTTCGAAATATCATAAAGTATGTGCTATACTGCTTGTACATCATAGATATATTTCCAACAATTTGAAATTTGGTGGGGTTGAACTGATGTTCCTTTTGTCCTTCAGTATACATATTTTCTAGGTTCTAGAACAAGAAGTTTTATTTCTTTTGAGATATAGGATAAAATGCTGATACACGTATCATATTATATCATGACAGTGTTCCTACTGATACCTATGGACAAGCTGCTTCAAATTTAGTTGCTGGTAGTAATCTTGAGCAGACTATTCAACAAATAATGGATATGGGTGGTGGCAACTGGGACAGAGAAACAGTTACCCGAGCACTTCGAGCAGCTTACAACAACCCTGAGCGAGCAGTAGATTATCTATATTCTGTATGTCGAAAACTCTAGGTGCTCTGTTGTAACCCTAGTCTTGATTTAGATACTAACGTTGACCTACCTTCAGGGTATTCCAGAAGCAGCAGAAGTTGCAGTACCGGTGGCTCATTTACCTGCAGGTCAGGCAACTGAAACAGGTGCAGCAGCTGCACCTGTGTCTGGAGCACCTAACTCTTCACCCTTGAATATGTTTCCTCAGGTAAACAATTCAGTTGTGTAATGGATACCCATCATCTAAATTTATTATCATGTGTTTCTTAAGTTTAAGAAGATGGGTTTTTCCAGGAGACCCTTGCTGCCGCTGCTGCTGGTGGAGGAGGACTTGGATCCCTTGAATTTCTTAGAAACAATCCACAGGTGGGGTTCCTGATTATATTCATATCTTCCTTTTTAATTTAGTAAGCCTTTAGTTCTGTGTTTGAGAATCTAAGGAGGCTGGAATTTCTCAATAATAGCATCTTTATCTCTTCTTAATAATTGTAACTCTAATATAATTAAGGTATAGACTAGGAGGAGAAAAATATTACAAGTATGTATTTATCTGAAAACGCAAACATCACTCTTGTCATCTGAGCTTTTACTGGTTGATATGTAAGGAAATTCTATTTTGCATGTTTGATTACATTATGACCAAACAGTGATGATACCAAATGATGCTGTTTGGTTTGGACCCTGTTTTGCTAAGTAAATTTCTACAATGTACTGAATTTCTTTCTTTGCATTTCAGTTCCAAGCATTGCGCTCAATGGTGCAAGCAAATCCACAGATATTACAGGTATGTAACATCTTCTTATAATATTCAAATCCTATTGGCTTTCCTGTGACTTGGAGTTAAAACTGCCGCTTCTGGTACAGCCCATGCTTCAGGAGCTGGGAAAGCAAAATCCCCAGCTTTTAAGACTAATTCAGGAGCACCATACGGAGTTTCTTCAGTTGATAAATGAACATCTCGAGGGATCTGAAGGGTGAGTACTTTATGGGCATCTTCAGTAAATCCGTAGTTATTGAAAGAGAGAGAGAACAAAAGGAAAATGCTAAAAGATTACAAGGACATGAATACTCATAAAAAAAAGGAATCAAAAGGGAAATGCTGCTTTAAGATATCTTTGATCATTTACATGGAATGGATATCTTAAGCAGTTACAGTTGTCATTCTTACTTTTCTTGTAGCCATCACCTTAATCTGCTTCATTGCTTTTTTTTTTTTTTTTGTCATCAACTTTAGTTAATATTCATTTCGATGTCAGTACTAAAATTCATTGCCCTGGAGTTTGTGTTAGACTTTGTCACATTCATACTAGTAATCTTATAACTTCTGATCTCAAAGCCCAGAGAGAGAGAGAACTGAATGAATTGAGTTGATCACTTATAGTATCTCACCATAACAACTTTAGAATCCAAGTGTGTGAGAAGTAGCTCTTGGAAACGTTGGTATAGCGCTTAGGTTGCACCTCAGAGATTGTACTTTGAAACAGGTTAAACAATCAATATTTCTTTCGCTGCGAAATCATCACGCATGAAATGAGGGGAGAAACAATGAATTCTTAATTTCCTCCCCTAATCTTTTTTTTTTTATCTCTGAAAAGCCTGATCAGGCACACTTCCATGGTACAGGGATTGGACTGGGGGAACTTTATTTTTTCCTTGCTTATAACTTTGATTATTTCTTTTCCTTGTGAAACAAAAATTGACACTTTGCTTTTATGCACAAAGATATAGGAAGTTTTGTACCCTCCAAATGGCAAAGTAGCATAAATTCTCATCTTATTTTCAGGGATGCATTTGATGAGCCTGAGCAAGACATGCCCCATGCCATCAATGTCACCCCGGCTGAGCAAGAGGCCATAGAAAGAGTATGTGTTTTCATATTAACTGATATATGCTCATTTTATTCTTCATTTACAGTTGCTTGTTTCTTTTCTTAAATGTTCATAATTATGTATTGATCATTTTGATGTTTCACATTTTATAGCTAGAGGCAATGGGATTTGATAGAGCACTGGTCATCGAAGCCTTTTTGGCATGTGATCGCAATGAGGAATTGGCAGCCAACTACTTGCTGGAGAATGCTGGAGATTTTGAGGATTGAATGGTGAACCTTCATTGGGTTCGTAGTTTTGGTTTCTTGGATTCATTTCGATATTATTTCTTTACTTGGAGTAGTGTTTGGATTAAATTATGTACTTTAATAATGAATTCCGGTAATTAATTCTGTGAAATTGATCTATTTGAGTATAGAGTTTGGCAAAAGTGGCATCTAATATAAGTTTCACAAATAGTTTTCCCCCATCAACTTTTTTTATTATGAAGTACATCACTGCGCCACCACCATCTTCTCTCTCTCTCTCTCTCTCTCATGAATTGCTTTGATACCACCACTCATGAAGACTTCATGATTTTCAAGCCTCATTCTTGATCTCATGCAATACTTTTCTAAATTAGAAAACGAGAAAGGCAGCAGCAAAAAAAAAGTTCAATTTTGTTTTTTTTTTTTTTGTTTTCAAATCGTAAACAAAATCTTGCAAGAAAAAATGGCTGATGAAGCAAAAATCAGTGGTGAGGAAGTAAGCGTTCAGAATGAGTAGATAGTAATATCTTCCTGTCGTGAACATAATTGGACTGATCTCAAATTCATTATCATTATGCCTGTCCAACCACCGTCTCCACAATCCCAATAGACCCTAATTTATACGCAATAACAAAGAAAAGCATTTGTGAATAATAATAATAAAAAAAAAAATCATAAAACCACAGTTGAAACCATCAGAAGCGTTGGATCATTGCATTAGCAACGACACTTAGTCTTTATCAGATATTGCTAACGCAGAATGAATATTTATTACCCTTTAATCACGGGATATAATTTAATTTAAAAAAGAAATTTTAAATTTTAAAATTTAAATCTTTATAAATCAAATGGTATCCCTACACATCGGTTCTAAAATAAATTAAATATAGAATTGTTAGTTAAAGTAGCACTACGCCAATTATAGCGGAATTCGTAGGCATTTATTTAAAATCAAATTACTTACTGTGGAACTTATCAAATTGAAAAATTCTAGACATAAATCTCATACCCTGCACACCACTTAAAAACATATAATTTTACTTTTTTACCCTCATATTTCATATTAAATTGAAATATGAAACTTAACACCACAATCTGAGGTCTCAAATATAACACATTCATCGTTTGGCTCAAGTCTCATGCGGTTTTCAAGTTCAAGAAGAAATTATTCAAAGAATCAAGTTCAAGAAGAAACGTAGGCATCTCGGTCATGCCACCTCCATGACAAACCATTCTTTTTATACATTAAACAAACATCCTTCCGTAGTGGGTACGAAACAGCACACATGCCATAAGTTCAGTTGGCGATTGCAAATAATAATTCTATATAGGCATTGATATCAAACCGTTTCTTTGGAGGTGCTCAGAACTCCCTTTCTGGGAACATAATAGGAGCAACCAGAGACCAGATGTACAGAGCTGCAGTTGCCCACCCCGTCACAATCCTGACCCATACAGACGGCCAGCCAACATCGACCAACTTCCCGCTCTCCCCAACTGAAGTCGACCACCCAGTTAGAAGCATAGCTGAATACATACTAGCAAGGGAGAAAATAATATGGAAGAAGGAATATGAATATGTGACTGGCTTGGCCCTCTCTTTTTCTTCCTGCTCGTCAGGCTTGTTGTCCAATGGAAGCAGCGGCTTCCCTGCACCTACATCAGGAAACATCAAAATAAAAATGTTTTTTTTTTTCGTTGTTGACATTTAACATCAAAATTAAATTCTTGGTGGCATGGAGCTGATTTCACGACTACTACAAATTTTGAAACACATACATCATGTTAAATGATTGCACAAAACACGCATGGCAAAAATCATACATTTTAAGTAAACTTACCAGCACGAGGTGAACTTGGTTGGGAGAGCAGAGTTGTAGATGATCCAGCACGGACCGCAGAATAGACAACTGACAGAACTGTTGTAAGCAGGCCAAAAGTAAGAGTCCCAGTAGAAATAGATTTTGAATGCTTGTGAAGGCCATTACACTCATATTCCCTTGGCTCGCTAGCAAGTCCAGTGTAGCAGAGGTATACACAGTACAGAGAAATAACTGAGGCGGGCAAAATGCTTCCACTTATCTGAAAACATAATAACATTGAAACAAGAAACCAAGAGCATCCACGCAATAGGAATGAACTTAGCACAACTATACCCTATGGAGCCACCTACATAAACTTACTAATAACAAATTATAAATAAGAAAAAAAGCAAAGTAAAAACTATCAAGAAAAGAAGAATATACAACTAGCAAGACAGACATGAGATATACAAACAGACTTGCATTACGGGTCGCCTTAATGCATAGTGGGAAAGCGGTGACCCCTAGTTTCTAAGTTCAAATACCCAGATTCTAATTATACGAAACAAATGAAAGATGGTTGCCCTATACTCCAATATTATATTGATCATCCTTAAAACCATCCTCTTGTTTAATAGCTTCCCCCTCCTCCAAACTCAGAAGCTAAAAGGTTGGAGAAACACCACTCCTCAGACAACTGACCTACATTTTAACTAAAGACTTAATGAATGGGTTGTGCTACTGCTCTCTGTTAATCCTCCTCAATCTGTTACAATGTAAGCAAATTCCAAGCAAGCTTTTTTCTTTTCAACAGTTTACTATAACAGGAAATAATAAACTACATGCTTACAGCAGGGTGGAGGGCCACTATAGCAAAAACAAACACGAAGATCAAGGTTATAACAATAAAGAAAGTGTTGAGCCCACAATCTTGTCCAGCTTGAGTGAACCAATGGAAGAGAAGTCCTGAGAAGACAAATGTTGCTACATAACACACAAGTGAAACACTAAACAGGACGATGTACCTACAGATAGAAAAAAGATAAAAAAAAAAAAAAAGGTTAAAATTCGGCTGAGGAATGCAAAAATATGCTCGAAAAGAAAAACAAAGGGTCATCAAAGGTGACAAAGAGGACATGGTAAGGAAACGAGAAAGCTAAAACGAACCAGAACTGCTCGTCATATCCGACCCATTTGTCATTCCATCCATGAACAAAATCTAACAAAAGCACAACTTGAACAAGAAGAAACAATCCAGCACCAAACTTTGATATAGATTCTGCAAAATGCAAAATCTAACAGTCAGCTTGAGTCAACTAATGAAAATAAATTCATGAAATGAAGTAATTGAAATATCTCAATCATATGATTCCATTATTCTGTTATTCTTAAAAGGCCATTCGCTGTGGCAACATTTCTGCCATAACATTAGAATGTTGCTACCTCAAGTGGGGTGAAAGCGCTAGGCACACTTAAATGCAAACAGTGTCTAGAGACTAGGCGGAAAGTACAAAGCACAAGCACATTCTTGATTGAAGGAAAACACACAATTAAAAAAAAAATGATGTATAATCACACAATACATAAAGAAAATAAAAAAGGTTTAAAAAGCAAGATGATAATATATGTAGACTATTAACTCAATTTATTAGAGTATTTTTTTATAAGTAATTTATTAGAGTATTATGCAACACAAAAATCAACTAAACAACTAATTGCATTTTTTTATAGATAAGAAAATTTTATTAAGACAAGTAAAAAAGCATAGCCCAAGTACACAGGAAGTATACAAATGCTGAAACCTAGTTACAAGTCAAGAACTAGAGAGAGAAACAAGGAAATCATGGACACTAGTTCCATTAAAAACAATGGTCGAAGCCCAAAGAAACAAGGTATTAAAGAAGAAACATCTAAGTTCATCCACTGAGTGTTCCTTATCTTCAAAGCACCGATCATTCCTCTCAAACCAAATACACCACCCAAGACATAAAGGGATCATATTCCAAACAACGGCAATTTGAGAGTTGCCCCTTAGACCTCTCCACCACCCTCCTAGGCATCACCAACGCCACTCCAATCCTATTAAACATATCATACCATAACTCACTTGCCACCTCACAATGAAGTAACACATGGTCCACCGATTCTCCACATTTTTTACACATCAATCCATAACAATTAATCCACACTTCCTAAGATTATCCAAGGTCAGAATTTTCCCTAGAGAAGCTGTCCAGCCAAAGAACATGACCTATGAAGGCACCTTACTCCTCCAAATACACTTCCAAGGAAAAGAGTGTACCACATTCGGACTAGTCAACATCTTGTACATTGAACGAACTGTAAAATTCTTATGCAGACCATCTGATCCGTCTCAGCCAGGCCAAGATTTGTAGCATACAACAAACCAAACAGATCAGATATTGCATCCATTTCCCAATCATTCACTACTCTAGAAAAATGTACATTCCATTGAGGTAAACTGCTAGAGCAGTCCAAAACATCAGCCACTGATGCATCCTGATCCTGAGTGATGCGAAAAAAACCTGGAAAAACAGTACTAAGGGCCCTACCACCACACTAGGATCATGCCAAAAACTAATCCTGGAACCAGCACCGACCATGAAACTAACATGTTAGGCGAAATTGTCCCAACCACTCCTACTATTTTTCCACACCCCTGCGCCATGTGTACCTCTAACCTCATTAGAGCACCAACCTCCCAAGCACTCCCATATTTGCATCAATCACAACCCTCCACAAAGACTCACTTTCCTGATGATACCACCATAACCACTTCCCAAGAAGGGCTTTCTTGAAGGTCCTCAATTTCCAAACCCCCAACCCTCCACACAATATTGGAGTACAAATCTTCTCCCAACTAACCAAATGAAACTTGGTTCCTCCCTGATACCTCCCCACAAGAAGTCTCGAAATATCTTTTCAATCCGGTTAGCCACGCCAATTGGTAGGGGAAACAATGAAAGAAAGTAGATTAGAAAGAGTGCTTTTGATTAAGGTGATTCTTCCCCCTTTTGACAAGTACAACCTCTTCCATGCCGCCAGCCTGCTCTCTACTTTTTGTCTACCTTCAATCTGGTTAGCCACACCAATTGCATAAAATTTAAATATTCACATTTTATATAATTCTCTTGTGATTTACTACATATACATACCAAAAATTCCATGACCAAAAAAGCTCAAAGAATTGTAGGGACCGACTTCTATGCTAACATAAAAAATCAAATATTAATCCAACTAGAAAGCCAATTGGACTATCATATTGCGCTCAAAGCATATACATCACCTATGATAGCATGTGGTGCCATGGTACGTAAATGATCTTCAATATCAACTAAATACTTAACAATATTTGTTTATGTCATTTTCCTGGTCTTGAACAGAGATTTATATTTTTTTTATTAAATAGCAAGCTTTTCTTCACTTAAAGCTCACACAAAAGCAACACAAAGCATGCTTAAAGTGCACTTTTGTAAATGCTTCAGCCTTAGTACTTTGCACTTAAGCACACTTTTACCAACATTGCTAGTGACACTCTCCAAGAAATGCCAAATAGGTGCCTTACTGCTTACCTATAACTAATCTAGATGAGGCATAGTAGCAAGGGATTAGAAGCTCAGTTATTGGGAAATGTTATTTATTGGGAGTGTTATTTATTGGGGAGGTGTTATTTATTGATAGACCTAAGCTTGGTTTTTTCCATTCCCTTTCTTAGAATATCCTTAGATGGAAGTATCCTATCAACTATAATAGAATGTTTTCGGATTCGTAGTACATTTAATTGTTTGAGGGTGTTACTTTTTATATAAAGCCTGTACATCAAAGTCTCTCCCTCCAATTTTTCAATAAAATTATATGTGATTATCTAAACTACTTGTAGTCCTTTTTTTTTTTCATCGGTAAGGAGGGGTGCAACAAGAACTTGTAGTCCTTAAAAGACTTGAAGTTCCATATACAAACTTTAAAGCCTTACCAATACTGGTCCAAAAAGGTTCCCTAATCCCAAATACATTACAATGTTATCCAAACAATGAGACCATGTGTTGCAGCCTTATATGCTTAGCATTTCCAAAACAAACAAAATTACTAGAACGGTTTAGCATGGCATATATTATATACCAACTTGGAAAAAAAAAAAAAAAACTGCTCACCATAGAAGCTGATAATCTCATTCGGAAGGAAAAACATAAAGATGACCAACAGAAACCAACTAATAACTTTCATCATCCATCCACCATGGTGCACACTATCACGAGGATCCTTCTGATTTTTGACACCGATCATTAAAATAGCTAGAATGGTGAAAAAGAGAAAATTTCCCAGGCTAACTCGCAGCACAGCATCTGTTTCGAACCACTCCCGGTCAGGTGTCTTATGAAAATGATTAATCCCTGCATTGACAATAAAATTGAGATTGATTTCATCCTTAAACAGTCATTAATGACATGGCCAAAAATTAAAGGGTCACATTTAGTTTTGAATCCATCTACTTGCTAAGTGTTATCAAACTCCATACGAAGAGGAATTCATTTGCAGATATTCCATTACCATTATGAATAGTCAAATGCTTGAAACACAGAATGAAATAACATAGAGAATGATGGAACATCAAACACTTGCAGACTTCTCTCAAAAAACTACAGACTACCTGAACAAGGAAATAAACAAAACACCCAGGAAAAAAAAGGCGATATAGGACCATGGTACTCTCTGATATATTGAATTCCCTATGCTAGAAACTTGGCCAGGAAGATTTTATGAAACAGATGCTTCACTCTCAATCAGCAATATATTGAATCAGGATGAGGGCTCTCAATGGTACATTCTATGTAATAGCAGTTAACTATAAAAACTCGGCCATTTTCTTTTTTTTGATAAGTAAAACTTGGCCATTTTCTTTACAGTCAAAAGTAAAAAACCATGACAGTTATTCAAAAGTTTACACACCCAGGATAATGAATTTGAGGACACCAGCAAACATCTTACATAGGATTCACAACTAAGTAATTTAAGTACAACAATGCAGAGACAATTAACAGTGAAGCAAGTTTTAGCTTCTAAATAGATTGGGAGTAGATTATTTTGCATATTTTAGCTTCTAATATTCACCAGCAGATGGAGGAAGACCATCTTCAAAACTAAAAAATGAAAAAAAAAAAAAAGAAGCAAAAGAGCAAACGCCCTAGAGCATTTTCAGAAGGCTTACAAGGGAGCTTTTCCATTAGAGGTGCGGCAACCTCACGGAGAATCCAGGAAACAATCAGAGAAAGTGCAAAGAGGCCACAGTACGCAATCCTTGCAGACCGCCGACTAATTCCAGACACCACCGTTCGGCATGCATCGCATGCACAAGCTGCGCAGCATGAAGCGAGGCAAGAAGCTGCCCACATCTTCCCTTTTCACAATCAACCCACAAGTTTTCAAGTATTCTACAAAAAGAACACTTATCATCATCATCAAAGAGAAATTAACATTTATAAACCTGATCAAAGTTCTATTTTTAAATAAAATTTAAAAAACTAATAATTGTACGGGAACAAACGAACAAGCCAGTTTGAAATCTGACAGAAGAAGGGAAAAAAACTCATAATAAGATACAAAGGAAGAACCTCCGACTCAACTGACTTATAAATTTAATTTCGATTTACTAAATGAAAGTAGGTTATTTACATTAAAAGTATCTAATTAAACCCTAAAGTCAACAATCAATGATTCTCAAGATTTTTTATTTTATGGATCGCATAAAAAACTGAAAGAATCCAGATTTCATCGCCTACCCTAATCATCCTTTATAATTCAACATCCTTGTGATTCTGTGAAGATGACGATAATTCCCAATCCCCTCGTTCTGTTGCCAAGAAAATAACAGAAAGAAAATTATTTATCTTTTCTTACCTTTCCGATTTCTAGGCACGCAAAAGGGAACAAATCAAAGGGAAGAAAAACAAAAAAAATTAAATAGAAGATTAGGCGTTTACCTCGATCGAGAGGAGACGAAGACAAAAGAAAAGAACCGAGGTTTGCTTTTCAGTGGAGACTCGTATACTTATTTGTTGTGGAGTTAAATAAGCGAGCTCCATAAGCGGTTCGGGTGGATATTTATGACCGGATATTTGGGTGGGCTGAAACTTAAATTGGATTGAAATTTGTTTTAAGTACTAAATGGCCCGATTTGGATATAAAAATTAATTTATCTGATTTCATCTTCTTATTATAATATTTTTAAAAATAATAGTCTAATAATATTTTATTCAACTTTCAACTCTCATATCAACTTATCTCATCTCATCTCAGTATTCAAATCTCACCTAAGGTCCCTTTTGGATGTTGGGTTAATCTCATTTTATCTCAACATCCAAACACAATTCAAATACAAATACTTTTCAATTTTTTAATTTTAATTTGTTCATTTAATCATTACAATTGTCTCAAACTTTCCAACAAAATACAAAAAATAATATAAAATTTTCAAATCTCAAAACAAAAATAATATTAAAGAATTATATTTTAACAATATTTTAATTTTATATTTTTATTCAATTTTTTATCTCACATTTCCCAAAATTCAATAAAACATATTAATTTAAACTATTTCACTACTATTCACAAACTATTTAACTATTATTCATAAATTTTTCATCTCATCTCAACATCCAAATAAGTAAATCTATGTAGAAATCTCACAAAAGTATACTGTACTTAATATGATTTTGTACGTTAGATCATAAAACTCTTTTTTGAATCTAACATAAGACTATGGTAAATATAATGTTATATATCAAGTCACATCAGTATATAAGTTTATTTTTGTGAGTTTTTTTTTTTTTTGATCTTTGAAATTTATGATATCAATTCGTCTCTGTTATTGATTTTATAAAATTTTCATGATATTAAGATAGAAGTGGGATACGTGCGCGGTATATAAAATTTCTCAAATGATAACATATTTTATACAATTACATTTTAAATAAATGGTATTTTTATAAAAAAAAATCGTAATAATTATGTAAGTGTGATTACTCTAATATGAATTTTGACTATTCTAGAGAAGACAGAATATTATGCTCAAGCATGTCATTTTTTCATGTGCGATACATGTATACATGATGTGATAATTTGAGGAACCATAAATGTTATGACAAATGGAGATTCATATAAGTTTCTCTTTTGAGTTGCAAAACATGCTTGCATTTAATGCACGAAAAGAAAAAATTGGCTTTCTTATTGACATAGGAAGACAAGCCACTTTATGTACAAATCTCCACATTGGCTTGGATTTTGTCAGGCCTGAACAATGTGAATTTCACCAATACGTCTCCTCCAAAAATCTCCATAGGGCAATCACAGACTACAAATACCTATCAAGTCCAAACAATGCTTGAACTTGAGCACTAGAACTAGCTTAGTCAACCTATCAGCTAGATTTTTGGTGGTAGCAATCGTTTTTACTGTAATAGCTCCTTGCATCACAACCTTCCGAAGAAAACGATATCTAACATCAATATGTTTGGTCTTTTCATGATATATTTGATTTTTGGTCAAATGCATTACAGTCTGGCTATTACATAACACTGTGGTTACCTCTTGTTGATTTATCAAAGATAACATCTCTACTAATTATGAGCTTGGGTGATTTATGTTTAGTACACCATAATCTATATTCTTTCACCCCACTAGCATATCCACTGAATATGCCTTTCTTTACCCTAGACTCGTGTAACCTCGTTCACATGAAAATAAGTAGGAAAACCAAATATCTTCAAATTAGAATAATTAGTAAGAGTACCATACCATACATCATTAGGAGTTTTTAATTCAATAGCCGTGGATGGAGAATGATTCACCAAATAGCAGGCTGTGTTAACTGCTTCAATCCAAAAATCTTTAGACAAACCGGCATTCGAAAGCATATTACGGGCTCTATTCAAGAGTCTTGTTCATCCCTTTAGCTACTCCATTTTGTTGTAGAGTGTCTAACTGTACAGCATTTGATAATGCCTTCATTTTGCAGAATCCATCAAATTGACCTACATAAAATTCCATGTCATTACCAGTTCTGAGTCAGTTTATTTTCTTACTTTTCTATTTCTTAATTGAAGCCCTGTATGGTGTCTGACAATGCCTTCATTTTTGTAGAATTCATCAAATTCACCTCCACAAAGCTCCATGCCATTGTTAGTTATGAGTCGCTTTATTTTCTTGCCTGTATGTTTCTCAATCAGAGCCTTCCATTGCTTGAAGCTGAAAAGCACCTCACTCTTTTGCTTCAAAAAATAAACTCAAAACTTTTCTTGATTAGTCATCAATAAATGTGAGTAAGTATTAAGCACCACCTTTAGATGGAACATGAGAAGAGCCCCAAAAGATCATAATGAATATAACTGTACTAAACTTGACACTGCAATGCTTCCCAAAAATACATTATTCAAGAAAGTCAAGATTTTCTATCTTCTGATCACAAAGTAGCCCATACTTGCTCAAGATTGCCATACTCGTTTCACTCATATGGCCCGAGTAAAGTTAGAATTTGGATCATCTGAAGATGATACAGCAGCTGAACTTGTCATTGTATTGCCCTGAAGAAAATAATGACCATTAGCTATATTTCCTTTCGTTACAACCATAGACCCATTGCAAACTCTAATGACTCCATCTTCACTAGAATACTGATAGCCAAAGGAGTCCAAAGTGCCCAAAGAAATAAAATTCTTCTTCAGATATGGTATATATCGAATATCAGTCAAAGTTCTAACTAGGCCTGCAACCCGAGCTGGAAACATCGGGTTTGTGCCCGGCCCGACCCGAACGCAACTATTTAAGACGCCAATCCAATCCGAACCGACCCATCAAAATAGAATCGGGTCGAACCCGTATGACCCGGCCTCATGTTTAAAAAAAAAAATACTGCTGTTTCTTCTTCATCGACAGCCTGCAAAGGACCTTGTTTGTACCCATTTTCTACAGATGAAAATTCCCAAAGACGAGATCTATAGACATGAAAAAATAATCGAAGACAACAAATACCCCAACAAATGAAAACCCAGAAACCCATTCGCCATCATCAACGTGCTACGTTTGGAGTTTCTCAACACTCATCAACAGAACCTCTCCCCACTCTTCTCTACAATGCCCAATGACCCACTCCCATCTCCCCTTCCTTAAGAGGCCATAACAAACGTCAAACACACGCACCTCTGCCCATCCTTGCTGAGAATGAAGACGAAGAGCTTCAACTTGGTCAGTGAAATGGCTGAAGTAACCACTGTTATTTTTTTCTTCTCCTCCGTTTTTCCTCTAGAAGGCAGACTGCATCCCAACTCTCTATGTATTTCTCTCCTTCCAGTTGCCTCTCTCTCCATTTTTTTTTTCTGCCCACGCTCCTCACTCTGTTTTTCCTCTCTCTGTTGCCCACTCTTCCTCTGTGATTGTCGACGCTAGCCACCACCTCATCCCATGAAAATTCAGCCGCAAGTCACGTCTCAGATCGATGACTTCTACGCCGCACCACCGAGCGCCGCGTCTTTCTGCTCGCTGCCCAACGCCAGGTTCCGTCGCTCCACTCTACAATGGCTCTGTTTATTCCAACCAGAGAAATACTTCGTTCAATACTCCTAGTTGGGTAGATGCACTGGAATGATGGCTGTAGAATGGCTTTAGAAAAATCCTTGGCAATCAGCGACACTTTCTGGTTTCTGGAAGGCCTGAGTGAAATCTGAATATCACTTGTCCTTGGCAATCAGCGACCCTCTGGAGAACTTTGGGAGGCTAGGGTTGGAGAACTGAAGATAAGTATTGTGATTTTATACTCGGACGGGTTGAAACCAAAATGTAAACCCGTTGATTAGTCGGGTTGGAGACCCGATTAGAAATAACCCGATAAAATTTGGTTCGGATCGGGCCATTTTAATCGGGTTCAACAAATTTTCAGGTTACCTGCACAGCCCTAGTTCTAACAATCTCATTGTACATCTTTATTTTGATTGTACCAATCCTAACAATCATACAGGCCATGTTGTTTCCCATCAAAACAGAATTGCCATTAATTGATTTATAGGTAGTGAACTAATATCTTTTAGGACACATATGAAACATACAAGCCAAGTCTACAACCCATTTGTTGCTAAAGCAACTGTTAGAACTATTGACTATTGGGACAATTCTAGACTGTTAGAAGTTTCTTCAACAACACTAGCAATATTAGAGGAACTTGTTTGGTTTCCTCCTTATTTTTCAACTTTGGACATTCATTCATGTAGTGATTGAATTTATGACAGTGATAAGATTTAACATTTTTTTTGTTAAATTTAGATTGCGAATGGCCTTTAAAATTTCTTTTACCTTTATCCATGATTCTCTCATTGGATCGACCTCTACTAAAGTGATCTTTGACAAATAAGTCCTAATCAGTGTCTTTTACACTTTTTGTTCTCAAGTCCTTAGAACTCAAAGTAGATTTAACATCTACCAAGCAGATGGTATCTATACCATACACCATTGACTTGACAAAATAATCAAAAGAAATAGGCAATAGACATAACACAATTAAGGCTTGATCATTCTCTTCAAGCTTTATATCAATGTTCCATAGATCCATAATAACTTTATTAAATTCATTAAGATGTTCATATATAGGTATACCTTCCTTCATTTTGAGAGTATACAACCATTGCTATAGATAAAGATGGACGTCGGTGAGTGACTTCTTCATGTACAAACCCACTAGCTTCTTCCAAAGTCCAGCGGTTGTATGATTTCAGCAACTTCTTGCAAAATCCATATGAAAGAGGTAATAAAATCGCACTATGTGCCTTCTCTTCAAGTTCTACAAGATCTTCCTTTGTTGATGTAGAAGATTCTTCCGTTACATTATCATCCAAAATCTTTGTCAAGCCTTCTTGCGTAATAAAGCACTCATTTTGATGTGCCATAGATTGAAACTAGTTTGACCATCAAACTTTTCTACTTCAAATTTTGCAGTATCATCCCTATAAAGAAAAGAACCTCCACAAACACTTTGATACCAATTTGTTATGACAAATTGAGATTTTAGGATGGTCAAGAAGTAGAAAAAGATGAAAGTAGATTTTAGCAATCATACAAGACATCAAGATTTAAGTGGGCTTGAAGAAAAGCCTACATCTACTAGCGGGAACGATATCAAAGAAATTGCCTATAAAAAGATGGAGTACAAAACAATGATAACAAACCACTCGAACTCAAAGCCCCAATACACCCAAGCCTCACAATCTCATTCCAGAAAAACATTCAATTAGCTATCTCACTTTACGTATATCTCTTGTGTTCTATGCTATCTGTTCTATATTCTCTCAACTTTCAGATGCATGCTTTTATAAACGAGAGTTACACATTTTAGGTAGACAAATCAAGTTTTGCACATTTGCTAGCCTCCAATAGTTACTTGATGAGAATAAAAAAGACTACACATCTCTAGCCCATCTACTCAGCCATGTTTGGAGTAGGAGACATCATCTGTGTAACCCACTTTCCCCCTACATTTTTGTAACATACCAGTCTTTGTTTTAGGGTATATAAGTAAATTACTAGTAAATTTTTATTTTTCTATTATTATTATAATTATAAGTTTAATATCAGAATCTATATCTATTTTTATTTTTATAATTTCTATTGTAGTTGTTATTTAGAATTTGCTAGAGTTTTATTTTAATAAGGATTTCTAAGTTTATCAGGTTTCTTTTAATTGTACGGCATGGTTTGAAATTCAAAGTTTAAATTTTTTCCTCTAGTCACCGAACCTCATCTCATTGTTAGCCTCTGTTTACACACGTTTAACCTCAAAACCCGTATGTTTCTCAGTGTTTGTTTCTATCATTCTAGTGGAAAACCAACTCTATTGCCGAGTATTCTTCTACACATGCACGTCTCCACTCTCTTGCACGTGCATGTCTCTACTCCTCTAAGGTTTCTCTTATTTTTCTCTATCATTCTACCACTATAAAGTGTACTTATGCATTCTTGAGAGGAGAAACTTGAGCCCTGCGAAAATCCCCAATTGCCCGAGTCAGTGCCGTCGCCCTTCTCCTCGGTAGCCACCTCAAGAGGCGCCGAATCCCTCTCCGACGACACAGAAGCCGCCGACCCACAGCCCCTGTCTAGCCACTCATTTTTCCGGTAAGGCCTCGGCCGCCACCAACATTTTCTCTCTCTCTTTTGTTTTGGTCTAGTAGTTCCTCTCTCTAACTCCCTCTTTCTCTCACTGCATCGCACCCTTGGTGAGTTTCGGACTATCGCAGACCCTCTCTCTCTCAACTCTATTTTTGCCTTATTTTGGTTAGCCATGTTTCGGGTTCTAGAAAGAACCCTTAGTTCCTGATGGGCCTTGGGCCTTAGGCCCGTATGAGGGTGAGATGGGCTTATTTCTTTTGTTTGGGCTCATGTAGTAATGTTTTTATGGGCTAGAGTTTGCAACTATTTCAGATTTTAAAAATCTTTAATGGACTTGTATTTAATTTGAGTTCATCTTATTTCATTTCAATAATTGTTTTAGTGATTTTTATTGAGTTTAATATTTCTAGTTGAGTTTATTTTTATTAAATAAATATATTAGTCATGAGTTCATTTTTTTTTTATAAGAAACTAGTTAAAGAAATTGAACGGTAATTTAAATTAGATCTTATTTTATTCCAACAACAGATTTAGTAGATTTTATTGAGCTTAATATTTTTAAAGGTTGGTTTTTAATTTAATAAATATATTAGTTAAAGGTTCATTTTATAAGAAAATGTTTAAAGAATTTGAAATAGATTTTAAAGTAAAATTTTAAGTCTAATATTTTAGTTAATAGTTCCTTAGTCAATTTAGTAGGATTTTAATAAAATTATTATATTTAAACAATATTTGAATTTATTAGGTTTCCTATAAGATTTATTAATTATGTTAAGAAATGAAACTTAGTTTAAGAATTTAAGTTTTATGAATTATTTTAAGATAACTAGTGCATTATACTAAATTTATAAATCAGCATTTTAAGTAATTTAAATGCTAGGATTTATTGATTTTAGTGTTAAACAAAATATTTGTTTGACTATCTTTTAGAATTCCGAATTTAGTTAAGAAAGATATTAGTATTTATTTTATTTCCAAAAAAATTTAGTGATAGTTATTATTGTATATAGGTCTCAAGTTACGAAGTGTTATTCAAGAAGAAACGCAGCGAGGTAAGTAATTTGATCATAAATTAGGATCATCACAGTTTAGCTTATATATAAGTATTATTCAAGCCAGTTCATTAACAACCATTATTTATGAACCACTTATGTCATATGCAACCATGTCATCCAGCATAGCATACGATCATGTCATTCTGCATCATGTTTCAGATTCAGAAATTATATTTATGTATGTATTATGTCATGCATCTCATGTGTATAAGACACGTAAGCCATCTTAAATTCAAGTGTAAGATAAGATCAGATCAGTTAATAAGATGGCCATTCAGATGCATAGTACCAATGCAGTTCAGTTTCAGGGTGGTGTGCAAGCCACGAACTTAGTCGTGGTCCACCATAGTATGCTAGAATACTATCAGCGGTTCCCCTTGCTGCAGCGGGATGTGGGGCCGGTGCACAACCTTGCACACAGGGTTAAGTGTGTTGGCCAATCAGATAAATCAGATAAAGCAGTCAGTTAGTTCAGATAAATCAGTCATACATAGCATAAGCATCAGCATGAACAATCATGAATTTTAAGCTCAGCATGAAAATTCTTATGAAAATCTTATGTTTATTACGTTTACGTTGTGATAGATTTCTTACTGAGTCATCGACTCATTTTAGTTTGTTTCCATGTTTTTAACCACCCAGGTGAAGATGATGATTACGAGCAGGCAGGCCAGGAGTAGAAGGAGCATTTATTTTTAGTTCAGACTTTCTAAAATACAACATGTTTTTATGACATGAATTAATTCAGTTTATTTCTTTTAATGTTTCTGGAAGACAGTTTTATTAGACCTTTTTCTACTTAATAAATTTCATGTTTTCAATTAGGAAATTTGGAATCTTTTACCGGATTTATTTTATGAAAAATACGTGACACTCCTAGCCTACGGGAAGGGGGTGTTACAATTTTGGTTGCCAACTTCCCATCCAAGAGCCACTCAGCCACCCCCATGCCAGCGTTGCTCTCTATATCCCATGCCTCCCTCATGTTTATATTACTTGTTTAGAGAGAAACCTAGAGAGCTCTTTACGTAGATATATGACAGTTTTTGCCCTTGCAGTTCCAGCTTTTTGTAAGTCGATTTATATGACACCATCTTCATGTGTTTTGTTACTTTTTAGTCTAGTTTACGTTGGTATATGTTAGGTAATTGCCAAGAAAGAGATTCTTTGGATAAGTGGAAAAATGCATTTCATTTCTCTTTTAAGGCGTTTGTCCTGCTTATAGTATCAGTCCTCCAGCCTATCGAAATTACTTTTTTATTAACCAACAACACATGCACTTTGTTGGAACTAAAAAAAAGGTTATTTAATCCACTAGTGCAATTGAAGGATTTACCTCTTCTGAACTGGAACAAGAAAGAGCTCATAACCACTGCTTGTGAATAGCTCTCCTCAACAGAAGGCGCACCTACTGTTACTAGAAGTCTAGTCTCTCTTAGATCTATAAGGTTTTGATTGGTGAAAGTTTGGTTTGATGATGCATAGGTCACAGTTGTGACATTCTTTATGTTTGTGTGAAACTTTGAAAGTTTTGTTAAGTTTTTGGTGAAATCTTTGGTAGATCTTGCTATGGTGAAGTGTTAAATTATTAATATGTAAGTTAGGTTTGGATTTATAGCACGTTAATATTTTTGTTATGTAGAGTTTTACATGATTTTGAAATGTTAGAAATTGGATGACAGTTTCCGTTTAAGTGAAGTTGTGATTATGAAAAATTGATCTAATGGATTTGATCTTCATATATGTTTTTTTTCAGGCTTTGATCTATGTTAGGACTTTATTTTTGGAGAATATTGATTTAGAAGTTTGATGGAATGATGTTATACATGCAAAGGTTTGTTTACAACTTAGTCAAAAGGCTCTCAAGTATGAGTTGTTGTTTGGATGAAATTGTTTTCCATGTGATGCTAGATTTAATGCTTAAATCATATTAAAACTTGAATGTGAGGTATATGGTTATATTTTTAAAAGTTTTATTTTATAAAAATCAAGGATCTAGTATTTATGTTTCAAGTCCAAAGTATGCTATACACCGTTTTGAGGTTTTCGTGCAAACAGATTGTGTAGGTTGTATTTTTATGCTTTTGGTTATTTTCTACATCATGCTATCACTTAGATTTGAATTATGAACATATTAGGATTATGATTATGGACTTTTGGAGTCATTGGATTTGATTTGAAAAGGATTAGACTAAGAACATCCATAGTTGATCATTTTTGACCTAAACTTGGTGTTTTGACATTTTTGTTGATGTAGTGAATTTAAGATTTTTAAGGAATGTATATGTTTATGTCTTAGCATAATTTTAGAACCTAGGATGTGATTTTTGAATGCCTCAAAAATCGGTTTAAGCATATTAGTTTGATGGTTGGTTAAATTGCAACAAAAATAACATTTTTGGCCTATATATAATTGGCCTAAGTATGGTTCTCGTAGTTGTATATTGTTTTAAATTTTTTTGACTAGATATTTGGTTTTAGGACAAAATTTATAAATTATTTTGGTAAGATTTGCAGTTAGTATGCAAAATCTTTATTTTAGGGATAAAATTATATTTTCCCACAAGTAGAGGGCTAACTTTGTAATTTTTGCCATAAATCAGTAATTTTTATATTTCTAAGTATTTAGTGAGATATTCCTACTATTAGAAATATCTCATTTCAGTTTACACTTTTTCACGTTATACTTTACGTTATGCTAATCACTGTAAGTTAGCCTGTAACTTACTCTCGATGTATTGATGTATGTATGATGGTAAGACTGCCACAACTTGATTCTTATCACTTACGATTATTATAAATTATTATATCATGTCATGTCATGTCATTTATTTCAAGTACATATTATCTGTTACATGCCATGATATGCTATGTCATCTGTCACATGTTCATTTTGTCACATGCCATGTCACATGCATTAAGTATGTCATGAAATATTTTCAAGCATTTGGAGTCTTTTATATATATATATATATATATATATATATATATATTTTATCATGATCCCAAGTGCAAGGATGATGAGTTATCTTAGTTGAACTCATTTGTTCATGCTGGATTGCTTAAATTAGTGTGAAATTTCCTAGGTGGTCAAAGTATTGTCGATACGCTTCGAATGGGTAACTGGTTATCAGAGTGAAGTCAGGCTCCCAACACTGGTGGTGCAAACTACATTGTTTATCAGCTTTAAATCAGTTGAGTTATCGTGATGTATTCATAGCTGGTGTAGATACTTGTGATGTGATGTCGTACTGATAGGAGCACGACGCTCAAGGAGACCCGTGTAGCATCCACATGTTTCACATTTAATCAACCATGTATGTGTTGAACAAGGTCTCATGTTCATGTCATGTCCATGTCAAGTTATGTCATGTCCAGTTTAGTCAAGTCATGTCACATGTGCAGTCACGTTATTTTCAAGTCAAGTACATGTCATGCTATTTCTCAAGTTATGTCACGTATATTCATGTTTATGTCATGATGAATCCATGACATTTTACTATCATGCATGCATAAGTATATTGTGATTCTAGACATCATAGTCGAGCTTCATGAACGGCTCAGCAATTTAGTACAGTAGTTTCATGTCAAGTCTATATTTATGGAGCTCTATTTTCAGTACTTATTTCATTATAGACCTGTTGGACAAGTGTTGTAACCCTTTTGGATATCTGTTTAACATGTTAATTTATGAAGTATGTTTATATTTTTGAGAAATAGTACTTCTGGTACATTGTATTGCTTAAAGAAAAAAATTATCTGTTGCATATATTGCATACTGTTAGATGTATGCTAGGTGCACTGCATCTTTAGCTGTCATGAATGGGGGTATAACCTTGTATTGTGTGTCCCGATACTTCAAGCTCCATCAAATCCTAAGCAGGGGTTGAGGGTATCACACTTGGTCTTGTTCTTTGCAGTTAGTTTTCCTCAAGTAGGGTTGGGATATCTGTCGGTCATAAATGCAAATATAAAAAATATATTATATGCTAAATTGCTAGTTAATATAACATTAAATTTTAAAATCCTACCATTCAAGTATAATAATAATCTAAAAATATAAAATTAATATAACATTTGATATAACATAAAATTAATTTTATAAATCTTAATATAACATTTGATATATCATTTTATGTTTAAGATTAATATAAAATTTTAATTTTAAACATGAACATTTGATCATATGTTAATAATATAAACTATATATATATTAATGATAAATACATTTTATAGCATAATAAATTATAATATATATATTCTTTTTGATAAATACATTTCTATACATTTGATCATATACACTCGTATAAAAAGTGTATGTAACCATCATATTATCACTAACATATATGTAACCAAGCATATTATCACTAACATATATAATCAGATATATAAATAAGTTAGACACTAACATATTATCACTAACATACATAATCAAATACTATATCACTATATGATGCTACTATATATATATGCTAATACTTATAAAAAAAAATATATATCCTAATACTAATACTAATAATATATTAGTAATCCAGTATATATAAATAACTATAGTATTAGTAGTAGTTATACTAATACCATATCATTATATAATAAATTATGTATCACTATATCACTATAGGATATTTATACTAAATATATAATCTACTAATACTATACTAAAACCGGAAAAATCGGACCAAATTAGATCGGAATCGGTAAAATCGAAAGTACAGGTTTAGGGGTGTAACTGGTACGGTATTGGTTCTTCAAATCTCAAAATCGGTGTATACTGATTCATTTCTAAAATATGTCCAAAACCTGACCGAACTGGATCAGTTACACCCCTACTGATTTTAGACTGAATTATCCATCTAAATTCAATATAATAATAAAATATTATTTAATTTTTAATTACTATTTTTATTTAATTTCTTTTCGTCATATTTTGCAAATCTACTACTTATATTATATTTTTTTATTAAAATAAAATCTTATTTTAATTATTATAATATATATCGCACACTTTTTTTTTTTTATAATTTTATGTTTAATAACATAACGGTCATTTTGCTCATTTTGACTAAATCATTATTTTATTGAAATCTTCAATGATATTCTTTTCTAAATCTAACGGTAATATCTAAAATTCTAAGATTGTACTCATCTAAAACTTCACTTAAATGTCTTAATTTTCCAACCTTCTTGCATTCAACTGAATATGTACATTTTGCTTATATATTTTTTTGTCAAACTTTTTTCATATCCAACAATCATAAGAATAAGAATGAACATTAAAATGATATCACTAGGTCAAATAAGAATAAGAAAGGGAAATAAACTGAGGGAAATGGTTTTGTTGTACTGTTCGGCTAGGGTTAAATAAGAATAAGATAATATTATGACTTTGCTACAATTGAGATTAAGGAACTGTTTGCCATCACAATGTTTTCAAATATTCTCAAATATTTTTCAAATATTTTATTCCCAGACATTAATAAAATACAACACACTTTTCAATTTCAAATATTCACATTTTCATCTAATCATTACCTAACCATTACAACTTTTTGATATAATCATTACCTAATCTTTACAACTTTTCCAAACTCAAAAAAAAAAAAAAAAAAAAACTACTTTTTTCAATTTCAAAGCAAAAATAATATTAAAAACTTATATACAAACAACTTTTATCTTCATAGTACTTTTATTCAATTTTTTCTCTCTCATTTTTCAAAATACAATAAAATATTTTAACTCAAACCATTTTACTACTATTCACAGATATACTAAGATATTCTAAGTATCCTAATGAGCCTAATTTGTTGAGCCATCTTGAGTTGCCGTAGCTGTATATATATATATATTTATATATATATTTTATGGAAAATAGACTTCATTCATTCATGAAAGCGAAGTTACAGTTGTGACTGATACATACAGGGAAAAACCCATATTACAAGCCAACTACTCACAGTTGGGGCTCTACCAGTACACAAATTTCTTTGTGACTAGTATGGTCTTAGAACTCTCTACAGACAAACCGTTTGAAAGACCACACTCTGCCTAAAACAGAGATTTCAAACCCCACCCTCCAGAGGAGGAGAGGACTTTCACGTAAATGATACATGGGAAAATAGAAAAATACATCTTGGAAAACTATAGATTCATATTTTCAACCTTAGAGGAAATAAAAAAAGCAAACACAGGACTGTGGTGGCGTATGAGGGACATGTGCCACCCTGGGAGTACGGTGGACAGTTGAGTCTGAAGAAACTGGTGGCCCTGGTCCCAAAAATGCCGCGTGTGGTGGCGATAGAGCTCCCCTTGAGGTGGCTGTCACTCGCGCACTTTGGACTAAGCGTGTGGCTCATGCATCGCTCCGTTCGACGAGATTCTTTGCCCGTCAGAAAGATCGGTATCTTGGAAATCTTGCGGTGTGGCGTGTGGTGGTCGGCGGGCTTCGGAGAACAACAAATCGACATTTCGTCCTACTTTGAACGAAAAACAAACAAAACCATAAAAAATAAAGGCAAAAACTAGAGAGAAGATGGAGGAGGGAGAAAGGAGGGAGGAGTCGGAGCTCCAACCCCGCCTCTGGTTTGGGTTTTTTGAGGGGGCGCTCTAGAGAGAAAAGGGAGAGGGCGAGAGAGGCTAGGGTTTTCACTGCTCCTGCTTTAAACATGAACACAAGATCAATTGCCGTAGCTATATAAACACTGGTGATGGGTTTCTAGAGGGAGAAAATAATATAAACAAAGAGATGACTAAGTTACCATACACATACAAATTTGTTGGAGCACTGTAGCTCATAACTAAAGTTAGATTGTTGTACTTAATCTGATACAGAGGTTTTTATATCAATTAGTTAAATTTTACCTAATACTAGCATATGATCAAGACAATGCAGTGCTCTAACCGATAACTTTACATTTCTTATGCACATAGGCACTTATTCATACACATGCATTTCATTATTGAAATAATTTGCCACGGAAGCATCTTTATCATAAGCTATTTAGTATTAGACGTTGGAGGGGATAAATTTGAAAAGAAAAAATGGTTCCATACATGGAGGTTTAGAAAGCCCCAATCTTCACTAGTCACGACTAAGCTCATTGGTCCTTGGAGTATTATCATGTGATTTGATATGTACTTGATATTCAATTCTAATTTGAAGATGGATTTACTTCAGACTTTAGAACGTATTAGTTGCTTAAGAATTCGTTATATTTTCTAGGAAGAACTAAGATGTAGGTTATAGCTCAAACCTAAGGGTGACAAGTCAAAAGCATTCGATTATATGAATCGAACCTATCCCTTTTAATCAAACGGGATAGATCCTAATACTCTAATACGACTCATGTAAATAACGTGTGACACAATACGACCTGCATAACCTTTTTAATAATATACTCTTATTAGGTTAACATAAACACAATTCATTTTATATAAATGGGTTTAGCTTACCTGTGTATTTATTTTGATCCAACTAACATAATTTTATATATAATTCAAAGATAACTATACAAATTATTCACAATTATAACTAGATTCATGATAAAATATTTTATGATAAATACCCAAACCAATAATATATAAGAAAACTAACATCTCCAAAAAAATTAAATTGCGTACTCACAAAAAATATTTAATAGTTTGAGATATTAAGTAATCAATATTAATATTAATATTACATTAAAACAACAATAAATGCATATAAAACTAAACATTTATATAATTTGAAAATAGAAATTATTTCGAGTTATATGATTTGATTACGGGTTTTCATAGTTTGATTAATCACGTCTTATTGTGTTAACATGTTTTGATCCAAACTCATTTATATTAAATTCAAATACGCTAATTTTGTGTCATGTTCTTGTTGAATTTACGTGTTTTGTTATATATTGCCACCCTTTCTTAAACCCAACTGAAGAGAGCAAGCTTTCCATCATCTAGGCCCCTCTTGTTCGGTCCTCAACTCATGAAGCGTTACTATGGTCATGCTGACACTACAACATAAGGGGGCTTTTGCGGCCTTTTTTTTACTGGGGATATAATTTTCCTAGCAAATTGCTGGAATTTGGGAAGGCAGGTAGCTTTATATAGGGGGCTACATGAATCGTGGTCAAGAATAATTTTTCCCGGCGAGTCAATGCGGCCGTAAAAGATATTGCAGCAATACGCACTTGTTTATACGATAGTTTCCTTAACTGCAAAAAAGTTATGCTATTGCAGCGAGCCTAACTCACCGCATTAAGTGAAGGATTGTGCTGCATAATGCGCCCCAAACATCGGTAAATAAATTTTTTGCGGCGAGATTGAATCGCCGCAGAAAGTCAATCCATCACTATAGTGGCGACTTTCCATCTGCCGTTAAAAGTTTGCTATAAATTTTCATTTCTCGGCGACACTTTGCATGAGCCCCTTTTGGAACATGCCATCCCGTTTCTGTGAACCTCACCACGCCGCAACTGACTCCAACCATCTGAGCCCTTCTCGGCGAAATTTAAGCCATCGATCACCACCACGCGTCCTCTCTCTCTCTCTCTCTCTCTCTCTCCCCTTCGAGCTCTCTGTTTCACCAGCCTCTGTCTCTCCGTCAGTTATTAGGCTGCCCCACCGCCTCGCAGCCGTACCAGTCCATGGCAGTGCGCCACCAACTACGGTAAGCGCTCTCCTTTCTACCTTTTCCTTAGTTTCAGCTTCTACGGCAGCTTCCAAGACTTGGGTAATTGACATCTAAGTTTTTTACCCACACTTTGAATCTATCCAATTTCGTGCTTCTACTATGATATTATAGGGAATTTAATCCTACCCACATGATGAATTGTATGTTATAACTTAGTACCCAAATGATTGATATATGACAGATTTTGGTTCACATTGTTCCTGAGGTTGAAGGGGTTAACCAACTAATTATGTGGGTAATTTGTTTTTTTTTTGTTTTTGTTTTTTTTTTCTGTCTGATAGATACACTAAAAAGAAACAAATACAATTATTGATGTTTGCCTTTGGGTGCACGAAGAACTTATATTTATGGCCAATTTTGAACTCAGTAGTGATGGCTATATAAAGGGTGAAATAAGTGGTAGTAATGTTTTATTTGTTCTTGATTTACATTACTCTGTTTCCCTACCCAATTTTTCAATAAACAAACATAAGTATTCAGCATGCTTCTCTACTTAGTGGCCTATTATAGTATTTTATATTTTCCATGAAAATATAAAAAATCCTAGCTTTTACACTTTAACGTAAATATGCCATTATAGCCAACTGTGCAAAACATTTCCCAAATACAATTATCCATTGAGAATTGAGATGTCTAGTGAATGTACCTTACTAAATCATTAATGTCTTTTGTAACATTACTAAATCATTTTGCCACAATGGTGGGGTTGTTTGATACCATTCCTTATTCTTTTCTTTGTTAATTATTCGTTTTAATCAAAGCCTAAAATGATATAATTTTAGATGTTAAGGTTCAAATATCCGAATATCGATTGAGGCTCAAATGGACAAGACTTGGATGCATGTGCCAAATAGGTTCACATCACGTGAATATGGTGAAGGGATTAATAAACTCCTCACAATGGCAAAAGCCCATGCACCTGCAAGAACTACCTTCAGGTGTCCATGTCAGAGATGCCATAATAACCTTTTCCTGCCAATAAATGAAGTCGAAGATCATCTTTTCACGATAGGTATTGATCCAACTTATACACATTGGATATTTCGTGGGGAGGGGGAAAATTGGAGTGTAAATGCATCAGACAGTGATGAATATGGGATTAATGAAAGTGAGAATTACGTCGATGATATGGATGAGATGATAGACGACATTCGGGCTGGATCATTCATGGACAATGCAGGCAGGGAGCATGGTACTACTTCTGAGCCTTCAATGAATGAGGGAGCCCCAAAATGTTTTGAACAATTGTTAGAAGATGCTTAACATCCACTTTATCCAAGTTGCCAAAAGTTCTCAAAGCTTTCATTTATAATCAAGCTGCTTCATATAAAAACAATTGGTGGGTGGACTATCAAGTCATTTAACATGGTTTTACAATTGTTAAAAGCAGCTTTTCCTGAAATTGAGATACCTAACTCATACCATGAGGCCTGACAGCTAGAGCGTGCTTTGGGTTTTAGTTATGTGAAGATTGATGCATGCCCAAATGACTGCATGCTATTTTGGAAAGATAACGTGGACAAAGAAGTTTGTTCTAAATGCATGGAGTCAAGGTGGGTGTCAACAAGGGGGAAAAAGGGGAAGATTCCCCAAAAGGTTTTGCGCTACTTTCCTCTTATACTGAGGTTACAAAGACTATTTATGTCGAAGAATATAGCAAAATCCATGAAATGGCATAAAGAAGAACGAGTTGATGATTACAGTACCCTCAGGCATCCTGCTGATTCTAAGATGTGGAGGCAATTTGATAAAGATCACGGTGAATTTGCATCAAATGCTAGCAATGTTCGACTAGGCCTAGCCAGTGATGGCTTCAACCCGTTCAATAATATGAGCAGACCTTATAGCATATGGCCAATGATACTCATGCCATACAACTTGCCCCCTTGGTTATGCATGAAAGATCCGTATTTAATGTTGCCCTTGCTCATTCTTGGCCCCAAAGCACCAGGAAACGACATCGATGTTTATTTGTAGCCTTTAGTCAGTGAATTAAAAGAGTTACGGGATGTGGGTGTAGATACGTATGATGCATCAAATTCTGAACACTTTCGTTTACATGCTGCACTTCTGTGGACCATAAATGATTTTCCCATGTATGCCAATCTTTCAGGGTGGAGTACAAAGGGAAAGATGGCTTGCCCATTATGCAATGAGGATACAGACTCCATGTGGTTGAAACATGGGAGAAAACATTGTTATATGGGTCATCGTCGTTTCTTGCTACCCTCACATAGTTGGAGAAAGAAAAAAACTGCATTCAATGGAAAGGAGGACCATCGGGGTCCTCCTCCAGAGCTCATGGGACATGATTTACTCTAGCAACTTTTGCAGCTTGATGGTGTAGAATTTGGCAAAGGTTCTCGAAAGAGAAAACACAGACCAGATAAATTGAATTGGACTAAACAAAGTATATTCTTCCAATTACCTTACTGGTTAAAGTTGCCTTTACGACATAATCTCGATGTTATGCACATTGAAAAAAATATTTGCGATAACGTTTTAGGAACTATGATGGACATTGAAGGAAAAACCAAAGATATTGCTACTGCACGTAAGGACTTGATGGAACTTGGATTAAGGAAGGAATTACATCTCAAACCGTCACCTACTGGGTACTCCATGGTCCTTGCCTCGTACTCGTTGGATTTAGATAAGAGGAGACGCTTCTGTGAATGGCTTGCAGCTGTTAAATTTTCAGATGGTTTTGCCTCGAACATTTCTAGATGTGTTTCAGTTGGTGATGAAAAGATATCAGGAATAAAAAGTCATGACTCTTACGTGTTCATGCAAAGATTACTTCCAATTACAATTGGTGGGTTTTTGCAACCTGATATACGACTTGCATTGACCGAGTTTAGTTCCTTCTTCAAGGCTTTGTGCGTACGAAACATTGACATTAGAAGTATTGAAGCCTGCAAGCTTGAGATGATTTTCCCACTTGCCTTCTTTGATATCATGGTGCACCTCGCCATTCATTTACCCCGCGAGACTTTCCTTGCAGGACCAGTTCAATATAGGTGGATGTATCCTTTTGAACAATATTTGAAAAAATTCAAGCGTTATGTCAGAAATAAGGCTCGTCCGGAAAGGTCAATTGCTGAAGCCTATGTTCATGTTGAATGCTTGACTTTTTGCTCCTTGTATATCCATGATGTTGAGACTATATATAATTGGGACGATCGAAACAAGGATATAGATAAGGATACTGAATCTGATTCTTTCACTATTTTCTCACAAAAGGTATGGCCTTTGGGCTCGCCTACCTCCAATCGAATTAAGCGGGCTATACTTGCAAAGACAAGTTGGTATGTGCTCAATAATTGTGCAGAGATCGGTCAATACCTAGAGTAAGTATTTTGTGGTTTCATTCACTTCTCACGGTGTTTATATATTGGGTTTGGGAACATATTTGCTCTTAACTACTACTTTGTGTTGTTTATTCGATATGTAGGGAGCACTATATGAAGATGACAGAAATTTCCCCGTCTAATGTAGAGGGTAGACATCAACTTGAATTTCCAACTTGGTTTCGCACACGAGTAGGTTACCTTTAGAATTAAGGTGCTCACGTGATTTCAGTAGTTAATTCTTTTATCTAGTTTTTCTAACATGTTGCACTCCATTATGGTTAGATTCAAGAACTGCGCGCAACGAATCCGGATCATGTGTCTGATGACATATATGCACTCGTTTGTGGACCAGACCCTTGGGTTGCATCATATGGTGCTTACATAATGAATGGCATCAGATTCCACATAGTGTGTCGTGGACACTATCGCAGAACCCAGAATAGTGGGGTGGTTGTTAAAGGGGAACACCAAGCAAATGATACTGATTTCTACGGTGTACTGGTTGACATCTTGCAATTACGCTATATGAGTTGGCATCATGTATATTTGTTTAAATGTGACTGGTTCGATGTCGGTGATAGGAGGTGTGGAATACGTGTTGGGGACCACATTACTAGTGTCAACACTTCTCGCAAGTGGTATAAGGATGACCCATTCGTCCTTGCCTGTCAAGCAGCCCAAGTGTTTTACCTTAAAGACCCTAGTATGGGTGGTAATTGGTCTGTCGTTCAACGGGTGACTAATAGAAACATGTATGATGTGCCAACTAAGGTACTTTTGGCCAATGATGATGAAGATGAAGAGCATAATGAGGATTTTGCTGCTTTCCAAGAAAACGAACCGGCATACGTTGAAGTAGAACCCGTGGACAATGTTGGAGGCACCACGCTTCCCTTGTATAGATTTGACGTAGAACCAATCCATCCTGGTTCTGATACAAGTTTTCCTAACGCAATATCCCTTCCTGATGATGAAGACTTCATTGATGATAACCCAGACAACGACAATGATAACCAGACTGGCAGCAGTGAAGATCTTCTAACAGACAGTGACAATTCGTCTGATGATGGTGTGCATTGATGATAACCCAGACAACGACAATGATAACCAGACTGGCAGCAGTGAAGATCTTCTAACAGACAGTGACAATTCGTCTGAGATGGTGTGCATTGGGATAATTACGCAGACCCTATTCTTTTTTTCCTTATGTTATTCCATGCATTTATCATGTTTTTGTTGTTTGTTAGAGACTTCTATCTCATGCAGTGATTAACAAAAACCACTTTTGCATTGTCTAGGTGAATGAGGCTAGCTATGCTGTTCAAACATGCTACTGAGGCCAACTGGTATCTCTTTTCGCTCCTCCTTTTGTTCTTGTTCTTGTTTTTTTCTAATTCTATAACTGCATGGTAAGAACAAAATGACATCATGCTGACTTATGTCTGATCAGGAACATTGATTTGTTCTGATCGAATATCGAATTTGTGGGACATAAATTCAGAATAGTAAGTGTGCATAGCACGTGAATTTCTTATTGCCTTATCACTATCATGTAAACAATAAAAATAAACAATAAAAATAATGCACTTGAATTTACATACCTTACATATAGATATATAGAAACACAGGAAACGATACAATGTTTTAATTCAATTTTTAATGTAATTATGTAATTAATTAGGTGGTTTTCTTACAATTGTACTAGTGTTTCCCGTATTTAAAATTCTTACATCGAGCTATGCAGATAGCAAAACATATAATAGAATGTAATAAGGTTGCATTTATTGTGAAGGTTGTACTCAATATAAATGCAAAGGACTCCAGTGAGGAAGCGCGGTTGACATCTGGCCATATTGGAGGAATTCTGCATCAATTAATTTAGCCCAACAGGAAGCATGAAGAAGAACCAATAAAGAAGAGCCAACTAGTTGAGCTTGTGAAGGCCTATAAACGCAGACCAAGTGAGAGACATGTGGTTGCTGAAGGCAATATTCTTATTGTGTACATTGGGTTATATGAGCACCTTGTGTTTCGTGAGTGTTGTTATAGTACCCTGAGTTTTGTATTGAGTACCAGTGGGTTTTGTATGGGTTGAGTGCTGAATTGGATTGTATGGTTGAGTGTAAAAATTGCATCCTGATAACAATACCATTGGAGACTTTATGGAGTCTATGTTAATTATATACGTGGTGATGAATACAATTGGCAGGTTTATATGTTTGTATGCGTGTGTATATAATAATATATATATACATGTATATATATATTATATTATATACACATATATATACATATAGATGTATGGCCCAATGTTTTTACTTACTATTTTCTCCATTGGTAAGAGTACTAAGACTAGTAATGCCGATGGTTGTTGGCTGATAACTAATGCCTATATATTGGTAGCTATATATAGCTAATTTGTCTTTGTAGATAATTGACTTAGTGCATGAATACCTTATAATTATAGGGGATTTTAGCATAATGAATTGCTCTAATTTATTATTAGAGCTTATCTCCACTTTTACTAGTGTACGTGTGAAATACTATATATACTCAATAAAGTATGTAGATTGATTATATATATACTCAATATATATATATATATATATATATGAAACGATGGTTGTTGATTATACTCAATGTTGATGACAGCTAAATATTGCCCAGTACAAACCAAGAAATACAGGAAGCCATACAATTGGATCATTTATGAACTTGGATTGGATTGGTTTCTTGATTTTGGTGCACCCATGTAACTAAATTTTTCAACTTCTTATCCAAATATAATTTCTAAGATCATTGTCTGGAATTGAGATTAGTAATAATTTACTAATGCATTTTTTATGAGGACAAGATTGGATATATATAATTAGATAGAATTATATATATGTGGTTGATGAAGTGCATACAAAAATCTGAAAGCACTAATTAAGTTAAAATAAAAAATCTGCATGCTCTGCCAAGTGTTCTAAAGCCAATATATTAAGGAATTACATATGGAGTGGTGTTAATTAAATACCTTATACACGTGGTAGCAGAATAGTTATAACACAACAGCCCAAGTGTTCCTCAAGCAAGGATATAATTACATAAGATTAAATACAAATATAATCAATGGTCATCATGGCTAGGTAGCTAGAGACTTCAGCTGTCGGATCGTGCTCAGTATAGATACAGCAAATCCTTGTGCAACAATAGATGTGCCCATGCTTTGAGTTCCAGACGGCATGCACTTGCGCGGGAGAGAAAAAGAAGTGAAGCGGGAGAATTGGTTTATAATACCAATGCATTGTTTTATCCAGTACTACTCATCTCTAGTAATACTAACGCTAAAAAGGAACAACTTACAGTCAGTTCTGGAAATCTCCATTTCTGCTAGACCCAGGAAATTCTGCTTCAGCTATAGTATCTGCTTCAGCCTTTGGTTCACTCGTTGGTAAGACTTCAGAAACTGACATATATCCATTTTCCACAACTATGCATGTACGTACACCATGAACCTATTTGTGTACACAATGAACAAAAATGGCAGATTTGTAACAGCCCGCTAGAAATTCATTGGTGGAATTTCTATTGACTTTAGGAATCTCGTGAAAATCCCATAAGTTTTTACGAATCGACCAATCGCATAGGTTTTAGTCTGTCAACATAGTCAGTGTTATCACTCACTATGGTGCTAGTAATATGAGTTTAATTATTTGAGGTAGTTAGAAGTGTCAGAATGCGTTATGGTCTACGCCATTAGACTCAGAGGATTATTTAGGATTTTATGGCGCAATAACTTATTTTCATAATTCCGGACGAAACGTCTGTTGAAAATTGTGAAATTATTTTTTAGGGGCACTTCGGGGTTGAATTTCGTTAAACGATTTTCACTATAAGTTAATATGAATATTTAGAATTTTTTAGTACTAAGTTTATTATGTATTTTTTTGGAGTGAATAGTAACCTCGATAAGCACACCCATTGCAGTGTTTTCAAAATCACAGTGTGGAATGTCCAAATTAGGTTAGAGAAGTTTTATTTGGACACTTGGCAAGATTTTAGCCACACTTAGTGAATGGTATTAGACACTTGACACAAAGAAGAACCATTAGATAGATTTGTGAAGGAATCAAGGTGTGAGATCATGCCACCTAAGCAAAGTTGTGTTTCATCTGTTCAACCAAATTGTGCCAGACCAAAGAGGGTTTCAACCCTAGCAAAACCCTAAATGATTGGAATCCAATTGAAACCCCAAAAGCTTGGTTGAAACCAAAACCCTAAATGGTTTTCCCAAACCCTAAAGTTGGCCTCCAAACCCTTTTTAATCCGATTTCTAGCATTGTGTTTAATCACTTGATTAAATCACTTTCACATGCTATTAATTAATCAAATCCTTGTTATGACATCATTATTCAACCTTTTAAACCTTGGGAATTTGATTGGGCCAAGAAAAATTGATTTTGGGCTTGATAGCATCTCAAACCCTAACCAAACCCCCTTTAAACCCCAAATTGAAGCCCACTTGGTGGGGCCCACCAAGGCCCACGAAATTGGCCACCTTGGCAAAGCTTCTTGGAGAAGTTTCCTCCCCCACATGGCAGACCATCCACTGCCATTGGCTGCACCCAATAGTGCTTTGATGTGAAGGAGAAATCCACTCCATCAACCTCCATCTTTCACAGCTGCTGCAAGCAGTCTCTGCCCCTCTCTATTCTCCACTTTATGTCACATATCCACCTCCAATCAAGGGTCATTCAAGCCCATAACTTCTCCCTCCAGAAGTCTAAAGTCGTGCAAGACATACTTCTCTCCATTTTATCACTTCTTTCTCCCGTTCTTAGAGAGAAACCCAAAAGAGCTCTCTCGGGCAGATTTCTGGGACTTTTTGCGTGGCCATTTACGACCCTTTGTAAGTATTTTCACACGATGATTCCTTCACATAAGTTGTTCTTCTTTGAGTCTAGTTTCCGTGGATATATTATTAGTCTCATTCCATTCTCATTTGATCGGTCAAAAGTATTTTTAACCATGGAAAGGTCATTCTGGGCGTGAAACTGGAGAGTATGTTATGTTTTGGAAGTTTTGACCAAGCTAATGGACTTATCTTGGTCCGAAAATTTTATGGAGTGTTGTTAACATGTGTTTATGAATGTTCATTGAGGTTTTGTTGCATGAATAAAGCTTTTGATGATAGATTTTCTTAGAGTTAGAAACATGAAAACTGGAAGTGGAAAAACAGTTTCTGTTTGGTGAAAGTTTGAATATTTCGTGGTTTAATCTTATTCCAAAGGCTTTGATATTTTTATATGATGATCCTAAGCCTCTTATATACATGTTAGGATGTTATTTCGAAGATATTTAGTATTATTTTTAAAGATATGATTTTCTATGCAAGAGGATTTCGGTTAGGCCTAAACTTTGATGTTTTTGAGTTAGATCCATGTTTTATTAAATTTTAGCCATGTGATTTTAAGTTTGATGGTTGGATCTTCTTTAGGACACATTTTTAAACCATGTGATGTGTTAGTTTGAAGATCACATGTCTTTAAGCCATGGATCAAGAGATTGATCATAGTTAGTTGGGAAAATCAGTTTCTGTTTTGGACTAAGTTTAAAACCAAAAACTCCAAGTGTTGTTTTGTGTTTTTTGGTGAGTTTTGTTTGATGTTTTAAAGCATGTTTGATCTTAGGATGATGTTATGAATATGTTAGAAGTAAGATTTGATTTTTTGGAATTCTTGGAGATGTTTTTATTAAGGTCAAAACTTGTGATTTAAGGTTTACTTTTTGTTAAAAAGTTTGGGTCTTTTTACAAAAAGTTTGGATAATTAGCTTTTTCTTAATGGATAGTTTTAAGGGTGTTTTTAAACTTAGGATAGGAAGATCTTTGTTACAAGATTTTGGTTTATTCATGAGTTTTGGAACTTGAAAGAATTGCAACCAAAATAAGACAAATGGCCTATGTAGGTTTTGGCCATAGTGAGTTTTTCATAGTTGTGATTAGTTTTAAATTTTTCTGAGTTGAGATTTGAGTTTGGGAGAAAATTTACATGAGGAATGTAAATTTTGGTAATTTTTTGGAATTAGGATATCAAATCCTTAAGTTAGGGGGTAAAATGGTCATTTGTCCACATGTAGAGGGTAAAATGGTAATTTTACTCTAAGTTGTCTCTTTTCACATTTCTAATTGTTAGTAATTAATTTCTAACTTTTAGAATAACCTTTTACAGTTCCTCGTGTTTCGCGCTTTATTCTAGTAGAACGCGACGATGGAGGTAAGTTAGCTTTTAACTTACTATCAGTTTAATGTGTATGAGCGATAAGTAAGGGAACTAAATTGTATGTATGCATGTTATCATATGTGCCATGCCAAGTCATTACATATTTATCTGTTACACATAATTTATTCTGTCATGAATTATTCATCTGTTACATGTATTTCATGTCATGTAAGATTCACTGTCACATGTTACACCATGTTATGAAATGTTGTCTGTTATATGGTATGCCATGTTACGAAATGTTGCATGTTACAAGTATGCTATGCTATGAAATGTTTTCTGTTACATTTATGTCTCGAAGTATGTCATGTCTGTCGTCTTACGTTCATGTCACGTTATGCTACGTCAAGATTTCTGTCTTTTATGTTTCATGTTACGTCACGTTACGAAATGTCATGTCTGCCAGTTAAGTCATTCATGTCAATCACGACCCTAAGCGCTAGGATGGGGTAATATCCTAGTGGAACTCCTTTGTTCACGCTGGAGTGTCTAAATAGGTGTGAAATTCCCTGGGTTGACGAAGTACAGTCAACAGGTTGCGAATGGGGCCTAATTAGCTGGTCACCGGAGCGCGCCAGGCACTAACGCCGATGGTGCCACACATTATGTTACGTGTGTCCACAGCAAGTGTGGCACAAACAAATAAGTCATGGGGCCACAACAACTGTGGAGCATGAAGTATGGGGCCACAACAACTGTGGAGCATACACTACGTGAGACACAGCAATTGTGACACGTAGAATACGTGGGGCCACAACAACTGTGGAGTACGTATTAACGCACTCACAGCTGGTATAGAAACCTGTGATGTGATGCGGTAATCGGCAGGGACACACGGCTCAAGGGGACCTGTGTAGCACCCATATGGTCACTTTAATGATTAAGTCTATTGAATAAGATTTCAAGTTCATGTATTTCACGTTCAAGTCATGTTTCAAGTTCACGTTATGTTACGTTCAAGTTTACGTTCACGCAATCATGGTAATCCCATGAGACAAGAATATGTTTCAAGTTCATGTTATGTTATGTTCACATTTACGTTATGTTCCAAGTTCACATTTATGTTATGTCATGCTCAAGTTCATGTTCAAATTATGCATGTTCACGTTCATGTTATGTTTTAAGTCCATGTTATATTTCAAGTTCACGTTCATGCTATGTTTCAAGTCACGTTCATGCTAAGCTTCAGTTTCAGTTTAAGTTATGCCAGTTATGTTATGTTGTATGTCAAGTTATGCTATGATTACTTATGATTTGATTATGCTTTGATGCTTTTACTGCCATGCATGCATCATTAACCTGTGTGGAAGTTTTCTGTTAACTTGCTGAGATTTGTAATCAAATCTCACTATGGTAGTCCCAACTACCATTCCCCCCGAATGGTAGATTTTGTTATAGGATCTGAAGGAGAACCGGGAATCGACCAACTGGAAACGGCCGACTAAGCGACGGTGCGACGTAGATGGTATTACAATAGTTACCTCAGATTACTACTTGTATTGGTGGAGTTCAATCTCCAGCACTCTTTTGATCACAACCTTATGGACTATTATTGTGATCTTAGTTGTTTAGTATGTCGTTAAGTATGGAGTATGTTTTAAGTATTTGGGATATTTTAGTTTGGTGCATAGTATTGCTAAAGAAAAAAATTATCCGCTGCGAATATTGCATAATGCTAGATGCATGTTAGGAATATTGCATCTTATATGTCATGAACGGGGGCAGGTAACCTCGTGTTACATGTCTCGACACTTCAAATGTCCGTCCGATCCCAAGCGGAATTTGGGAGCGTCACAAGATTTGTACATGTACATGTCTGCCATTTGTGTACACAATGAACAAATATGTCCGAATGTTTCACAACCAAATCTGCCATTAACTAGAAATTTACTTCATGTTATAAAGGGGAAAACTTTGCTGTTCATTGGAGGATTTCTTCATATATGTGATGATGCCCAGTAGTAGTTCATTGGATGATTTCTTCTCTTATAAAACAGCTATAAATTGCTGTTGGATTTGGACCTCTGGAAGTTGGATGGTCCTCTCGTGCAGAAGAAACATGTATACTTGGCATGATGTTTAAACATGCCAAGTATACATGTTTCTAAGAGAAGAAACATGTATACTAGGTGTACCTTTATAAGTATACATGTAGAAAACAGAAGAAACAGGTCAATACATGTTTAAACATGTTGTTTTCTTCTCTTTTGCTAAGAGAAATTTCTTCTCTTAGCAAAAAATGCCAAGTAGTAGTTTCTAGGTGTACCTTTAAGTTGCTGTTTTAAGGAAACTTTCACTTGGATGGTCCTCTCATGCAGAAGAAACATGTATCAGTCAAATAGGGGAAGAGGTCGAGGACGAGTGTTACCTGCTACACTTAGACAGCCGCATGTAGGACCAGCAACTTGGACTTTGAGAGATGAAGTGCCTGAGGTTCACTCTGATGACTCCACTCAACCTCCAGATGACCCATTTTCAGCTCATGATCATGAGTTGCCTCCTATTACTCCTGCAGAGGTGAATACAACAGCTGAGGGTAAGTTTGTAATGTACTTTGGACTATTTGTTAACCTTTTCACAAACAACTTACAGTCAGGTTTTATATATTCATGGTAAGATCTATGCCAAAATTACTTATAAAAAAAAAGATATATGCCAAATTTAATATAATGTACAGCTCTAACGTTTGAGCTACTGTGATATTGCAGAAAATAGTGGTAGTAAACGTGTTAGGGGAGTAGCAAAGGGGACGGAGTATGAGAGGTTGCGCAAGTACGGGAAGATACCATTGGAGATCAAAGATGGGAAGATAGGCCCATGCATGCAACAATAGAACAGTCTACAAAACAAGAGTTTCGTGGGTTGTGCAACACTATGCAGAAATGAGGCATGTTAGCTGGAGTGTCGTTGACGGGAAGGAGAAAGAGGAACTTATTGAGCGTGTTCGAGTATGGGTTTGACACTTAAATGATTTATATAACTTCAACCATGTAATACAGTTTTACTGCATGTTAGAGTCAATTATATTTGGTTATGTTATAAATCAGCATGCTGTGTAGAGGTAGAGTTAATAAGACAACAGTGAAACTGTATTATAAATCAGCATGTAGTGCCTACTAGTTTTTATTTTGTTGATAAGTTGGATTGTGAATTTTTAACACAGTAAAAAAATTTACATGTGCTAAAAGGTGCATGCAGCAATATTAACACATAAGTTCCTATTTTATGAAAATGTAAAGTGGCTCAAAATCAGTGTTATGCATATTCGTTATAACTGCATGGTATATGAGTTAATAAGAGGGCAATGATGGTACATGGGTATTTAACTGGGTGGACATTTATAGGCTGACTTTGTCTTGGATTGGACAAAAACAAATCATCGCCGGACAGTTACAAGTCAGCTATCTCGTACTTATAATGCATTTCATTACAAGCTACACTGGAAATACTTGACTTATGCAACACATGAGGAGGCACTCGCTAATGGAGGCATGTTGGTAGAGCGGCCAGTTTGGGAGTGGCTATGCCATCGGTGGGTGAGAGATGAATTTAAGGTAAGCATGTAAAGGCCTTGCTTGGATAATTGATGTTAAAAGTTAAGACATTTTTAAGAGTATTTAAACAAGGAAATTATTGTCATCAGATAGCATGATGTAGATACGCATTACATCATGCTGTAAAGAGTGCTGATGAGATATTTTTATAATTTATTGAATGTTAAAATGCATGATGAGGCAACTATTAAAGATGGTCTGCACTGGTTTAGACAGTTTATTGGGTTTTAGAGTTGCAAGGTGGGGTTGTTTGAAGGGTATTTTTGTGCCTACATGTTGTGGTTTATTATTGTATTGAAGTATATATCATGGTTTTAAGTCGTGACTGTTTTATTGCAGAAAATGTCAGACCAGAACAAAGAGAATAGGCGTAAACAAATGGTCAACCACACAAGCGGAATGACATCGTTTGTTGTACTAATGGAAAGGAAGGTATTGCCATTGTTTTACAATCAGTTAATATCATCAACAGAGCTTAATTTACAGATATCATTTTAAATGTAAGGGAAGATGGGATTAATGTGACATGTTTGCCAATGATTATATAGAAGGACAAGAATCTGATAGATTTCTACAAAGATGTGCATTGGTCGAATAAAAAGGAGAGATTTATCACACCAAGTACAGAAGAGAACTATGTGAGTTATACTTGTTTTGATATGAATACTATAAGGCACTACTACTATTGTGCACTGTTCATAATATGTGAAAAGAATATTATCCACATGGCCTCACACATTTATTCATGCGGCAAACAACTTGTGATGAAGCCCAAAAAACTTGGCCTAGTTATACACATATTGTTAAGTAAAATGTAGGAGTGAATAGCCCAAAAAACCTGGTAAAGACAAGAAAAATTGATTACATTTTTTCAAGTCAAACCAGAAAATCTGTTCTGACTTGTCAAAGCGTATAAGAACGATTGGTGACATTTATATAGATAGTTACTGCATGGTAATTTAATATAATGTGAATAAGTGTAATAGATGTAGATAAATAATATTGCATGAAAATGCTGATTTATAAGTTGTATAATGGTAATGGGGTGGTTTTTCATTCCATAGAATGAGATGGTTCAAAAGATGAACGCCAAAGAGCCAGAGGATCGCACAGATGAAGCAGCAGCAACAATTTTTAGGGAGGTTTTGGGACATAGGTCAGGGTATTCCAAAGGAATGAGACACTCTATTATGCCTGAATCTCCTAAGCTGGAGTACCGAATGAGGAATATGAACGTCTTGCCGAGGAAAATGTAGAAAATAGGAAAAATACAGAGTATTACCAACATCGCCTTAAAGAACTTGAAGGTGGTTTCATGGCTATGAGGGACCATATGCGGGAGTATGAGGAACGTGTAAAAATATGAATGTCTGAAGTGGAGATAGAATTAGAGTCTCAGAGAGAGACTCAAACCATTCCTTAGCCAGCAACATGCCAGCAGCAACTACTTGACTGCTTTGATAGATCCAACTTTTGCTACACTTTTGATGAACCTGTGATGGGGATATCTATTTACTAGTAGTACTTTTGGTCAGTCCATTAATGGGAAAGCTACTCTTGATGTAGAGGGTGAAGGAGATGATGCAGGTAAGATGGTTTATTGAATTAGAATAAATTTCAGATATATTAACTCAATATTTGCTGGTAGGGAGATGTTCAAAGAGTTGGAAAACTCATAACAAGGGACTGCATAATTTGTTTAAATTGCCCCCTTTGTTTGCAATTTGTTACTTGGTAAACCAACTGCACATTTTTTCTGGTATAGAAAACATGAAGTATATGATTTAGTACAACTGAAATCAATCTTGTCTCAGTAACTCAATTGCTGTAACAAAGACAGTGTTTTATATACCCTGTAGTACATAGTTTTGGGATCATATACTTATTGTGATTCTTCCATGACCCATATCTTGATATCTAGATATTTTGGGACGTAGGGTGGTATGAAATCAACATGCATGCAGAGAATTTAAGTTGCACTTAGGGGAAAGTTGGTTAATTTTGTCCTTAAATGCTTTGACTTGCAAACAAGTGTTAGAGTCAAACCAAAATCAACATAATAGTGATGAAGACCTTTAACCCTAATGCCATAATATCAGTAGTTCAATTTCTGATAGAGTTACAGATTTACATTTTTCTAAATCTATACTCTGGTTGACATCTAAATGATTGTGTTGAATATGATAAAATAACATGTGTTTCACTTAGTATTTTGAACAAGGAATAATTTGAAATATGCCATGGCCATTAATTTGCTGGGAAACAGAAAACTACATGAAAAATAACTTGTAAAAAATGGAAATATTTATACGTTTAAGTGCAGAAGGGTAAGGGACAAAAACATAGATTAATGAGAGGAAGGCAAAATATGATAGCACTGTCATAAATAATTGAAAGAGAAACCGTAACCCTCAAAGATCACCAGTGAATTAGTCCAAGGCCATAATTGACATCTAAGTTATTTCCATTCATATCTATACTGTTTTTGCACAAAATATGTAGGGACAAACTTGATTTTTAGGAGATGGGAGTGTCTCTCATGCCTCTCTCTCTCTCTCTCTCTATATATATCTATATATAGTACACTAGCATACTGCTGCTTGCATGCATGCACCTTTATATTTTATATGTCAAGAACATGGTTGGATTTAGGAGACACGCTATACAAGTAGTTATATATATTATATGCAGGATGTGGTAGCTATATATATATATACACACACACACATGTATATATAAAAACCCAGAAATTTATATATATATATATTGCTTTTATATAAGACTATTGATCCACACAACCATGTCATCTATGTGTGTGTGTAGGCATGCATGCCTACACATAGTGAACAGTGTATATGATATGTCATTATATTTTGATAAGGAAATTTCCTAAGTTAATCTGAACCTTTACCTAGCAAAAATTGGAAGCTAAGAGACTCAGATTAACATAGTGAATAGTTGGTTTTTTTCCTTGAATGGGCTAATTTTGAAATGCTTATTAAGACTTGTTTGAGATAACAGTTGTTTAAACTACGATGTTAGCTAACATAATGTGGATTAAGGTACAAAACATGTTGAACAGCTTCAAGACCCATGATAATATGGACTAGGGTTGTAGTAGTAGTTTTTAGCTGTACATATAAATTGGTGGCTATTAATCTGTTCATCCTATGGTCTGAGTTTATGCTATTGTTGTATTGCAACAGGTCAATATATGAAGATTTTAAGGGCAGTGCTGATTTGGTTGTGGTAGCCAAGACCCCAAAGAACTGCTGGATCATTCATGGATTTTCTTATTGCTTGTATGTACATGTACATGTTTTTGCGATCAGATTGTAGTATTGTTGGCATGTTGAAATTCCAAGTATGGATTAAATGTGGGACTGCTAAACCAAGTTATAAACTCATATATTTGAGGGATTAATTTCTATCTGAGTCTTCAAGTTATTTTGGGTTTTTTTTTTTCTATCATTGATATATTAATGGCCTCTATGCAATTTTCCCAGAATGATTATATATATATAGGAAAAATAGCCTGAAAACAGCATCGCTTCATATAATTTTGAACAGATTACTCTCAAATGTCCCTATAATTATAGGGAATTTGAGAGTAAAGTAGTACCATTGAAAACAGATTGAGGAAATTCAGTGGTCAATTCCAATACATTTCCTCAATCTGTTTTCAATGCTCCTCCCAATCTAGAAAACTAATTTCCCTAGATAATCATACTGATAACAAACAAATCGACGGTGTATACATCCCTATTGGGTCGAAATACACAAATAAATAACGGAAAAAAAATTGCCCTGCGATTTCGCAAATTGCCGAAAATGGGTTATCGCATTTATATGTACCTATGGATTTCTGCGGCGGCCTGGAAACTACAACAAATTTGGCTGGCGATTCCAAATCGCTGAGATGGATAATGGACTGTGCGACGAACAACCTGGCGCAGGAGGATTGGTTGTTTGCGAAGAACACACGCTCACGGCTAGGTTTCATGATTTTGCAGAGATTTCGTCGGTTGGGTGGACAGGCAGCTGCGGCAGTAAACTCGGGTCAATATCGGCGTGGAAATCCGTCTTAATTTGTGGGCAATCTTCGGCAGTTTAGGTTGCGGCGAGAAATGAGTCAGGTGTCACGATGAATTTGTGGCGTTTGTTCTGCGATTGTAAAACTGTGGCTTTAGATCTTTAACCACACTTTTGACACTTATTGCGGTGGAAAAATGTCGCCGCAAAAAAAAAAATTTGTTGTAGTGTGAAAAGGGGTGAACACCTAAGGATTCATTGTAAACTATTTAGTATTAGTTGCCTAATCATCATCCAATTTTTTAGTGGAGTTGCGATCTAGGTTATGACTCAAACTTGACTTAAGGGAACACTTGTGACTACTTGCCATTAGGGCCTTTTTGTTTGGTCCCGAAAATTTATTTTTTCTGTAATTGTCTTTCTATTATGATGTTCCAAAACATTTGAACAATTGTGATGTTTGAATTACAATTTGTGTAATATTAGTATGGTATTTTTAATTAAATTCTATTATGTATGATTAATACTGTTGAAACTATAAATAACCATTTTGAACGGTAAATTACCATTTATAAATCTATTTGAACAAAAACAGACCCATTTGAACAAAAACTAACCCATTGGAACGACAACAGAGAAATACAGTTCATATGGCAGTTTGAACAAAAAAATATTTCTTCGAACAACATTAATATGCAAAATCCCATTCGAATGAACATAATTTCCAAAAAGAAAATGCCAGTTTGAATGACAGAATTTATGTTCGAACACAAGTCATTTGAAAAATTTATTAGTTTGAACGCATAAAATCTGTTCGAACACTCAATCTGTTCAAACAGGATCAAATATGGTTATTAGTTCGAATCAAAATTTCTTTTGTTCGAATGGTAGGTGTTGGTTCAACTGATAAGGATTCCATTCGAACGGTTTTTTGAGACGAAATTGGTTCGTCTAAAAATAAAAGCCCGTTCAAACATTTTTGACTGGTTCTGCCCAATTTTGTCCCTAAAAATCATTTTTTGAGACGAAAATAAAAAAATGAGATGAAATCAATTTTGTCTCAAAAAATAAAAATCAATTTTCGTCTCCAAAAACCTTTTGGGATGAAAATTAGGTTTTTTGAGACAAAATTATTTGTCTCAAAAAACCCAATCTCTTTTAGTGAATGCATTGAAAATATATCAAAATGGAAAACTAGATTTTATGTAAAAAATAACTAAACCTAGAAATAACTAATTACCTTTTTAACTTATAATTAATGTATGTAAAAAAAAAAAAATTCCAATATTCATCATGCAAAATGCATGCAAAATACACAATGCAATCCACTATATATTACATTATTTCATAGTATTTATATATTATATTACAAAACACAAGACTACAAAAATGAGTTACACAATTAGTACCATGGGCATATCCCATTATATAGCTTTTCTTTTGAGGATGAGATTGACTTTCCTCTTGAAGATGGACCTTAGCTCTTCATTAGCTTCAATACCTATTGATCTCCTGTTCACGTCAAAAATCCTATTAATATTCAAAGAGGATATAAATAAAAAGCCAATATATATCATGGAGAAACGATGACATGGAGCCCTGTAGACATGTCAACAAAATTGGTTTTCTCATGGTAATTTGAGGTGATTATGAGGAAATTCTGAGGTGATTTCGTGATTTACAGAGTTTCCTATTTTGGCGATTTGTTTTTCATTTTTGTTAGTGCTAGGGCTCGCCCATGACAGCGAACGTTACCCCTCTGGTGGCTGTGCCATTGGCGGGGGCAAATGTTCAGGGTGGTACGGGGGCGGTTTCTTATGCTCAGGCAGTGTCTCGTTCGGTGGAGTCCACTACTTTCAAGTTGCCTATGAGATTTCCAGTTGACATTGATGGGGAGCTTGGCTTTATTTTCATAGAACTAGAAATGGCAAAGGCAACGGTAGATTTTCGGTTTGCTTTGGTCATGAAGTTTATGAGATCCCGTCCGTCGATTGATGATATTAGACTTGCAGTGGTCAAGACGTGGGGGTTGTTAGAGATTCCAACTATAAGCTTGATGGATGAACTGCATGTTTTGATCCTGATGAAAAATGAACGTGACTTTGTGCATGGATGGGCACGTGAGGGTAGAACTTTAGGGGGTTTCTATTTTCGATTGTTTAGAGGGACAAAAGATTTTGATCTGAAGAAGGAGTCTTCGTTGGCTCCTCAATGGATTTATCTCCCAGGTTTGCCGATGCATTTGTATAGGAAAGACTATCTACAGATTTTGGCAACTCGTTTTGGTCTTTTCCTATGAACTGATAATGCGACTCTGAATCGAACTAGGGCGTCGGGAGCTTGCATTTGTGTGGAGATAGATCTGATAGAGGAGCCCGTGCTAGGCTTTCCAATTGTTTTCTCTTAGTCGAAGGTGATTTGGCAGGAAGCGACGTATGAAAAATTTGGTTTCTATTGTCAGAAATGTTTTCGACAAGGACATACGTTTGTTGTTTGTCGGCAGGGGAAAGGACAAAAGTAGAGACAAAATAGAAAACTAAAAAGATATGGCAACTGGAATCTGTAAAAGGGGTGTTCAAAAGTTAGAATGTTGCTAAGGAAAGGGATATGTCGATTGCGGAAGGAGTAACCGATGTGGATGCTGTGGGGGACGAGAAAATTATTTCTAAGTCTGAGCAGAAAGTGATTTTGTGTGGCCCTCTAGTCCCTGTGATTAGTGCACCACTAAATGTTTTACAAGGGAATTTGGAGTCAGAGAGGATAGGAAGAGAGAAGGATGAAGGGTGCCTAATGGGGGGTGACAAGTGTTGACATTGACGAGGAGTGTGAGGAGGTATGGTGCGAGGAGGATCCGGGTACTAATTCGAAAGGTAATACTGATCAGGGGGAAGCATAATTGTTTAGCGTAGTGAAAGACAAAGTAGAGATAAGTAGTCCTCTGGTGCGCGTTACTTCCGAGGAGGTGTGTAATACTGCTACTATACAAGTTTTGAGTGCAGTTGAACCTGTATATTCTTCAGATAAGGAGATGGAGGATCGTAATTTGCGACTGGGTAAGGCCAAGATTTATGACTCGGATGTGGATCCCCGTAGTTTATCTGGTCAGTCCATTGGTCTTGAAAGGACGACAATTAAAAATCGCAATGGGTTCATTCTCGTCCTCAAAATTTAATCTATGATTGACACAATTTTGTTTTGGAATGTGAGGGGGTTAGGCATTTCTAGAGGAAGGTTGAAGAGTTTAGTTAAATAGAAAAATGTCACGTTAATGGCTATCTCTGAGCCTTTTGCTGTGGAGTCGTGTATGGCCCTGCTGGGAAGGTGTTTGTCGACTAATTTTTTCTGTTCTAATGAAGCTGAAGGTAGAAAGCTTTGGGTTTTGTGGAAAGATGCTAATGCTTTTGATGTTGTGTGTAAGTCTGCTCGGATGATTACTGGGTGGTTTAAATAAGAGAGTTATAAATTTCTAGTTACGTTTGTTTATGCCAAATGTACTCAAGCTGAACGAAGAGAATTATGGAAAGAGCTGGAGGACGTTCAGGTGGATGATGTTCTGTGGATTGTGGTAGGGGATTTTAACGCTATTCGTAGTGATAACGAGAGGATCGGGGGTAATCCCAAGCCGTTATCTTCTATGGCTGTTTCAATGGTTGCCTAGATCGGTATGGTCTCTTTGAGCTTTCTCATGGAGGGTGACAAATGTCTTGGTGTAATGGGCATGAGGGACAATCAAGAAGTTGGGCAAGGCTGGACATGGCGGTAGTTAATAGCAGATTTTCTGGTCTTTTTTTGCATGCTTAGTTGGAATATTTGGGGAGGAGGACTTTCGATCACTGTCCTATGGTGGTGTTTTTAGATAGGCAGTCAATGTCCTATGACCCTTCTCCTTTTCGATTCCAAAACATGTGGTGTTCTCATGTGGAATTTTTGTCTTGCGTTGAAAAGGCATGGAACAATCCGGACGGTAATTCTGATCTTTTGAAACTGGCGGCAAGACTTAAACAGACTAAAGTGGCGTTAAGGGCTTGGAATAAAGTTGTCTTTGGTCGGGTGGATTTTATGCTTCAAGAACTGCAAGAGAGGGTAGAATCTTTGGAGTATCAATTGCAAGCGGGGTACTCACAGGATGTTGAAGCTGATTATTTGGTATGCAAGATTGAGTTAGATACGTGGGAAAGAAAAGAAGCTACGAGACTAGGCTAGATTGCAAAGAAGAAGTGGTTGGTTGATGGAGATCGGAATTCAACTTATTTTCACTCGGTGATCAACCAACGCCAAAAACAAAGCATGGTTTCAAAAATGACTCTTGCCAATGGGAGTGTGCTAGCCAATCCGGAAGAGGTTCACTTGGGTGCCATGGAGTATTTTAAAGACTTTCTTACGGAACGACCAAGTGTTGATTGTTTGGATTTAGCATCGTTGATTTCAGATATTATTACGGATGATGAGAATGACAAGCTTTGTAAGGAACTGTCGGAAGAGGAGGTTAGAGATGCACTTTTTTCCATCCCTAAAAATAGTAGTCTGGGGCCTGATGGTTTTGGCTCTGCTTTTTTTATTGTGTTGGGATATTGTTAAAAAAGATTTAGTGGAAGCGACTAGTGATTTTTTCCGAGGTACGCCATTGCCCAAGTTCTATTCTGCCTCTTTTATTGTTCTTGTTCCTAAAGTGCAGGATCCAAGAAGTTTTGATAAATCCCGCCCTATTAGTCTTTGTTTGGTGGCATATTAGATCTTTTCAAAGATTCTTGTTAAGAGGATGACGGGGCTTTTACATAAGTTGGTTTCACACGAGCAAGTTGCTTTTGTTCCAGGGCGTAGTATTTTTGAAAATATTACATTGGCTCAAGAAATGGTGCATTCTTTGAATAAGAAATCAGTGGGTGGTAATGTAATGGTAAAACTTGATATGGCAAAGGCGTATGACTGGCAAAGGCGGTGTTCAAAGCGTTTGGTTTTTCTGAAAATTTTTGTGGCTTAATTAGGGAGTGTGTTAAGTCTCCTTGGTTTTTAGTCATGGTGAACGGAACTTTCAAAGGTTTCTTTCAACCTTCTCGGGGTTTATGGCAAGGAGATCCTCTATTTCCTTATTTATTTATTGTGATGGAGGAAGTGCTATCAAGATTGCTTAGGAAGAATTTTGAAGAGGGCCGGATTGGTAGATTTTTTCATCTAGTTGGAGTGCCTTTGATATCCCATTTAGGTCTATGCAGATGATCTGTTAATTTTTGTAAATGGAGGAAGAAGATCGGTGAAGAGGCTCATGGAGACATTGGCAATTTATGAAAGATGGTCGAGTCAGAGTGTTAATAAAGACAAATATGCTTTCTATCCTTCCAAGTTTATAAATCCTACTCGTAAGCGGGCTTTGATGAGAATGACGGGTGTTAAGGAAGGAAGCTTCCCTATGATTTACTTGGGGGTACCGCTTGTTGTGGGGAGGCTTACGACGCGCACGTTGGAACCTCTTGTGTCTGAAATCGGTAACAAGGTGGTGGGATGGAAAGGAAAAATTTTATCACAAGGAGGTTGGCTGATTTTATTGCGCCATGTTCTTTCGAGTATGGCTATACATTCCCTATCGGTTCTTAAAGTGCCGTCGGTTATTATTCACCAGATAAATTCCATTTTATCTAGCTTCTTCTGGGGAGATGTCAATGGTACTCAAAGATTGAAATGGCGAGCTTGGCCTAGGTTGTGCAAACGGACGTCAGAGGGAGGTTTGGGGCTGAGGGACCTATCAGAAACTCAACGGTCACCGCATATGAAGTTTGCTTGGAGGATTATGTCGATGGAAAATTTGTAGTCTGATTTTTTCCATGCTAAATATTTGAAATCAGGACATATTGTTCTAGCCTCTCCCAATTCATCGGGATCTAGATTTTGGAAATCTATTCTATCAGTTTTACTGGAAGTCATGGAGAACATGCAAGTTTTGGTGAGAGGTGGAAATGCTTATTTTTGGTTTGATAGATGGCTCGCCTTGGGTCGTCTCTCAGTTCGAGTTGAAAACATTCAAAATAAGTTGTTGCAATTAAAAGATTGTTGGTCTAATAATTCATGGGAGTATGATTGGTTGGTGGATCTGGTGGGAGTGGAAATTACAGTTGAGATTATTCAAAATATTTCGGTTGGAAGAGTAGGGTCCGATGCCTTTATTTGGAAACCTTCCAAGGATGGGGTCTTTTCTTTGGCTAGTGCTTGGGAAGTGGTTTGGCTGAGAGGGGAACCATTGGCATGATTGGATATGGAACAAATTGCTTCCGAAACGGGTTTCTGTGTGCGTTTGGAAAGCTAGATTTCAAGCCTTAGTAGTGGATGAGAGAGTGCAGAGCAGGGGTGTCTCGTTGGCGTTGTGCCGTGATTGCTGCAATGCTAAAGGTGTGGAATCCATTGATCATGTATTGAGTGGGGGTGAGTTTGCACTCCGTGTATGGGGCAAAGCAAGTTCAGAATTGGGGCTTCCTCATTTGCGTTTGACGACTTGGTGGGCGGATTGTCGGCTTGGTTTCGTTTTGCAAAAAGGTCCACTTTTAGAGGGATGTTGATAGGTCTTCTTCCATGTTTGATAACTTGGAGGTTATGGAAAAGGAGGTGTAGGGCGCGTATGGAAGGGGTACATGATTCAGTTGAGAATGTTTGGTGTTCGGTGAAGTATTGGATTTGTATGATTGCAGGTGATCTTGCAGCATCAGGTCCTCTGTCTTCGCATGATGGACAAATTCTTTGCTATCTGGGTTTGACTCAGCCAGTCCAAAGGATCTATAGACATCGTTTGGTTGTATGGAAAAGACCCTCTGATGGCTGGGTTAAATTAAACTGTGATGGGAGTTGCCGTGGGAACTCGGGGAGCAGCGGAGGTGGGGGAGTGATAAGGGATGTTTTCGGCAGGGTCCTGGGGGCTTTTTCTGCTCATTTTGGTTTTGGTACCAATAATGAAGCTGAGTCAAGAGCCATTAGAGAATGTGTTGTTTTGTGTAAATCGCTTAATTTGTTCAACATGATTATTGAGAGTGACTCTAAATTGGTGGTGTATTGGCTCATCCAGGGCCGATGTTCGATATGGTATTTGCGAGATTTTTGGGATGATTTACTCAAGGAGCTACATGGTTTTAATTTCATGGTGAGTCATCAGTTTCGGGAAGGGAACCAAGCGGCGGATTTTCTTGCAAGACAAGGTGAGGAAGGGAGGTCCATTTCCTATGTAAGTGATCGAAATTTGCCAAGGTTATTGAGGGGTATTGTTCGGATTGACAAGGCGGGTTTGTATAGTTTTAGGCCACCGTTAGCCATCACGCGAAACCTTTGTTCCTCACTCCCAAAAATAGAGTACAAACCTTCTCCACCTTGAACTGCTGCAAGCCATCATCACTAAGACCCCACCACGTCGGGATCCCATAGAAATCGTCGCCAAAGACTTTCCGGCGCCCCCTGTCTGTCGCACACCTCTCATGGTGAGTTCTCTCTCTCCCTCACGTCGTGCTTTCTTCCCTCCCGTAATCTCTCTCTCTCTCATTAGTTGGTCTCTCTCTCATCACTCTCTCTCTCAATGTTGAGCTGCCACCTCGCCGATGTAATCTCTGCCACCTCCCAGTTCTTCGCGTCGCTCCTCCACTCTCGGTGAGTATGGACATCTCCGTTGCATGGTTGGTGTTAGTTTTCTTTCCTTTTTGTGTATGTTTTCCCAAACAAACCATAATTATGACTTTATTTTCCCAAAATGCCCTCTTATCAGGATAGTTCAATGGGCATGAGTTTTTATTAAACTCGCTTCGCATAGTTTTATTTGAGGTATAAGAATATATATAGAAAATATTTATGTTTTTAAAGCAACTTGTTTAAGTATTTTACAATCAATTTCAGTAGAGAATAATAAGATTTTAATTTTATTTTAAATACTTTTAAAAAAATTAAGTCTATTTTAATATAATGATATTTTTGCTTTATCTGCTTTAATAGATTTTGATATAATTATGTTATCCAATTTTATATTGTAAGTTGGACCTCAATAGTAAAAAAGTTAGAATTTAATGCTTTAGTAAGAGATTAAGTTGGATATTGAGGAATTTTGGAAGTGATGATATTTTTAGGGATTGATAATTTAGGTTTTTGAGAAATTAAAATAGGTTATTTTAGTATCTTAGGCTTAAATATTAAAATACATGTTCTGTGGCGCCCCCGACCCCCCATATAGGGGAACACGGGGATCGAGACGCCTGGATGATGACAACACGGTCACGCATCCCAACGAAAGTGATAAGTGTGTGTACATGCAACAATGTACAAAAACAACGCAGCGGATTAGTCAACTAAGTACCAGAATTTAAATAACATCTAAACGTCAGTAGAGGTTTAAAAAGTAGTTATACAGTCATCCAAAAATAAAATATAATACAGTAAAATAAAATAAATAAGTAAGTGATCCCAAATCACTCCTCGGGCGGAGCCGTCTCCTCAGGCTCGCCCTCATACTCCTCTGCATCAAAATCTGCGTTACCAAACATTGTACCGCAGGTAAGTATAAACCAAACAACCACGAGATAAAAATGCATTAATGCAACCATCATGCATGCATATGATGAAATATGCATTATGTCCAAAACATCACTTTGCCCGAAAATGAATATTTCCAACACATGCCAAAATCCCAGTTGGCCCAAAAATATCCATAACACATTTTCCCAGAAAATGGTCACACAATTTTCAAAATCCAACACACGCTATTTTTCCAGAAAATAGTCCATTTTATAGTATGCACCATGATCTCTCCTATGGGTCATCCGCACACCCTGGCTTCGTAGCGATGCCCAGTTCTGCGCCCAGCGCGTACATGGCCAAGCATCCTCTACGCAACGAGCGAGGCCCAGTTCCGCGCCCAGTGCGTACATGGCCAAGCGTCCTCTAGTCCCCGCTAGTAGAGGGACCATGGAGTCGGCACGAGACCATCTCGTCTGATCCCACTGTCGCCCAGCGACAATCTAGGGGACGTCACTTAGTATTTTCCGCTCCCGAGTGACCAGAGGAGCTCCACCGAGATAATGCCCCATTTCGGCTTGGGGTCGTGATACACACGCACCCAAAAATCCTTTTACATGAAAATCCAGTTTTCAAAAAACACATGAACATGAATGCAGTACACGAAAACCCAGTTTCCTTTACAAACATGATTATGCGTGCATATATTCCATGTACATGTACCACACAAAACCCAACCAACAATTCAGCACAGCCCAAAACAGACAAACAAACTCCCTCCACTAATCCATCCGACCCCCGTACTCCTCGGACTCAGTCCGGCATGTTCAACCAAACACAGTATAATGAGTTAGTGCAAAAAAGCAACAAGCTCAACCTTCTCTATGATCTGAAAAGGGCCAACATACTTCGGACTAAGCTTTCCTTTTTTACCAAAGCGCTTAATGCCTTTCATAGGAGAGACTTTAAGATAAACCCAGTCACCTACTTCAAAGGATAAGTCTCTTCTTCTTGTATCTGCATAACTCTTTTGGCGACTTTGTGCTTCCGCCATCTTAGTCCTTATAAATTGAACTTGATCATTCATTTCTTGATTTATCTCAGGCCTGATTACTTTACTCTCGCCAACTTCATCCCAACACAAGGGCGATCTACACTTTCTGCCATACAAAGCTTCATACGGAGCCATCTGGATGGAGGAATGGAAGCTATTATTCTAAGCAAACTCGATTAATGGCAGATGATTCTCCCAACTTCCTTGAAATTCCATGACGCAAGACCGCAACATGTCCTCAAGAGTCTGAATAGTACGCTCTGATTGACCGTCTGTTTGAGGGTGATATGAAGTACTAAACTTCAACTTAGTGCCTAAAGCTGCTTGCAAACTTTTCCAAAAATGGGACGTGAACCGCGGGTCCCGATCCAACACAATACTCCATGCAAACGCACCATCTCCTTGACATACAACCAAGTCACTTACCCAAAGAGTCAGTATTAATAATAGGCAAGAAATGGGCACTCTTGGTCAACCAATCAACAATCACCTAAATTGAGTTCTTTCCACTAGGAGTCCTCAGCAAGCCCACAACAAAGTCCATAGAAATATCATCCCATTTCCACTCAGGAATAGGGAGAGGTTGAAGTCTACCTTGATGCTCAGCCTTAACTTGACAGCACGTGACACATTTCCCAATAAACATGGCGATAAATCCAACATACTCACATTAGTTCCCCAATGACACATCACGCCCAGTATTCCTAGGGTGACTATGTTATCCAAAATCTTATTTTCCACAAGAACCTTAATACAATATCCAGTAAATTCTAATGATTAATAGCTCTTACAATAATATGCGCCAACCTCAATCAACTCCTATGCTACAACTTCTGAACTTCCATTGAATTCTACTTTTGGTAACCTAGTAGCCACTTCCAAAGTTAACCATCAATAACAAATTGCACAACCAAATGATTAATCCCCAAACACAAGTATCTTCTCAAAATTCAAGTCACCACTAATTCCTCAAAATCAGCACAATCTGAACTCCTGATTACTACAAAAATACCATACTTCTGCTGCGCACTCAGATATGCCACATGCACATGCATAAAATTTATGTCCTCATAAAACTAACACCATTGAGTACAAGGTGGCTCCATTCCTACTAACCAAAAACTCTTATCACATTTTGGTAGAAAAGACTCTCTTTTCCAAAACCACGAGTTATAACTCAAATTCCTCGATTAAGTCCCGCAGCCTTGATCAAAATCAAATTCCATAAAATACATCCATGATCATAGACAGAAATCCAATATCAAACAACCTCAGCATCCCAAATTGAAAATAAGCAACTCAACCCAAAATACATCAATCTCATTTAAGATAAGGAACATACTTTAAAAGACTCAATTCCAACCTAGCGAACCAATAAGAGCGCCTAGAAACTTCTTCTTGACAACCTAAACCCAAAAGCTCATCACCTACATTCTGAACAACATCTAATCTAGCGGTGACTAAACTCACTACGAACCACCATTGACTACACCAAAACATTATCAAAACCTTCTTGGTAACTCGCCCACCTATTTCTACTCCTAAAAGCTAGCATTAACACGACTAGTTCCTTCAACATCATTTCACTATTAAACCTCAAGGCAAGCCATACTGCTCAAATCTTCAATCCACCAAAAGCCATTGCAAAGCACCCCTGGATCCTATTGTTTTATTAACCCACATACCTGACCATATTATCCACCGATGATGCCTAAACTTCAACTTCCAAGATCTTATCATACACCATACATGATGTCCCATCAATCTCTCTTCATGGTAAATAACAATGTCCTTAATTCAACCAATTGGGTGCTCAATCTCCAAAAGAAAGTATAACCTCAAAATTAAAAAATTCCTAGGTAACCTCAAGTCACAATTAATTCCTAAAGATAATCACAACAATTATTCCCAACCATCATTCCATTGAGTAACCCACTTCGACTATACACTTCAATCAACTCACCAAAAATTTCAAGCCAAGGTCTCTTGAATTAGTACTATTGTGTCGACTCCTCTTCAACACCTACCAAAGTCACTTCCTCCAAACCAAAATGAGACTAGGACATATACTCTCCGAAATCCATTAACACTCACCACTACTACGCATTGATCTCATGCACCCTTAGCAAAAACAAAATATGCTCCAAATGTGCAAGTGGTCCATCACTACCATTTCCATCATCTAGACCTATATCCTCGAAATCAACAAGAATTATTTCCTAAATCCGTACCATTTATTATCCTTAAAATTGATATGGATTAAATCCTTAACCTGTCACTGTAACCTCGAGCTAGAAACAATTATTTTCCGAACTAGATCAACATCTTCAATCCCCAGAAATTACATGAACTAGATCATCACCTTCCATCTCCAAAGAAATTCTCTCTTGAAAAATTTTCATATCAGTAACTCAACTCTCATCAATCCTATTTTAATTCAGCCCTTCAACTCTGCAATTCTAAAACCTTAACCCAGATAAAAATCATTTTCCGAAATCTTCAAGACCAATGACCTTAAATCTAAAACATTCACCTTATAAAACTTGTAAATTCTAAAACCCCAATGTTATCAAATTGCTTATCAAGGTCGGTAAGATCGAAAACTTCTAATCTAAGTAATTCCTTAATTGCTTGTTGAACCTACCACCTTAAATCCCATAAACCTATTTCCTAAAAACTATGGGGCCTCAAACCTTAGATGAACTTCTCATAAATCTAACCTTGAAATTCGTTGAACTTACAACCTCTTACCCCAAAGACTCATTTCATAAATTCTACGGAACCTAAAACCTCAATTATCCTAAGCAATTTAAAAACTATTCCCCTCCTTAGCAACAACTTGAGTTCCTACTCCCAAGAGTTCACCCAGACCATGATGTTCAAGCCTCGATATTAAACAAACCAATCACCAAGAGTTCAGGCCTATTACACCAAATGTTCAAGCCTAACAATGACATTCACAGTCGTACCATCTTCCTGCCAAAGCACAACTCTTAACCCGCCTTACAACTCCAAACAAAACAAAACAAAACAAAACAAAATAAAATAAAATAAAATTCCATAAATAAAATAACATACGGCAAAATGAATAAAACCAATGAAGTAGTTCACAATAAAATAATTAAAACGATAAAATAATCTACCATAAAATAAAACAAATAAAATAAAACGACATACAATAAAATAAATAAAACCAATAAAACCATACTCTAAATTAAATAATTTCAATTACAACTTTTAAAATTTCTGGTACCTCACCTAAGGGACATGTGGTTTTACCCAGAGCCGAACGGCTCTGATACCACCTGTGGCGCCCCCGACCCCCTATATAGGAGAACACGGGGATCGAGACGCCCAGATGATGACAACACGTTCACGCATCCCAACGAAAGTGCTAAGCGTGTGTACATGCAACAGTGTACAAAAACAATGCAGCGGATTAGTCAACTAAGTACCAGAATTTAAATAACATCTAAACATCAGTAGAGGTTTAAAAAGTAGTTATACAGTCATCCAAAAATAAAATATAATACAGTAAAATAAAATAAATAAGCAAGTGATCCCAGATCACTCCTCGGGCAGAGCCGTCTCCTCAGGCTCACCCTTATACTCCTCTGCATCAAAATCTGCGTTACCAAACATGGTACCGTAGGTAAGTATAAACCAAACAACCACGAGATAAAAATGCATTAATGCAACCAACATGCATGCATATGATGAAATATGCATTATGTCCAAAACATCACTTTCCCCGAAAATGAATATTTCCAACACACGTCAAAATCCCAGTTGGCCTAAAAATATCCATAACACATTTTCCCAGAAAATGGTCACACAATTTACAAAATCCAACACACGCTATTTTCCCAGAAAATAATCCATTTTATCGTATGCACCATGATCTCCCCTATGCATGGCCAAGCATCCTCTAAGCAACGAGCGACACCCAGTTCCGCGCCCAGTGCGTACATGGCCAAGCGTCCTCTAGTCCCCGCCAGCAGAGGGACCACGGAGTTCTTTGGAAAATACTTACAGCGCTATTTTAAAATTTCTGGAGGATCACGGAGGTGCAAGAAACGGCAACGCAACAATAAAACAGTGTCAAATGCACTGTGGCTGGGTCTCTAAGATCCACTTTTGAACGGATGCAAACGAAGACCCGAGATTGATAGGGTAAGACTTAGGAATGTCGGTGAAGCTAGTGGTGGTGAGGGCTGGCCGTGGGTGGCGGCGCAAATGGTGGTTGAAGACTAAAAGCTCAAAACGGAAATGGAGTTGGATGTGCTTCATTGGTGACGGATCGGAGGTGGGGTTGGGTCCAATGGGTTGCTAGGAGGTCGAGGATGATGTGGTGAAGAATTGGCGGCCAATGGTGGTGCGACAGCGGCGCAGCGGCGCAAAGAGTGCCGCGGCTTGAAGAGGCTCGTGGTGGTTAACGGTGGCACGAGGAGGGCTGGAAATGGAAGGGTGGGGTCGCCGTCCAGTGGGGGAGCTAGTGTGAGGGGCAGTGTCGATCACTGCCGACTCACGGACGGAGGGAGGGAGAGAGAGTGCGTTGCTTGCGGGAAGGAACCAGGGAAAAAGAAAAGAAAAGAAGAAAAGAAAAAGGAAGAAAAGAAAAGAGGAAAGAGAAAATGTAGGGAAAGAAATGAGGTCTAATTCTCATATCTTGGGTCACAAAAATGATCCAACGGAAACGATTTTAAAACAGCATGTGAAATAAAATTATTCAAAAAAGTGATTAAAATGAAAATAAATAATTAAACCCAACAATAAGTTAATTAATTTGAGAAGAAATTTAAACGCATAACAATAATTAATTAGAGAAAGCACTTCAAAAATAATTTTCGTAAACTAAAAATCATAAAAATAACCCAATTAAAAGTCCAATAATTTTAAAACAAAAGAATAATTTTTGAATCAATAAAAAATAATTCCCTCATTAAAAATACACTAAAATATAGGGTTTTACATGTTCGATTGAAAATTTTACGGGAATTACGTGATTATTTTATAGGTGAAGATTAATTTTTGTTCGGCATTGTTGAGGAAATTTTCAAAAGGCTAAGAAGTCCAGGTAAGCGGGGTTTCTATACTAGTCTTTGCATAAAAAGAAAGTGAAAACGAGGTTGATTTTTTTTTTAAATATGCATGTTTGTTTTGAAAGAAAAAATGTGAAACAATCTCAGTTATTTGTTTTGCATTTACTCATGAAATCTGTATAAGAATGAAGTAATTTTTGTCATGACTGGTGTAGATATGAGCTGATTTTAGCATTCTACTTTTGAACTGTGAAAAAGAGCGAATATGAGATCCAAAAAGTTTTCCTTTGATTAAATGAAGAAGTTTTGTTTCTGTTATTTGTGAATATGTGAAACGATCTAAAACACTTCAGTAATCTGTTTTGATATAATGTGTCATCTGAAAGCCTTGACATGAATTTCTGATTCTGTATTTGAATATGATCTGGTTCTGATGATGTTTTGTTCTGTTTCTGTTAAGGTCCTGTCACGGGTGTAATGATGGTTTATAACCCTACCACGGGGGTTAAACATGGTATACGGCCCAGCCACGGATATAATGGTAGTTTATAATCCTATTACGGGGGTTAAACATGGTATATGACCCAGCCACGGGTATAATGGTGGTTTATAACCCTACCACGGGAGTTAAACATGGTATACGGCCCCATCCACGAGTATAATAGTGGTTTATAACCCTACCACGGAGGTTAAGCATGGTATCTGTCCCGATGTGATGTTTTGATATGTTATGAGGATGATGTTTCAATTTGGATATGCCAAAAGATTTTCTTTTTGGAAAAAAGTTTGTTTTCTGAAAGTTTCGCTCTGATATTTTGTAACAAGTGTTTTGTTTCTGCAATGTAAAAGCAAATGTTTTGTTCTCCATTCTGAAAGAAAATGCTTTGTTCTGCATTCTAAATGTTATAAATGCTCATATTTACATACTAGTATATGTTTTCTGCTTACTGAGTTGTTGATAACTTACCCTTTATCTCCACAATATTTTTCAGATATTTGGATATTTTTAGCTGAGGATCATATTATGAAGTTTTGGGTGAGATGATTATAGAATGGTGGATTTAAGCATAGAGAGTTTCTATATGAGTATTGACGAAGTTTATTAAGAAATTTTATTGTGTTATGATAATTTAGCATTTTGGAAAATTGATTATATTGAAGAAATTAGTTTGAATCAAAATTCTTTATGATATTGGGGGTTTGGAGTTTTAAATTATATTATTGAAATATGAGTTTAAGTGATAAAAAGTAACTCTTTGATCCTTGCGGGACTGAAGCGTTACAATTACATAATGCTACAATAAAAGGAGTAAGAGTAAATACAATTGACTAACAGCCTAGACTTTCCTAGAATAGCTTGACAGTTTAATATGTAATCTCTTTTCTGATTTCCTGCAATCCTGATGTAATCTGTTTGCTGATTTCTTGCATTCCTTCTTTAATGCTTTCATTCCTTATATATGGTTCCTCAGAAAAAAATGTTGCTGATGCGTTTAACCATGATTCCTGCCTTTCCTACCATGCTCATTTTTCTTTTTCCTCTCATATTGATCAAGTGGAAATTCCATGGAAAAAGCTGCAAGCAAACTCCAGAGCAGCTTCCACCGGGCCCAACTCCGTGGCCAATAGTTGGAAACCTCCCAGAACTGTGGAGGAATAAGCCAGCATTTCGGTGGATAGATGGCCTTCTGGAATCACTCAATACGGAAATCGCTTGTATACGTCTAGGAGGTGTTCATGTTATTCCGGTAACTTCACCGGAACTTGCCCGGGAGTTCTTGAAAAAACACGATATCGTGTTTGCATCAAGACCTCTTTTTTTGTCGAGTAAATATGCTACTCGCGGCTTTAAGTCGATAGCTTTGGTGCCGTGGGGAGATCAATGGAAGAAGATGAAAAAATTGGTGGCTTCTGAGATAATTAACTCAAAAACAACTCGGTGGCTACTCAATAAAAGGACCGAAGAAGCTGATAATCTTGTTCGTTTCATTTATAATCAATGTAAGAATGCTGCGATTGACGGCCTTCCTGATGATCAGTCAATTAGTGGTTCAGTTGTGGACGTGAGACTTGTTGCACGTCATTACTGTGGAAATGTCATTAGGAAGATGATATTCAACAGAAGGTACTTTGGCAAAGGAAAGAAGGATGGAGGACCTGGAGTTGAGGAAGAACAACACATTGAATCACTTTTCACCATACTCGCCCATCTTAATGCATTTGCTTTATCGGATTACTTGCCATGCTTAACAGCACTAGATTTAGATGGTCATGGGAAGATTGTAAGTGAGGCTATGAAGATCGTTACGAGTTATGAAGATCCGGTCGTCGATGAGAGACTACGGCAATGGAGAGACGGGGAGAAGACCGAGGCCGAGGACTTGCTCGACGCTTTCATTTTGGCAAAGGATTCGAATGGGAAAGCAGCTTTTTCAGTGGAAGAGATCAAAGCTGAAATCACGGCAAGATAAAAATTAAATATTAATAATAATACCTAATACCATGCATGCATTTTAATATATAACATTGCAAAATATTTCACGTCTTTCACAAACCCTAGATAGTGTTTTTCTCTCCTATTCTAAATATCCTGATAACTAATATTAGTTTTGTAGAAAATATTTAAATTTAAATAAATGAAGTTTTCAATAATTAACATCTATTAATCACTTACTTGAATTGTTTTCAATCATGTGCGTGCAGGAACTGATGCTTGCAACAGTGGACAATCCTTCCAACTGCATAGAGTGGACACTAGCAGAAATGCTCAACCAACCGGAGCTCCTCCAAAAAGCTGTAGAAGAAATTGACAGGGTAGTGGGAAAGAAGAGATGGGTTGAAGAATCCGATATTCCACAGCTCAATTATGTCAAGGCTTGTGCAAGGGAAGGTTTCCGGCTTCACCCAGTTGCACCATTTAACCTCCCCCATGTCTCAATGCAAGACGCGACTGTGGCTGGCTATTTCATCCCGAAAGGAAGTCATGTCATCTTGAGCCGATATGGTCTCGGACGCAACCCTCGCGTTTGGAAAGAACCCTTGAGGTTCAAACCAGATCGACATCTGAAGAAGAAGGAGGATGGATCGTCGATGGCCGATGATCAGGAGGTGGAACTTGCAGAGCATGAGCTGCGCTTCATTTCGTTCAGTACGGGAAGGCGGGGTTGCATGGGCATCGCACTCGGCTCAGCCATTACTGTGATGCTTTTGGCAAGGCTTCTTCAAGGATTTTCATGGAGTTTGCCGCCAAACCAAGAGGAGATTGACCTCTCTGAGTCCATGGATGAACTTTTCATGGCCAAACCCTTACGTGCACATGCAAACCCGCGTCTGGCGGCTTCACTTTATCCCGCTTAATAATAATTATCTGGAAGAGTAGTTCTGTTTATGAGCCAGGGTAGAGAACAGTACGTCGTATACGTACCATTGACATGTCATTGGTATTGAAGTTGTGTTTTATACCCCGACTACAAATAGAATTCTTCTACTCAGAAGACTAATTCGATGCAGTACTTGAGACTTGAGATTTCAGTTGGAAAGTTGTATCCGTGCCTACAATATACTCTTGTGTTTGGCAAACAAGCGCTAATCATCAGTAATTTGCTGTACGTACGTATACGTCCTTGCAATGTATGCAGTAATCAATAAAAATATGTCTTATCAATATTTCACTTCATGTTTCGTGAGAAGACACGATCGAGAAACTGCATGTTGATCAATATGATCATTTGATTGAGTACTATTTATGATTTAGAGAAGTCCATGGATGATTGTTACAAGAAAAAAACACTAATTCGAAATCAGATATTTGCGATGAAGATGAGTTCATTTTTTTAGTTATGGTTAAAGCGAAAGTATATATAAAATCAAAAACATCAAAGAACCCCCCAAGTTAATGACTAAGCTGGAAGGTGAGGAATAAAGACACGACAACCACTTTCTTACAATTGATGACGGAATCAATGACTGGAAAATAAAAAATTGCATTCACTACAATAGAAACCCTCTTTAGGGTGGGATTTCGTCCCAAAGACATTAGGGATGAAAATTTTTTGTCCATAATTCCTCACAATAGGTATGTTGCGAAAGACAATCTGGGACGAGAAAAAAAATTTTGTCATAGAAAATATATTTTGGGATGAAATTTTCTTGACCCGTTCAAAATTCGTTCGAATGGGAAAAGTTTTTGGGAAGAAGTCATTTCATCCCTAACAAGCATTCGAACGACCAACTTTCATTCAAACATCGAATAATATTGTTCGAACTGTTATGATATGAGACTAGTATTCTAACACTTTAGTTACGTTCGAAAGGGATGTGAGGTCGTTTGAATATTGAAGACATGATTGTTCAAATAAAATTGACGTCCGTTCGAATGTCAAGACCATATATATAATGGCTCGAAGGTGTTCAGTTACTGTTCGAATAACAAAGTTTCTAATTCGAACGTTTGAGTAAATATTATAATCTTTCAAACGATGTGACGTAAATGTTTCGGATGTATAGCCTTTTCGTCGAACGTAATCGAGTAATGCTATTGCTGTTCGAATAGAAGTGATTAGATTTCGAATGCTTTTTTATACCTGTTCAGATGAGTCTTCGAAGTTGGATTTGATCCGTTCGAATATTGAACTTATGTGGTTCAAACAATTTCTATTACGGTTCGAACTTTATTTTGGTCAAAATATTTACATTTGAATAGAAGTCGCTTCGTCCGATTAAAAATTCAAATGGGATGACGACTTGTAGTTCTAACTGATATCGTAACCGTTCGAACATCCAATGTTAACACTATATCATTCGAATAACGATTAAGCTATTCTGAACAAAAAATGTTGTACGCGTTCAAACAAATGAAGTTCATTTTCAACAGTAGGCATAAAACAAGAAATTCAAACATAATATATAATCCAACAAAAATTTTCTCGCCAAAATGTTTTCGTTCAAACGAAATTTTTTTGGTTCCAACAACATCCAATACATCACGCCCAAACTATATACAATTCTCTCTCCAAAATGTCCATTCGAATTACAATTATATGTTTGAATAGAAATTTATATTAGTTCGAATGGTGTACCATCAGTTCAAATAGTAAATTTGTTTGGGGACATACATTTTCGTCCCAAATTCTTCCTGTAACACCCGGGCCAGCCAAACGACTTTACAAAAATTTTTGAGTTTTAGTTAAAATCATTTGAGATTACGAGTAAAATTTTTAGAAGAGAGTTTGAGCCTAAGATATTTTTGGCGGTGTATAATTTTTCTATAAGTTTGATAATTAGGTTTCAAAGTCCTTAATGGATCAAGTGGATGTTCATCAAAAAATTTATGGAATAATTATATTTATTTTAGGTTGATTAGAGATCCAAAACCTTGTGACTAAAAACTATGCAATAATCTCGTTAAGGGTCCAAGACGTGGTCCTAAGTATATATATTATTTTATTTTATATTTTTTATATTTTATATTTTTACTTTATGTTATGTTATGTTATTTTATTTTATCTTCTTTTTTTTTTTTTAGATGTATGAAACCGGTCCGTGAAATTGTTTTCCAGACACCATCGCTCAGTTTGTGTTCTTTTTCCTTTTTCATGCAGAGTTCCCATCCTCTCCTCTAGGTTTCTTATCTCCTTACTATTTATATATCTTATATATATGTGTTAAGCATCCTCAGCACTGCTGCCCACTCTTCATGCTTTCAGCCATTTAACTCATCTGAGCTTCCACCCCCAACCTCAGTACAGACCACAAAGCCCACCACTCAAGCCGTGCGCCACCCCCTTCTCCGTGTAAACACCACCCCTGTTGCACCCCCGAAAAACAGAGGACCAGCCAAGCCATCAAGTCGCCACTCACCGGACCCAGTCCACGCGGAACCTCAGCCACACGAAGCCGCCACCACACGTTGCACCGTAACACCTCTGCTTGGCCGCTTTTCCGCCACACGAAACCGAGAGCCACCCCCACCTCACGGAGAAGCTTCTGCTTCCTGCACCAAAAATAGGGCATTTACTGAACTACACCATAAACCACTGCAAAACCAGCACCTGTTTGCACCGAAAAACACCATAAAATCAACGGAAACCGCCGGTCGTGACATCCCCGTCACCTTGCGCAGATTGGTGAGCCCAGACCCTCCGCCATATGCGTTTCCTCTCGGTTGCTCTCACTTTCTCATCTCGCAGTCTCCGAGCTCTCTCTACCTCTCTCGTGCGCTTTCGCCGCCCAGCATAGGTGGCCTCGCCACTGCATGCCCTCTTCGGCGCCCAGCAGAACCACCATAGTCCCTGCAGCCCAGCCGTCGTGCCTTGCCCCTCCACGTGCAGCTCGGTTTTAGCCGTAAGCCAGCACTCCACTTCCTTTTGTTTTTCGTGTTGCTGACTTAAAAGGGTAGTGTGTGTGTTTATATATATATATATATATGTGGGTAAGTCTGTAACGTAATAGGATAGATGTTATTACCGTTATACCCCTTTGATCATGTTTCAAACAAAGTACTACAGAAACTATTGCATAGTCGGTCTAATAAATAGAAAATTTCGTTGTTACCTTTGAGATTTCAAGTTACATTATTGTGTTTTAAAAGTTTGATATGTATTTTGTAAAGTCTAAATTTTCCATATTTACCAAAATGATCTTGGTAAGTTTAATTTATTTTGAGTAAAGCCTCTTTCGAAAGCAATTGATAATGTTATAATTTTATTATGATATAGTTGTTAAATAAATTTTATGTATAACTTAAAAAGAAATTTTTGGCATAATTATGTTATGTAGTATTAAATCTGATAGTTTGATTCTTCATTAGTAAATAAGTTAGAGTTAATACCTCAATCACTCGGAGCCCCCCCACAGCCAGGCCAACGTGTCGTTCTCCGCCGAACTCAGTCCACGCACACGGAACGACAACCACACAAAGACCACCCCTCAAGCCGTGCACTACCACCCTCTCCGTGTAAACTTTACCTAGGTTGCACCACCGAAAGGCAGAGCACTAGCCAGCCAACGGGTGGCCACTTTCCCCCGGACCTAGCCCACGCGGAAGCTCAGCCCCGTAGCCTCCATTACAAGCTCTGAAAATCCTCTGTTTTAGTTGTCTAAAACAGAGTAGCGTCCAAGCTGCTGCAGTCACGCTCCATCGAGAGCTCCACCGCGCTGTGCCCCACAGAAACTGCCGGCAAGGACCTTCCATCACCCCGGTCCGCCGCACGCTGCCTCAGTTTTCCCTCGGTAAGCTCGCGCCACTTCCTGTTGAGAGTCCTTCCCTTTCGGTCTCTCTCTCGTTCTCTCACCGTCCCACTTTCTCTCTTGGTTTCAGCTCTCTCTCCCTCCCTTTCCGTACTACGCCGTCGAAGGCATCACCACGACCTCAGCCCAGCTTCCGTCGCACGTCCACAGTGCCACTGTCTCGGTCTTAGTTGGTGAGCTTCTATCGCCACTCCCGTTTGAGCCTCGAGTGTTTATTGTTGTTAGTTATTGTTAGTTATTTAAAAGGAAGCAGATGGTATTTATGTATATATTTATATTGGGTTCATTTATGTATATATTTATATTTCGGTGAGCCCAGTAGAATGAAGGTGTTTTCGTCTTTATTTTCTTACCCCTTAAAATATGACTCCAGACTTATTGGTTCGGATTTTTAGTTTAAAGAGTTTATATTATGTACTTTGAGTTTGAAATTGTGAGTATATTACGTGGGTTGTAGAGAATGTTTTGTTTTATTTGGACATCGACGTGTGGTTTATTTTGTTAAGTTGGTATTTTCTTAGAGATTGATATTTTTATCGAAAAAATAATTATTAAGTAAATACTGATGAAATTTTTGGGATAATTAGTAAGTGCAAAATCTTACTGTTGAACCCTGTTAAAAGAATTTTTTTTATTTAAACAAAAGTATGATTATCTATTTATAATGATTTCGATATAGTTATGTTAATTTAGTTTTATAAATTATAGTAAGTTCTCAATAGTGAATAAGTCATAATTTAATGTTTTAGTCGAAGTCATTGTGTTGGATATTAGTGAGTTAGAAAATGATGTTGGTGTTTAGGAATAATGAGAATTTTGGGTGTGAGGAATTGAAAATGGATTATTTTAGAAGTTGTAGGCTTGAATATCGAAATACGAGATTGATTGTAAATTTATGGAAATTTACGTGATTATTTTATAGGTGACGATTAACTATTGTTCGACACTTTCGAGGAAATTTTTTCGAAAAGCTAAGAAGCCCAGGTAAGCGGGGTCTCTATACTAGATTTGCATAAAAATAAAATGGACTGAGGTTGATTTTTGAAAATATGCATATTGTTATGGAAAGAGATTTAAACTACCTCAGTTATTTGTTCAGCATTACTCATGAGATTCTGTTTATGAATAAAATATTTTCTGGCATGACTGGTGTAGACATGAGCTATTTTGCATTTTGTTTCTGAACTGTGTAAAAGAGAGCGAATACGAAAGTTTGTGCATAAAATTATGTTTTGTGATTTCTGAAAATTCTATTCTGTTCTGAAGATATTCTGTACTCTGATATGATGTGATTTCTGAAAACTCTGTTCTGTTCTGAAGATGTTCTGTATTCTGATATGATGTAATTTCTAAAAAATTTTGGCATGACATTCTGAATCGGAATGTGGTTTGTGGATGGTGACCTATTTGACCTACCACGGGTGCTAATAGTGGCTTCTATTTGGGTTGGTACCAACTGTTCTGTTTCTGGTGCACCCACTTTGGAAACAAAGTGGTTTTCTGGTGGTCTTTCCTGTGTGCACACTCAGGGCTCCGAGAATAAATAAGGGGAAGATTCACATTCTGTTTCTGCTCGGTTAGCTACCGGGGTTTGCACAACCCTACCACGAGGGTTAAACATGGCCTCTGATGCGATATGATGCTCTGGTACGATGGTGGTCAGTTATGCTATGCCAAAAGAATTTGAATAAGAATATTTTTGAAATTTCGCTCTGATATTTTTATAACATGTTCTGACTCTGTATTCTGAAAATAAAAAGTGTTTTGTTCTGCATTATGAAATCTGTAAATGCTCATGTTTGCATACTAGTATATGTTCTCTGCTTACTGAGTTGCTGATAACTCACCCCTATCTCCATAATATGTTTCAGATAATTTTGATGCAACAGCTGGAAATCAGGAATAGGGAATACTTGCAAATTTTGTGGATCATAGAAAACTATGTACCCTAGGGTACAATGACTTTTGGAGAGTCTTTTGGTAGCGTTGATATTTTATGTGGCTTTGGTATGTTGAGTATTGGATATTTTTAGTCTTTGTAGAAAAGTTTATCTATATCAATGAGACACCACTGATGTGCCCTTATGTAGGAACATGGATATTTATGTTGAACAAATAGGTTAATATGTTATGGAGATTCTGGTTTATTTTAAAAGTATTATTTGGAAATGACTTTTAGGTGATATGAGTCAACTCTTCGGACCCTCGGGGATGAGGCGTTACACTTCCGTTCGAACGTTAAGTATCTTGTTCAAATGATAATCGGATTGCTGGGACGAACGCAGAATTTCGTCCCTAAAAGTGACATTTTGGGAAGAAAAAAATTTTGTCTCAAATTTTTTTCGTCCTAAAAGATCAATTTTTGTTGTTGTGATTGCATGATCTAAATAGCTATAATATATATTACTCTTTTTAATTAGAGATCAATAGATTTCGAAATAGCTATTTTGAATATGATTTGATTATGATAAACGACGTTCAAGAATGTTCTTAAAAAAATCAATTCAAATAAAAGACAGAAACATCAAGAGATCAACTATTTAGTTGTAGTTGTGGTGCCTTTTCTCCATCTAGAAAACTTCAAATATTGCATTCTCTCTAAAAAAATCCCAAATAAACTATACCTTATTTCCTCCGCCAAGGGAATGGCCTCCTTTCGTTTTCACCTTATTTCCTTATTTCTTTTCTCTTTCCACACTAGGTTAAAAATTACTAAATTTGGGTAGAGATCAAGTCTTGCACCTAAGAGCCATAGGTTTCTCTTGTAGTTTGTAAAGCATGCTTGCATTTAATGCAAGCAAAAAAGAAAAAAAAGTTTTCTTCTTCACAAGATAGGAAAACATTGATTTCATTTATCCCACTATGTTTTCGCTTTCTCTAACCAAAAACTTTGTAACTGGGGATATCGTTCTCTTCTGCAAACATTTTAGGCAAACAAATTGCAGTGCACCACCAACAAACATCGCCTCCAGCTGTGGCACCATAGTTCATATAACTAACAGTAAAAAGCGATCATTTAAGATGGTGCCTTCTATGAGGAGAATGGATGGGGGCCAATGTTTTAGTCACAACTAGATTTATTTTTCACTTTTTAGTGCATTTGTTTTTTTTTTAAAAAAGGTTGTATTGCATTTATTGTAATGGGGTGTTTGTTGGGGAATCCCACCCACTTCTCATATATCTTGATCTATTTATGTTAATGAAATACTTGCTTGATTAGATAGAAAAAAAGGGAAGACAATCTACTTTACGTACAATAAACCTCCGAATTAATGTTTTATTAATGTATTTGTGTCTTAAATAAGTTGGCAAGAGATATTTTAACAAAATATCAACTCTTTAAACAGAACATGCCTAGCTTTTGACAACTAAATAATTCCAATATGATATTAATGAGATAAGTATATATTATCCCTTATGGCCTTATTCAAATAATAAACAATAAATTAACTCCTAGCAAACAATTAAAACACCGTAAGAATCAATTATCACAAGCTACATATGTGATAATGTAAATTCATTGCAAATGTAGTTTTTTTTAATTTCACATAATTATTTTTCATTTAAAGTAGAGCTATAAAATGGGTGGTGAGTATATTGTTACACAATTCTTAATACCGGTTATTTGTGTTGAGCCTTTCACCTTCTAGTGCCTCCAACATAAATGAGCCCTACATAATAAGGATCGGCCTTTATTAAGCCCATAGGCCCATTTGAGGAATGAGATCCAAAAGTAAAAGGGATTCGCCAGTTCATGAGACTTGCGTGCCAAATGAGGGAAAAACCACACACCAGAAAATGAGGGAAAAACCAGAAAATGACCAATTCAAGGAAGCTTAAATGCTGATGACCACACACCAGAAAATGAGGGAAAAACCAAACCAAAAAGAGGGAGTTACCAAGTCGAGGCAACAAACCCTATTGATCGAGGTACACGCCCGAAGAACTTAAGCTGATATCTCATGGGAGCATAGAAAAATTTTATTAACTTAGGTATTGGAGCAGTCCCTCGCTAAAGTCCGAGCCAATTTTCTTTCCTTGTTTGTAGGTTAAGCGAATTATAAGGAAGCCCTATGAAACACGCTCTCAACAATTGGTGTTGTATATGGGATACATAGAGTTCAACGTGTCTTTCACATGCTTACAACAACACGCACTCAAGTAACTTGTGATCAGGATACAACCACTACAAATAGACAAATGAACCATGGGATGGAGAGGAGATTTGCAGAAATGGAGGAAAGATGGAGGAAGATGGCCTTCGAGATGGAGACTCTACAAAAGGAAAACGTGGCTCTGAGACGTAGAGACTTGGGTACTGGAGGAGATGCAGCTTCGAACCAAGAGCATTATAGAAAAATAATGAGCCACGAGGAGGAAAATAGAAAGATACATTACAACCTAAGTGACCTCATAGAAAAATACGAGGAAATGACTAGGAAGGTATCTTCATCCATTGATAACGTACTTAGTAGCATAGATCCACCTTATAGCCCGACAATCATGGTAGTCTCACTCCCACAAAAATTCAAGGTCTCGCAGATTTAACTATATAATGGGTCTAAAGATCTCGTAGAACATCTGGAAATGTTTAAGGCACTCATGACGCTCCTTGGGTTTTCAGGAGAAATTGCATGTGGGACCTTCCCCTTGACCCTCAAAGGAATAGCTAGAGGGTGGTTCCGAAATTTTCAGCGAGGCTCAATTGGCAACTTTAAAGAACTGGGAAGACAATTTTTGACTCAATTCATGTTAGCAGACGAATGAGGTGGTTGGCCGCTCCTAACTATGAAGCAGCAGGAAGAAGAAAGTTTGAAATCATATCTCACAAGATTCAACAAAGCACATATGACTGCGGATGACCAAGATGAGAAGACAACATTCTCGACACTTCTAGGAGGAGTTTGGCCTAGGAGCCTTTCTATGGCTGAATTGGCAAGGAGAATATCTATTGTGACGCCCTGAAAAAATATTTAGATTGAAAGAATATCTTATTAATTTTGGATTATGGGCCTAATAAGAAACATAGGAATGTTATGGATTAAACGAGTTGGTCACCAGCCTCACATAGATGTTTTAATTCTCAAATATTTATTTTAAATGAGGTATTTTAAGTTTTATTGAACCAAGCCCAAATTTTTTAATGTAAGCCTCTTTAATTTTTGGAAGCCCCAAAAATAAAAGAGATTTTTGATAATTCACTTTAATTATATGATTTTGTTTTTCTTAAAAATATTTATTAAAATTCATCATTTTATTTTATAATGAAAAATAGTATTTTTGGGATCAAGGAAACAAGGTTGGATTTTTCATCTAGTCTATTTACCTTCCTTGTCCATTTTTTTCTATTTGCTTCTCTCTTATTTCTTCATGTTTTATTTCTACCCTTGGATTAAGGTTAGGACATGTGTAGGGCTAGGATTTAATTGCACTCAACCTTATCTCTCCTTTTCAATTTTTGACCGCACATCACTCTCACTCTCTCACTCTCCTCTCTCTCACTCACTCACTCTCTCTCTCTCTCTTCTTCCCCTCCCTTCTCTCCATCTAGGGTTTCAACCACAAGCACCACCGTGAAGTTCAACCACCAGCCACCGTGAGCAGCACACACCCTACCTCTCTCTCTCTCTCTCTCTCTCTCTCACACACACACACACACACACACACTCTCTCTCTCTCTCTCTCTCTCCACCGTGAGACCCAACAATTGCCGCCAAGGACCTATCTGAACCAAGAGCCACCCCTCCATAAAAACACAGCCGATATCTCTTATATTGAGGGCTTCCTCCACGTCTAGTCCAGCATCTGTAGCCCACGTCCAAGCTCCAACTCCCTCAGCCAGTCACACCACCGACAATCAAGCCAGAACCATTACTGCCTCTCCCAAGCAAACCTCTCTTGACTTATCTAGCTCTTGATATCTTTTTCCCCTCCCTTCTCTCCATCTAGGGTTTTAGCTGCAAGCACGACTATGAAGCTCGTCAACTAGCCACCATGAGCAGCTCACACCCAACCTCCGTCTCTCCACCATGAGACCCAGCAATTGCCGCCAAGGACTTGTCCAATCCTAGAACGACCCCTCCATAAAAACATAGCCGATGTCTCCTACACTAAGGGCTTCCTACACGTTCAGTCTAGCAGTCGCAACCCACGTCTAAGCTACACCTCCCTCAACCAGTTGCACCACCGGCAACCAAGCCAAATACGCCACTACCTCTCCCAAGCAAACCTCTCTTGACTTCTCTACCTCTCGATCTCTTGGTCCCCTCCCTTATCTCCATCTAGGGTTTCAGTCGCAAGCACCAACGTGAAGTTCAACCACCAGCCACTGTGAGTAGCACACAACTAACCTCTCTTTCTCTACTATGAGACCCAACAATTCCCTCCAAGGACCTGTCCAGACCTAGCACCATCCCTTAATAAAAACACAGCTGATGTTTGCTGCATCGAGGGCTTCGCCCACATCCACTTCCAATCCAGCAGCTGCAACACACATCCAAGCTCCACCTCCCTTAGCCAGTCGCACCACTGGCAACCAAGCTAGAAGTACTGCTACTACTCCCAAGCAAACAAACCAATCATGGCATCACTCCCATAACCTAGAGCCCTTCCATTTCTGAAACCGTAAGCCATCGCTGAAAGCCGTCACCCTACACGGTTAGCCACATCGCCGTCGTGAATAGCCAAGGTACAAAAGATGCCACTGCAATCTCTAGAAACAACTATAACACCCCTACTTTGTTACACAAAAACAGAGCAACATCGGATCATCCACTGCCTAGGCCTCACGACCAGTCACCAACCGACTTCCATGGGACTGCCTTGCACCACCCCTGAATAGCTCCACCCTAGGAACCACCATGAAGAGCTCTTGTGCCAACCATCGCTCCCGATCCAGCGGAGCACCAATGTGAATTATTTTTGGACACTACTCTCTCGGTTTGATGTTCATGTGATAATCCTTAAGGCCATAGATCCACTATGATTGTGCCCAGCTAGCTTGTTCTGTTCATGTCGTCATTGACCACCACACAAGTAGCCACACTAGTACACCACCCCACACTAGCCACTCAGTTTTGGTATGACCTCTATCTCTCCTTATCTTTCCGATGGATTGATTTTTCATGGGCTATAGGAGATCATGGATAAAGTTTGTGAAGACTTGGGTTTGAGTTTTGTCCATTCAATGTAGAGTTTAAGTGGACTATAGGTTGAGTATATGTGTTTGTATGTATTGTCAATAGGTCTATTGATTAAGTTAAGTGCTTGTGAAGGTTGGTTGGACAGATTTGTAATATTTGTTATTTTGGTGTATAGTCATATTATTTATGAAGCCAAGGGGCTGTTTAGTGAGCTGGAAATGGTTTTGTTGTACTATTCAACTAGGGTTAAATAAGAATAAGATAATATGTTACTTTGCTACAGTTGGAATAAAGTTTGTAGAACCATTTCGAGTTAATGTAGCTAAACATAGGTGATGGGTTTCTGGAAAGAGAAAATAGCATAAACCATGAGATGGCTTTGGCTCATTTGGATACTAGAATATCTCAGTATATCTTTGAATAGTAGTAAAATGGATTGAATTAAGATGTTTGATTGGGTTTTGGAAAAGAAGAGAGAAAAAGTTGAATAAAAATATTATAAAGTTAAAAAATTGTTTGAATATAGTTTTTGTTTTGAATTTTGAAAAATTATTATTATTATTTTTTTGTTTTGTTTGAGAGTTTGAAAAAGTTATAATGATTAGATGAAAAAGTTAAAAATTTGAAATTGAAAAGTATTTTGTGTTTGAGTGATCTTTTGGAAGAAAATGTTTAAAAATACTTGAGAACATTTGTGTTGCCAAATGGACCCCAAGTTACTGTATATAGACAAGTTTGTTCAAAGTTAGATTATTATGCTTAATCGAACGCAAAGGTTTTATGTCTAATTAGCTAAACTTTACATATTAGTGGCATTTGATTAAGCTAATGACAGTACTCTAACAGATAACTTTACATTTCCGATGCATATTGGCACTTATTCATACACAGGCATTTCGTTGTCCAAATAATGTGCCACGAAGGTATCCTTATCATAAGCTATTTAGTATTAGTTGTTGGAGGAGATAAACTTGAAAAGAGAAAATGGCTCCATACATGGAGGTTTAGAATGCCCCAATCTTCACTACTAAGCTCATTGGTCTTTGGAGTATTATCATGTGATTTGATATGTACTTGATATTGGATTCTAATCCAAATATAGATTCGCTTTAGACTCTAGTATTAGCAACTTAAGAATTCGTTGGGTTCTCTAAGGAGAACTAAGTTCTAGGTTATAGCTTAAACCTAAGGGTGACAATTCATGTTTGTGGATCATGTTCATTTTGTGTCTTCTATTTAACTATATGAGTCGACCCGAACCCACTTCTTTAAATTAAACGGGTCAGATCCTAAAACTCTAACATGATCCATGTAAATAATGGGTAACACGGTACAAACTACATAACCCATTTAATAATAAACTCTTATTAGCTGAACCTGAACACAATTCGTTTCATAAAAATGGGTTCAACTTACTTGTGTATTTATTTTGATCCAACTAATCAACAATACTGAAACTAGTAATATATAAGAAAAATAATATCTTCAAAAAAATAAATTGCACATTAACAAAAAAAATTAATAGTTTGCGATATTAAGTAATCAAATACTAATAATAATATTATATCACATCAACAACAAAGGCATATAAACCTAAACATTTATAAAATTTGAAAATAGAGTGTATTTCGAGTTATACAATTTGATTGTTGGTTTCTGGAGTTTGATCATTTGTGTCTTGTCGTGTTAACCAATTTTGATCCAAATTCATTTATATTAAACTTAGATCCGCTTATTTCATGTCGTATTCGTATTGAATTTATGGGTTGTGTCAAATATTGCAACCCCTGCTCAGACCAAACAGAAGGGAGCGTCTAACGCTTTCCAACATATAAGGCCCTCTTGTTTGGTTCCCAACGTGTAAAGTGTTATTATGGTCACGCTAAAAGAGGGAGGTCATCTAAGGATTCGCTCTAAACTATTTAGTATTAGTTGCCTAGTGACCATTCTATTTTTTAGTGGAGTTGAGGTCTAAGTTATGATTCAAATACGACTTAAGGCAGCACTTATGACTTCTTGCTATTAGGCCCCTTTTGTTTGGTTCCCGAAAATCCCAAAAAATATATTGCTATTATAATAATACAAAAATAGGAGGTTACCCACGATTTCCCCTCCTATCCATTTCTCAGGAAAAAAAACCACAATCTTTTATTACATTCAGTTGAAAATTAAGAAATGGGCATGCCAAAGATCAATTAAAGAATGCGAAGAAGAACAAAACCCTATGTTCCTTTTTTGAATGCATCCATCTGTGTCAAACCAACGAGAAGCTGTCAGGTCTCACATCAAGTTTTGTAGCATTGTTCACTTGATTCCAGGTGTGAAGCCTAGTCCATTTTAGCCAAGATCCATTGGAGAGGCAAGCCCATCTTCAACCGAAATGACGTCGTTTTTGCCCCAAACACACAAACCCTAAATTCACTTCCCTCCCTCCCTCTCTCGAGGCCTATCGTCTCCCCTTTTCCCCATTATTTTCTCTTTCTCGTTCTCTCTCGCTCTGTGCCATCCCTTCTTCCTCTCTCCATCCCTCACCTCTCTAGCTCTCAATTTCTCTTCCACTCACAGTCTCCCTCTTCTCTCTTGCCTCTCTCTCTCTCTCTCTCTCTCTCTCTCTCTCTCTCTCCCAGTGATTATGTTCTACCATCACCCACACCATCCCAGCCCTACTTGCACCGTTTCAACCAGGTAAGTCTCTGTCGATCCCTCTCTACTTCTCTGATTCTCTTTCATCACCGTCTCGTGCTCAAATTCACCCATGCCACACACCGCCGCATGCTACCCAACGCCACCAGCCGGTAAGCCTTTCTCCCAGTCTCAACTCTCTCCCACAGATTTCTCTTCTGTCTCTTGCATTCTATTTTCTTCTTTCCTCCCCCTAGTTTTGCCATCGTTTCAACCGTTGTTTGACGCAGAGACAGTAGTGCTGGCTCACCCTGGTGAACCTTTCCACCCATCTCCACCCTCCATCTCCAACCTCTTTCTAACTCTTACGGAAGTCCTTACCCATTTCTAGGTTTGAAAACCCTAGCAGCCACCGCCATGCTCCTGTGCCACGTCTGTCCGACGCAGTCACTGTGAGATCTCGATCTTTATTTTGACACTCTCACCCTCTCTTGCCTCCCTCGATCTGCTCCTCCCACTTTCGGTCTCTTCGTCTCCATCGGTCTCTTCGTCTCCATCATTCTCTATCCCTCTCATCTCTCTCTATCTACGTCACACCCTCCCTCTCTCTCCCCAAGCTCAAGTTGCCGGCCAGCCACACACCAAACATCCCCTTCCCAGTCACAAGCACACACGATGAGCTCTCTCTCTCTCTCTCTCTCTCTCTCTCTCTCTCTCTCTGTGTCTCTACCACATACACACCTTGTTTCTCTCTACCCGAGACACCACCATCACTCAAGATACCACCACACCTCTAGCTAAAGGGATCTATGTCTCTATCTCTACCACATACACACTCTATTTCTCTCTACCTGAGACACCACCTCCACTTAAAAGACCACCACAACTCTAGCTGACGAGAAGCACAATGTGGAGTTTAGTTCACAGGTGATCATTCTAAGGTTTTCCTTTCTGCAATGAAAGTGATCCTCAGACTAAGGATTAAAATAACTGTCGTTGGAAACAAATTGTGAATCATGTAGTCTGGTTGTGAATTGGTGTGGTGGCTGAAGGCACCTATGAAGTGTTGGGAATGAGACTGTAGTTAGTTGTGAAACAGTGTGGTGGCTGAGGGCCCTGAGAAGTCTTGGGACTGTAATTGTAGTTTGATTGTGATGTGTTGGGATTGGATGTGCTATTTATTACATTGTGCCTGTCATAATACATATTGCATTTGTTGTGTCACTCACGTATTAACTGCAGCATTCTTTTATTGCATTATAATCACTCTGATTTTGTGAGTGTAAGATGAAATTTCTAAAATTCTTAGTTTTTGTGTCAAACGATTTTATGGGTGTGTGCGTATCACGACTACAAGTCGAGATGTGGCATTATCTCAGTGGAGCTCTTCTGATCACTCAGAAGTGCATAAAATTAAGTGATGATAAGGGATGAAATTGTGGTTTTTTGGGTTGAAGAAATTTGTCCCAAAAAACCCATTCCCTTCTAGTGCCTTTTGCATATAAAGACACTACTTTCAACAATACCTCGTGTAGATGTCACGAGGATATAGTACCTCAAAGGAACAAGTAAAGCATCACTTCCTCTACAAAATTCTAAGAAAATGGTATTCCTTGCCTTTATGTTTCAATTACCAAAAAGAAAACCTCCACTCACTCCTCTCTTTACTTTTAACGGCTAACATGATATCCCATACTCGTCCCGTAATTGTTCTTTTCTCTTTACTTTGAATTGTTGCGGTACTCGACCGCCACTCTAGCCCGTCATCCACCATCCCCTTCATCATCTATTGCAATGCCCCAGCACGAGTTACTACTGTGTCCGCTCTCTCTCTCTCTCTCTCTCACCTCCACGCCACATTGTGGATCACCAGGTGCTCTTGTCGGTCGGCCAAGCCCCACATCGCGTCCACGCCCTTGTTGGTTGCACTATTGCTCGAGCTCCACCAACTGCCACCCCAAGCCCCATTGCACCACCCGACACAATCGTCGAAGATAAGTCTCTTAGCCTCTCCCTCTCTCTCTCATCTGATTACTGTCTCAATTTCTTTGCCTTTTCTTTTATGTTGCTCTCACTCTCTGTCACTCTCACTCTCACCAACAACACCTTTCACGATGTCGCCATGACAAAAACTCCACCACATCGCCATTGTGACCTAGTTGAATGGAAGTTCGACGCTACACCCCTCCCCCCTCCAAACTCAATCTGGGTCACCATGTGGCGCCCTCGACCCCCACGTGTGATTTGGTGGAAGTCGTGACACCGGGATGAGGACCACACGGATCATACTTGCCCATCGCCATGTGCAAGTGTGTGCAAACATGTAAAATGTGTACAACATAAATATCACAACGGAAAAATATAGGGCAGTAAAAAACTAAGTACCATAAAGTTTTAAACACAGTACAACCCGAAATAAAGTACTCCAAGAGGTTAATACAGTCATTCGGCTGAAAATAACGGAATGGAAAAAAAATCTAGGTCCAACAATAAACAATGCTAAAAGTCAATCTTCACTCCTCAAGTGGGGCTGGTCCCTCCTGCTCATACCCCTTATCTGCATCAAAGTCAACAATCCCATAAAATAGAATCATAGGTAGGTATACCACAGTGAGATCTTGCAATCTCAGTAAGAATTCAACATGCAACAACCAAGAGTTTAAAACATACACTTATACAACCAACAAAGTAAGATAGCCATACAAACAAAGACCACAATATCCATTTCTTCCACCCTTTCCAAAAAATAACACATTTAAACATATCATTCAAGCCGAAAACCCCTTGGTACCCACACAATCATTTTATTACTGTGTACACCATGGTTTCCCTTCCGGACCATTCTTGTCACACCATGGGTAACGACTGCGTGTGTGACTTCGTTACCAGCGTTGTATAGCTTTGCGCCTGACGCATAATGTGACTAGGCAACTTCTAGCCCTCCCTAGCAGAGGGGCCCCAGAGTCGTACGAAGAGTGTTACCGTCTTGGTCGAGCCTGCTGTCACCTGACGACAACCTAGGGGACGTCACTCAGTTTATTATACTCCTAAGTGACCAGAGGAGCTCCACCGAGATAATGCCCCATCTCGACTTGGGGTCGTGATATGCACACACCCACATGTTATCACCAGTACATGAAAACCCAATTTTCATTTCACACCGCATGGCATAACACAACACAGTAAAATAATCAAGGCAAATAGTAATAACGGTAAATATGCATATGCATGACAGGAAGTATATAGATGACATAGCAACACACATCAAGCAATATACATCATCACAACAGTCACAAAGTACATAGTTTAACAAACTCAACTACGTGCGTAATCCCATCCTCCATCCGGCCCACAGTACAATTTCCAACCACAACTACAATTATCAACCCAACACTTCGCTGGGCCCAAGGCCATTCTTAACACAACCAGACTACAAACAGAGTTCGTTATAAATTCACATCTTAAACTCAAGGGTCGCACAGGAGAGTTACTTATGACGCAGATGGGAAAATCTGGAAGATCAAGTGCGTGCTGGTCTTCGGGGTCCCCGATTGGACAAGTGCGCGTGCGCATCGCTACGCTGGCGAACAACAAACCGTTAGTAAATACACAAAATGTAACCAGAAGCTAAGAAAGCAACTTGTGGCAGATTTGGCTCACCGAGGTGAAGCCAAAGTGGTGGAGCAGCAGCGGGGTAGTGGCGGATTTGGCTGGACAGAGGGCTGTCGGTGGGTTTCTCTCGAAGGGGATATTAGATTTGGGGTGCGAGTCGATGGAGGAGAGGGTTTCTACAGTGTGGCTCGGCTGAGCATGGCTGAGAAGGGCTATCACTCATGGGTTGGGTGGAACCGAGGGAAAAGGGGCTGCAGGAAAAGAGTGGTTGGTGCTCGGGGTGGTTGCGCAACCTTTAGAAGGCAACTGAGGGCGGCGGCGAGTGGCGGTAGATTGGGAAAAACACTCCCAAAGGGTAAGGAAACATTAGATCTAGGCTTTGATAAGGAGGAAATGGGTTTTTGTGGTGATTCGAGGGGTGGAGAACTTGGCCTATTTATAGGCCGAGTGGGGGTACTCGACAATTGCAGCCGTTGCTGCGATTGGGGTGGCGTCTGTGAGAGACCCACGGGTGGCACGTAGTGAGTGGCCACTAGCAGCGGCGAGGTACTCCCATGGCTGAAAAAGCCTTCAGGTTGTAGAGAGGAGGAGAAGAACCAGTCATAGGGCTCACGGGTTGGGGGTGCTGGGCTGTGGTGCAGGCCAGCGGTGGAGGGGCTCGCAGTGGGGGACGCGTGGCAAGATGCGGATGGCTGAGAGGGGGCAACGATGCAGCTCATGGGTGGCAGCAAGGAAAAGAAAAGAGAGAAAGAAAAGAAAAAAAAAATGAAGAGGGGATGGGAGTCTTCGTGCGGCGTAGTCGAGGGAGGGGGAGAAAGAGATGAACTTAGGGTTAAAACCCTAGTACCAAAATGCAGTGTTTAGCAAGAGGGGAGGGGCTGTGCTTGCTTCCACTTTGGGCTCACCAGCACACGGGCTGGGCCCGAATTCTCACCCATTCACACCAAAATTCAACCCAGCAACAAACAACACAAAAGAGCCCACTAAATAAACACACACACAAACCCCCTTTCCTAACCCACTACACCAAAAGGCCCAAACTAAAAAAAAAAAAGAAGAATTGAAATAAAATACAAAGAAATAAAATATAATAAAATAAAATAACCAGTGATACTAATAAATAAATAAAAACACACAAATTTTAGGATCACGCACACCATTGACACTAGGTAAATCCCTAGACCTTACTAGTGTTTTCATCAATAATTGGTTTGATCAACTATTTGAATGAACATATTCATAATCCTAGTGAGACTAGGAATTCTGGTTGACTTGAAGTTGTGTTGTATCGGGTTAGAAGGTTGGGGATTTTTGAGTTAGTACTTTTCGTCTTATTTTAGATGTGCTAGTTAAAATTCTATTAACTTATAGATTTTACTAATTTTGTTTAGGTTTTGATTGGTTTTGGCTCGATTATGTTGTGAGACAATTTTGAAGATGTTAAAAAGTTCGGGTAAGCGGTGTTCCTATACTAGACTTTGCCTAACAACAGGTTGAGGTTGAGGTTGGTTTTCTGAAAACTTAATTAAATGTTTTATCATGAAAAATACTTCGATCATTTTTCGTATTATTTTTTGTATCTGAACAAGAAAAAGGAAATATTTTTTTGTCTATCTTAACTGGTATAGACATGAGCATTTTTGGTACTCTGTATTCAATTGAATAAAAAGAGCGAATACAAAATATGAAATTTGTATATGTTTATATGAGATTTATTTGCTTACTACTCTGTTCCGAAATGATGTTGCATCTAAAAATCCTATGGCATGACATTTTATTTATGATTTTGTTATGACCTTACCACGGGTGTAAAACTATGGCCTCTATTATTATGTTGGTACCAATATCTCTATTCCATGTGCACCCACTTTGGAGACAAAGTGATTTTCTGCGTGGTCTTTCTTGTGTGCCCAGTCGGCATGCTAAGTTTAAAAGATGGAGATTACACATTTAGTTTCTACTAGGTTGGCCGTTGGGATTTGCACAACCTTATCATCGAGATTAAACATGGCATCTGTTCTGTTATGATGTTGTGCATTGATGCCAATGTCAAAGGACTTTTGTATATCATATTATTGTAAATAACCATTTTTGAAATGTTGCCCTATTATCTTGATAATCAGTTTTGTTTTGCATTATGTAACAAACTCATGTATACACATTAGTACATGTTCACTACTAACTCTCACCCTTTATCTCCATCATTTTTTTTCAGCTGACTTTGATGGTTGTGATAGTGGGAATATATGGCATATGATAGGACAATTAAAGGACTCACCTAAGTAGATTGCTCTATGCCGACAATTCCAATGTGCCAAACGTCAGAGCAAAGAAGTCGCACATATTCAATCAAGAGGAACATATCTACATATAAATTGCGTATAAATGAAAATTTCTACTCATCATTCCAACACTACACACTACACATTATTTTTTATTTTTTATTTTTTCTCTTACCAAATGTGTGGTATATGGATAATGAGTAGAAAGACTCAATTAATTTCGGAGGAATAACACAAAAAAATTAAAAAAAAATAACAATAAATATGGTATGTAATGTGTGGGATGATAAGTAGCAAACTTCGCATATAAATATATAAAAGTGAACAACAATAAGTGGTGTAGAGATGTACCTCTCTTTCCCTTCTTCCTCTAGGTTGGATTCCATCATGGACAAGGCCAAGGGGGGCAAGTGGGGCCTTGGCCTAGGCCTGCAACTCGACATGAAAGACCGGCCCGACCCGAAACCCAAGTTGTTAGCTATCAACCCGACTCGACCTGATTAAAATAAAACCGGGTTGGACCCGTATGACCCAACCAGCTGCTCTTTCTTCTTCTTTTCGAGAAAGTAAAAACGGTGCAATCCACGCGTTCAAAATTCAAATAACACTCGTCCCCAAATCCCTTTTTGAAATGTATTGGAATCTTCCCTCGCGACTGAAAGTCTAGAAAATTCAACCAATTCCCATTTCAGAATTCTCTTCTCTCTCTCTTCCAATTGCTTTGAAAAGACTGAACAACAGTGTGCTTTTTGGCTTTTGTCTTCTAATGCCGTTTCTCAAGATGTCTAGAACCCCACATCTTCTTTTCCCCTTCTCTCTCCTACTATAAAAGTGTAGCAACCCCAAGAACTAGATTCGTTGCAACAATCTGGTTCACTCTCGGTTCTTTCTCTGATCAGGTTTCTACTTGGGGCTGGGAGTTCTTGATTGCTCTCATACTTTTCAGTTGCTGAAAAATTCACAATTAATCCCTATGGTAGGAAACCGATCGGATCGTTCTTGTTTTCAGTTTATTCATCCTTTCTAGATTTGCGTCTTTTTTTGTTTTTTGTTTTTTTGTTTAGAGTTAAGGGAGGTCATTTCAAAGGTAGGTCGGTGAGGGGAAAAATCTAGGGGACAAAATGGCGCAGAGGTCAGTTCCGGCACCGTTCCTAACAAAGAAGTATCAGTTGGTGGATGATTCGAGCAAGGACAATGTGATATCGTGGGGTGATTTTGTGGTGTGGAAGACTGCAGATTTCGCCAAGGATTTGCTGTATAACTATTTCAAACATAACTTCACCAGCTTCGTCCGCTAGCTTAACACATGTACGGACGGGTTGAAATCAAGATATAAACCCGTTAATTAGTCGGGTTGCAGACCCGATCATATCATAACCTGTTAAATACGGGTCGGGTCGGTTTGTTTTAAACGGGTCCACGGGTCATTTGCACAGCCCTACCTTGGCCCCCAAGGCTCTGACCCACAATATATATATATATGTATATATATTAGAATATAATGTAATTTATATATCTCTCTTAGTTTTTGATACTTTTGTTCTTATATTTTTACCACAATTCATGGCTTGCATTCGTCAATATTCTTAAATGGTCAATCTTAAATAATGCCTTGTAAATTGTCAACAATATTTTAATAGATCTTTTAATTTTATGTATCATCAAATTAGAATTTGGTCTCATTTAAAATTTATGTAACTACATTTTATTTTCCTGTTTTATTTCAAGAAATTAAATTAGAATATAATATTCACATTAGATTATTTATCTTTTAAAACTTGTAATAATCTAGGTGAAATATATTTAACAAAAAATCTCACTTTCACTGGATAATAAAAGTATCCGACTGCTCCAAACTTATAATTTATGGGTTAGGGCCCTGTGCGCCGAATACCCTCGCCAACTAAATTTCATGCAAGGAAGGATCCCTAGTAATGACGCCTCCTCGCTTCTTCCCTAGATTCCATGATCCCTTATCCCATAAATGAGCTTCAAAACGTCCAGTCCATCTATGCCTGAGTTGTACCCACGTACAAGCTGCTTCTATTTCTAACCAACAAGGATGATATCACAGGCGCACAGAGACGCACACACATTTGAATCTAAAATGTACGATATCCGATATTGTTGTGACTAAGGACGTTGATTTAATCAAGAATGAAAATTAGTAATATTTAACTTGCTTACACCATGCGCGAAATCATTAAATCCCGAACTTCTTATTCTTGGCCTTTATGTTTCGATTACCAAAATGAAAACCGCCACAAACTTTAGATAGATATAGTTTTATGTTTCTTGAGTACTGATAGATATAAATTATCTTCGTATTAGTCTGGAAGATGACAGCAAGCTGAATAAATTTTCTTAAAACTCCTACAAGTCATAATTAACTTTATTTCAATAACAACCACATACTATATATGTATAAAGAGTCAAAGATTAAGAAAAAAACAGACTGAGAACCAATATATTTTTCATCCATTATTATTTAACATTTAGGTATTATTAATTGTCTTGTTTATGTGTGGATGAACAAGTTGAGAAACTTGTTTGATAAAGTTTAAAAACAATGAAACATTAAGAAATATGGGATTTTCTTGAAATGGAGCCCATAATGTTATGGACATGTTTCGTAACTCCTACCACACGATCACCTACAACCAAAGAGAGACAGGTTTTGGGGGTTCGTGGGAACACCTCCAATCACCTTCTTGACGGGACTCTCGAGTCTTGTCCTATACATTCATACTTGAGTATTGCGTTCAAGGGTAGCTTGCCCTTTTGTTCGTCTCCTGCCTTTACTCATATTGACCCTTTTTTGTTTTGAGCTTCCATCTCAATCCCTCTTCAAAGTTCCTTTCTTCACATGGTCCTTTGATCGTTCCATCTCAAAGCATCTAGGTGTTGTTAGTGCTTGCAATGTATCTTCAGCATTGACAAAGTCGTCGGTTTTGTCCATGAACTGCCGCAAAGTGGCCGAAGTATTCCTGGCTAACTTGGCCATGAAGGGGCTCCTCGGCCATATTCTTCCTAGCAAAGCTACCAATGTTATTTTCTCGTCCTAATGATTAGCCATCGTCCTTTCCCTGTTAAACCGTGCGAGGTATGTTTTCGAGCTCTTGTCTTATTTCTGTTGACAGTTAGCAAATATGCAACTGGTCTCCTCCTTCTTTGACTTGCAATAAACTGGATCAGGAACTGATGACCCAGATCCTCAAAACCATCCACTGATCCTGGCTGTTGGGCTCCAAACCACCCTCGGGCAGCCCCTTTCAGAGTTAACGGGAAGGCTCGACATGAAATTTCACCAGGAAATCCGTGAAGTGTCATGTGAGGCTTAAAAGTCTCTAGATGCTTAACGGGATCTTTGGTACCATCATACATCTCCATCGCCGGGACATTGAACTTTTGTGGGAAGTGAACCACCATAATTTTTGCACTGTACGGTAGGTTTGTGCCGTCAACAGTTGATCCCCTGAAGAAGATGCTCCTATTCTTCTCAACATCTCTTCATACTTATCCATGAGACTTTGCAAATCGTGGTGCATTTTCTTTGTCTCTTCTTCGTGAGGAGGTCTGCCTGCACCTTTCGACTCCCCTTTTGTTCTATCCACTTGACTCGGTGCAGCATCCTCTCCTGAAACTCCATCTCTTCATTTAAGAACCTTATTTTCCCAATGTAAAGCCTCCAGCTCTGACGTTACTTTCTTCCATGTTGACCGATGTGGCTTCCTGATCCCTTATTGCTTGCGATCGCGTGGTCGCAGGCATACGAAAACCACGTTACAGAGAAACAAGATCCCACAGACGATGCCAACTATTATGGACTTGTTTCATAATTTTTCCCACAGGATCACCTATAGCCAAAAAGGGACAGGTCTTGAGGGTTTGTGGAAACGGCTCTAATGCCTAAGTCAGTATAGTATGGCTATTTCCTTAGTGTGAAAAATATGGCCTCATGGTCATACCTAGGCGATATAAATAATATCTTTTGTTTGACGTGATAACCGCCTGATCCTTCGTTTGAAATTCAAGTCGTGAGATATTAGATTTCACTTGCTAAGGATAATAAACTGATAACCTCTCTCCTGAGGTTTCCAGGGTAGCTATTCTCTCTGCAAATTAGTAAGTTGAGGTTCAAGGTTCATGGGCAAGACTATTGTCTGGGCCCATGACATGGCCCAACAAGCTGAGAGGGGGAGGAAGGATTAAAGCCCTTCCACATAACTATAGGGCTTTTCTTTCTTACTGTACACATTAGTATGTGGATTTAAAAGGGTGTCCTACCTTGTCATGACCTAGCACTACTGGCCTAAATATAGGAAAGATTATACAAGTCCAACAAACCCTTTATTTGTTGCTATGTCATATTCATATTAAAGAGATCCCCCAGAAACAGAAATAACATATTCATTGATCTGACCATTTAACTGGAAAATCATTTTCATTAAACAGAAAACAAGAAAAGTGCATATGAAAATCATGTTGTGCTAGAGAGGAAAACGCATGGAAGAAGGGCTATTACCTAAGTTCTAAGAATAGAAAGCAAAGATAGATAGATATTAGATCGATCGCCCGAGGTGGAGGGGAGATTTGTAAGTGTAAAACAACTTCGTTTGTAACTAAACTTAATTTTTTTTATAAATAGAAATCAGTTGCAGATATACCAAATTTTAAAATTCGGGCTGGAAAAAATCTGATCCAAAAAAACATTCTCAAAGTTTACATCGTTTTTTTAAAATAGTTAGTCATTCATTTGTTTGTTTTCAGAAAACTTCTCGACTCATCTCATCTAATTATTACAACTTTTTCAAATTCCTATATAAAATAAAATAAATAATTTAACTTTTTCAAATCTCAAAATAAAAATAATATTAAAAAAATATATTATAATAATATTTTATTCAATTTTAAACTTTTATCTCAACTCATCTCATCTATAAAAGCAAACGACACCTAAATCAATTCTCAATTTTATCTTTTCGATTTCTCCACTCCAACTCGCGCGGTCCATCACAATTTAAAATATCAATATTTAGAAGCTGTTGTGGTCTGTTTTGAATGGTAGAGTTGTACGTTACATTACACTACTACTTAATTGATCGACCTAAAACAAATGAAAAATTATTTTTGAAAATTTCTGTCGTAAAGATGTAGACAATTAATATTAGATCATGACTAGAATTTATTTTTGCGAATTTTAGAAAAATCCTCTCAATCTAAATATTGCACTTTTTCTTTTTCATTTTCTTTCAAATATTTTTTAAACATTCTTAACCATTAGGGAAAAAAAATTATAAATTCACTAATAATCACTTCCTTATCTATTAATTTTTTCAAAAATGATAGTTACAGTCGTGAGTGTGCAAGCACTGCACAGTCATTTTAAAAAAATGAATAAATACGAGACTCATAAAAAAAATTAATATTTTAATAAAAGATCTCATTCTTTTTTAAAGTGACTCTACAACATTTGCACACTCTATTATTATATATAGCATTACTAAAAAAAAAAAGAAAACTTAAAACCAAATAAAATAAAGACATTAATTAATGTACATGATACAGTGCCGAACCTGAGTGTAATGCATGCATCTAGTCACGGACAGTAACTCCTAAAAACGAAAGAGTACTTGTTGTCGTGCATGATTGGTGTTGAGGGTCCGACTTTCACGTGCCTGTCCCATTCTAGATAGGAACGGAATGCTTTGAACGTTTTATATATGTAATTTTCATCTTTTTATGACGGGTCAGTGTGCAAACATCTTCTATTTAATTGATATTGCAAAATTTGATTTGTTAGAAAAATTGAAAACAGAATTTTTCTTTCATTATATATTTTATTCATAGACCAATGAGAGTTGATTCTATCAGATATTGCATAATTTAATTGTGGCGCCTTATATTTGCATTTATTTCTTGATTCGATATTAAATTATCTAAAATTACTTATTATATTTTACTTATATATTAATTATTTTATATTATATTAAGAGAGAATAAAAGAGCGATAATTAAAATAAGTGGGATAAATAATATTCGATATATCTAATTTCTCTTTCACAATCATGTCACGGGTGTAGTGGGCAAGGCTTGAAGAGGGTGAACGGAAGAATGGAAGTGCAGTCTGTGTAGAAGGTGAATGACGGAATTAATAGATTGGGAATAACAGAAATAATGAAATGAAGTCCTTTAGTGAAACGGCGCGTTGTGGTCTGTTGTAAGGAATAAGTAAAACGGCGTGTTTTGTCATTGTTGCAATTCATGCTTTGCGTTTAGCTCTTTGTAGTTTGCGTTTTGAGTATTAGAGCATTACACTGTTTTTCTTCTTTACGACTGCTTCTATAAAAGCAGGAGTGATCCTGTAATTGGCATCGAAGAATCAAGTAAGACCATTTTTGGAGGTTAAGAATCCCTCGAAGATTCTCTGCAAGATTCGCCATGGAATCTTGATCATTCTTGTGAGTTCTTTCTGTGCTTGTTTGTTGCTTTCCTCTGTGTGATTTTGAGTGATTGGCAGTGAGGATCTAGAAGGAACCTTACAAGTGGTATCAGTAGTAGTCGATCTTGGGGAGGTTGTGATGGCGGATGGTACTCGTGCCGCCATGAAAAGTCAGCAAGAAGGATATAAAAAACAGCAAGAAATGGTTCAGAAGTAGTTGGAGAACCATCAACAAGCCATCAATGGTATGGCAGAAAGGTTAGAACAATTTTCTAACATGTTGCGTTCTTTAGTTGAAACTGTTAATGAAAACTCTCGTTGTGATAGAGAGGTTTCTAATGAGCCTAGAGGTCAGGAGGATAGGCCTATGTTTCAGAGGAATTTTCGATTAGATTTTCCAAGATTTGTTGGTATTGATCCTGCAGGTTGGGTCTTTAAGGCCAACCAGTACTTTGATTTTTATCAAGTACCTTTCCATAAAAAATTAATGGTGGCTTCACATCATATGGAGGGGGAAGCATTGGTTTGGTACCAAGATGCTTTAAACTCGGGGCAGTTCAATTCTTGGGAATCTTTAGTCGTGGCAATGCAAGTCAGATTTGGACCATCTACTTATGATGATCCAATGAAAGCATTAACCAGACTAAAACAAACTACTTCTGTTAGTTTGTATAAATCTCAGTTTGAAACCTTGTCAAACAGGCTAAAGGGCTTGTCTAAAAAACATAAGCTTAGCTGCTTTGTTAGTGGATTGAAAGACGAGATAAGGCTCCCTGTAAAGATGTTTAACCCACTAAATCTTGGAGCTGCTTTTGGTTTAGCTAAGATGCAGGAAGCGTATGTGTTATCCTCGAGGAAATCTTGGAAACAGATTGGGCATTATAGTGATAAGTGGCCTATTGACCATGGGGGTGATTTAACTACTAAAGGGCAGAAAAGCATGGTTCTTGTAAGGAAGATTACTTATACTCAAATGGATGAAAAAAGGAAAAAAGGGGTTTGTTATCATTGTGATGAAAGATGGAATCCTAATCATATTTGCAAGGCCTCAAAAGTGTATTTTTTGCATGGGGAAACTAGTGTTGAGCAAGAAGTGGTTGACAGTAGTGAAGAAGAATTGTTGCCTGAATCTAAAGAAGAAGTGAAGAAGGGCATTGAAGAGCTTGAGGTCTCATTACATGCTATTTCAGGTTGCATTAAAAGTAATGCTATAAAGTTGCTGGGGAAGATTGGCTCCATGTTTGTTGAAATTCTTGTGGACTCAGGATCCACTCATAACTTCCTGGATCCATTGGTAGTGGAATCTGCAAAATTGAAGGTAATAGAAGATGGTGGCTTGCAAGTTAAGGTAGAAAATGGAACCAAAATATTCAGTCAGGGTAAATGTGAAGAGTTGATTAGTATTCAGGGTACTAAATTCAGAATTCCATTTCATGTCTTCACTCTTGGTAGCTGTGACATTGAATTTGGAGTTCAGTGGCTGAAGACATTGGGTCCCCATTCAATGGGATTTTACTAATATGTCTATGCAGTTTGCAGTTAAGGGCAAGAAGTTGTCATTACAAGGTATTAATTCTGATGTGACAGAATGGGAAGCTGGGGCTAATTTGTTGAAGTCCTCTTTTGTTAGGAAGCAAGGGTGGTTATTGCAATTGGTGGCAGTTGAACCAAGGCTGGAAAAAGTTGAGTTGCAAGCTGAAGTAGAGGAAGTGTTGCAGCAATTTGGGTCAGTATTTGAGGAACCAGTGGGGTTGCCACCAGTTAGAGCCTTTGATCACCAGATTCTATTAAAGGAGGGCATTGCACCAATTTCAGTGAGGCCTTATCGATATCCTCACTACCAGAAATCAGACATAGAAAAAATTGTGCAAGACTTGTTGAAGAATGGGGTTATAAGACCTAGTCAAAGTCCATTTTCATCTCCTGTTCTGCTTGTTAAAAAAGCTGATGGAACTTGGAGGATGTGTATGGATTATCGAGCACTCAATCAAGCAACTATCAAAGACAAGTTCCCAATTCTTGTCATTGATGAGCTGCTTGATGAACTTTATGGTGTAAAATTTTTTTCCAAGCTTGATCTCAGATCAGACTATCATAAATAAGGGTAAAGGAGGATGACATACCTAAAACTGGATTTAGAACTCATGAGGGCCACTATGAGTTCTTGGTAATGCCATTTGGGCTTACCAATGCACCTGCCACCTTTCAAGTTTGATGAACCATGTTTTCAAGCCTTATCTTCGAAAATTTGTGTTAGTTTTTTTCGATGATATCTTGATTTATAGCCAAAACATGGTGGAACACCTTGCACATTTGAAAACAGTATTATCTGTTTTACAGCAGTAGTCCTTGTTTGCAAAAAGATCAAAATGCAAGTTTGTAGTTACTGAAGTTGATTATCTTGGGCATATTATTTCTGGGAAGGGAGTAATGGCAGAGCCAACTAAAATTTCTTCCATGCTTGATTGGCCTATACCCAAAACAGTGAAGGCACTAAGAGGGATTTTAGGCCTTACTGGTTACTACAGAAAGTTCATCAAAGGTTATGGATCCATTGCTGCCCCATTAACAATGTTATTAAAAAAGAATTCATTTGTTTGGTCTGTAGAAGTTGAAGAAGCCTTTAATCATTTGAAGGCTGCTATTGCAAAGCCTCATGTCTTGAAGTTGCCAGATTTTTCTAAAGAATTTACAATTGAGTGTGATGCCTCAGGGGTGGGGCTAGGAGCTGTGTTAATGTAGGATAGCCAGCCAATAGCTTTTTTCAGCAAGGCTTTGAAGATCCAGGCATTGTCCTTGTCAACTTATGAAAAATAATTCTTAGCATTAGTATGTGTAGTAGGCAAGTGGAGGCCATATCTGTTGGGTCAAACATTCAAGATTAAAACTGACCAACAAGCACTAAAACATTTATTGGAGCAAAAGGTGGCTACTGAGGCTCAACATAAGTGGATCTCAAAGCTCATGGGGTATAATTTTCATGTCGAGTACAAGAGAGGTAGAGACAACAAAGTTGCTAATGCACTTTCCAGAAAAGAGGAGGAAGAGTCATCAGCTACATTGGCCCTTATTTCATTCCCCACTCCAGTGTGGTTAGAAGAGCTTAAGCAAAGTTATGCATTCTCTGTTGATGTTTCTAATCTTTTGGTTGCTTTACAACAAGGGAAGCAAGTCTCTAAGGAATTTTCTCTTCAACAAGGACTGATTTTCAAAAAAGGGAAGTTGTTGTTAGTTCCTTCATCACCCTTTCATCGAAAGATGTTACAGCATATTCATCATAATCCAGAAGCAGGCCATCTTGGGTATCACAAAACTCTACAGAAGGCTTGATTGGATTTTTACTGGCAAGGAATGAGGAAGGACATAAGGAAGTTGGTGAAAGAGTGCCAAATTTGCCAGATGAATAAGCATGAGACTATGCTGCCAGTAGGGTTACTCCAACCCTTACCTATTCCTTAAAGTCCTTGGCTTGACATTGCCATGGATTTTATTGAGGGCCTTCCAAGCTCAGGTGGTATGTCAGTAATTCTAACTGTCGTGGACAGATTAACTAAATTTGGCCATTTCTTTCAAGTGGCTCACCCTTATACAGCCAGTAGGGTGGCTGAGGTTTTCTTTAGTGGTGTATTCAGACTCCATGGATTACCTAAAACCATTGTGTCTGACAGGGATGTGGCTTTTACCAGTTTATTCTGGAGAGAGCTGTTCAAGATGCAAGGAACTACTTTGGCTTATAGCTCAACTTACCATCCTCAATCTGATCGTCAAGCTGAGGCATTAAATAAGTGTGTGGAAGGATACTTGAGATCCTATGTGGGATCTAAGCCAAAGAGTTGGTGCACGTGGCTGCCAATGGCAGAATGGTGTTATAACACCACTGTACATTCCTCTACTGGTTTTTCACCATTCCAGGCTTTATGTGGGTTCCCTCCTCCCAAATTGTTGGCAGATGTTCCTGGCACTACTGCTAATGCAGCAGTGGATCAGCAATTGAATTCTAGGGATGAGATATTGTCATTGTTAAAGGAGAATTTGAAGAAGGCTCAGGAAAGAATGAAGTTGTTTGCTGATAGAACAAGATCTGAGAGGGTTTATGCAGTAGGTGATTGGGTCTTTCTCAAGTTGCAGCCTTATAGACAAAAGTCTATAGCCATGAGACACAACATGAAGTTGGCCCTGAGGTATTATGGCCCATTTCAGATCCTTGTGAGGAATGGTATGGTAGCTTATAAGTTGAATCTGCCTTCCTCCTAAAAAATCCATATTGTTTTCCATGTCTCATGTTTAAAGAAGAAACTTGGTGATCATATTTTTTCATTGTCTACTTTGCCTCCAGTTGACAAAAAGGGTAGTGTTCAGCCTGAACCAAAAGCAATTTTGGAGCGAAGGGTGAGGAAAGTAGGGAACCATGCCTCTACTGAAGTGTTAGTCAAATGGGTAGGGGCTGCCATTGAGGATAGTTCATGGGAATTGCTTTGGAACCTTAGAGTTTCGTATCCTCATTTGGTGGGCAGCTTCGTATCCTCATTTGGTGGGCACAGTTCTGTAATGTGTCACGGGTGCCTTGTGGGCAAAGCCTTGAATAGGTAGGGATTGTCACGAGTGCTGTGGGCAAGGCTTGAAGAGGGTGAATGGAAGTGCAGTCTGTGTAGAAGGTGAATAACAGAATTAACAGATTGGGAATAACACAAATAATGAAATGAAGTCTTTTAGTGAAACGGTGTGTTTTGGTCTGTTGTAAGGAATAAGTAAAACAACGCGGTTTGTCATTGTTGCAATTCATGCTCTGCGTTTAGCTCTTGGTCCGTTGCGTTTTGAGTATTAGAGCATTACACTGTTTTTCTTCTTCATGACTGCCTCTATACAAGCAGGTGTGATCCTGTAATTGGCATCGAAGAATCATGTAAGACCATTTTTAGAGGTTGAGAATCCCTTGAAGATTCTCTGCAAGATTCGCCATGGAATCTTGATCATTCTTGTGAGTTCTTTCTGTGCTTGTTTGTTGCTTTCCTTTGTGTGATTATGAGTGATTGGCATTGAGGATCTAGAAGGAACCTTACACACCACTTTTCAAAATACAACTAAAATCAATTACATTTTATTGAAGAGATCAACGTAAGTACCATATATAATTGATCATGTGTATATGTAATAATCAGAAAAATTCCAATGGCACTGAATATATTTGAGAATCTTAAGAAACGCCAAAAATGGGAAGATTGCTCCATACCATACATAAGCTAGACTCATTTTGTGATGAATTATTTGCGACGATAACGACTATTTGCGATAAAAACAGACTCATTTTGACAAGAAATAATCATTTTCGTTGAAAATAACCGATCACAAATAATTAAGCAGTTTTCTTGTAGTGGAGCTTTTGATTTTCTAGAAAATCTTAACTAAGTTTGATTTTTTTTTCATCGTTGGAATATTTTATATATAAAAAATAAAGATTGTGGATAGAATGAGTCAAAACTTCACCGACGAAGATATCAAACTTTTTCCTTCTCCTTCACGTGCACCATGCATTACATGCCTTAATTTGCCTCCCTGCAGCCTAGCATTTTCAGCTAAAACACGTGGCTAGACTTCTCTCACCACACGACTTCAAACCATACTAATCTATAAATTCGTGTCTTTTGGTCTCCATTGATTTCAGAAAAGAATCCTCAGCTCGAGAAAGAGTTCTGCTTAGTGCTCTTTCACTTTCCTAAAGAAGTTGTCATTCCAATAAATCGGTTCTCTTAAGCCCAACATGCATTAACGTATAGCTTATCAAGCATATACATTCGCAAACAATATACGTAGAAAAGAAACCATGTTTTATTCCTTCCTATTCTTTACCATGAGGTACGTCAACCATGGTTATGGCTCCTCAGAAAAAATTATGTTGCTGATGCGCTTAACTTGATCACTGCCTTGCTTACCATGCTCATTTTTCTTTTTCCACTCATATTATTCAAGTGGAAACCCCATGGAAAAAACTTCAAGCGAACTCCAACGCTCCCACGGGCCCAACTCCGTGGCCAGTAGCTGGAAACCTCCCAGAACTGTGGAGGAATAAGCCAGCATTTTCGGTGGATACATGGCCTTCTAGAATCACTCAATACGAAAATCGCTTGTATACTTCTAGGAGGTTTTCATGTTATTCCAGTAACTTCACCGAAACTTGCCCGGGAGTTCTTGAAAAAGCACGATATCGTGTTTGCATCAAGACCTCTTTTCATGTCGAATAAATATGCTAGTCATGGCTTTAAGTTGACAACTTTGGTGCCGTGGGGAGATCAAAGGAAGAAGATGAAAAAGTTGGTGGCTTCTAAGATAATTAACTTAGAAATAACTCAGTGGCTACTGTGATTGTTCTTATAGCAAAAGATACATAGGGCGGGACTGTGGCTATACTTGTGCTGCATGTTGATGTTCCTAATCATCATGCTAAGTAAATTGTGAATAAAGATCAAGGAAGTTCTGGATTTTGTGTGCTGACGTGGCAGGTGTTTCGTGCTTTGCTAGGGTTTTGAGACTTTCGATCGCGCTTATTTGGGGATTGGCCTCTTGCCGCTCTCTGGTTCTCTCTCTGGTGGCCTTTCGCTACCGGTGGGTCTGGGATGGGGTCTCTTCCGGTTTCTATTGCGGGGGGAGGTTCTGGGGAAGGGAAGAGTGATGCGGAATCGTTGGGCGCTGGGGGTGTGCGTTCATTTATCCAGGCATTGCAACGTCCTCTGCCGGCCGGTGTCAAAATTTTCACCTGCCTATGCGAAACCAGAGATGATTGATGGTGGTTTGGGTTTTGTGTTCACAAATGCAAAGATGGATAGAGTTGCGGAGGAATTGAAATTTGTGTTGGTTCTCAAATTCCTCTCGGTGAGACCATCGATTGATGTGTTGAGGAGGCACGTTATTAAATCTTGGGGGTTTGTTGAGGTCCCGATGATCAGCTTTATGGATGATTTCCATGTGTTGTTTCAATTGGCTAATGAGAAAGACTATCTTCATGCTTGGGTGAGAGAAGGAAGGGTGGTTGCTGGTTGCCAGCTCATGTTGTTTAATTGGTTGGTGGACTTTGATCTCAAAAAGAAGTTGTCCATTGCTCCGCAGTGGATTTTTCTTCCCGGTTTGCCTCTCCATTTGTACAGGTTAGACGTTTTACAGATTATAGCTTCTCGGTTTGGTCGATTTTTGGGTACTGATAATGCAACACTATATCGAATGAGAGCCACGGGGGCGCGATTGTGTGTGGAGGTTGATCTCCTAGAGGAACCTATTGAGGGATTTCCTTTAGTTATGGCCATAAAAGTCAATTTTGGTAGGCTGTGGTTTGTAGGAGTGGGGAGAGGGGGAAGAAAGGTATTGTGAGAAAAGAGGGGAAGCGTGTGACTCGTAAAGATGGGGAAACGATAGAGTGGAAGGTAGTGGGAAAAAAGAATGTGGTGGATAAAAAGGGTGTGGGAGGAGAGACTTTGATGTTAATTGAAGGGGATATTAGTGTGCCTTTTGGGGAGGGGACTAGTGGTCAAGCAAAGGTGGATATGGATGGGGCTGGAGTAAGTAATTCAAGGGAGGATCTGGAGGAGGGAGAGATGAAGGAGGGACCTGATATGGGTGTTATGGTAGTTGCGGTTGCTGTGTTTGATGATGGAGTAGAGAGAACCATAATGAACTTGGATGAGGGTGGTGAAGTTGGGAAGAGGAATAGTGTTGATGAGTTTTCTAATGGTGAGGGGTTAAATGAAATTGAAGTGCAGGAAAAGTGTGGTTTGGACCAAAGTATAAGTGATGTGCCGAGTGGAATTGGGAGTGGAGTGAAGGAGGGGTATGTATCGGTAGAGGTGAGAGAGGCACCGAGTGTTGTGTTGGATGAAGAAGATCAGGAAGTCAATATTAGTATGGATGGTGAATGTGGTCTTCCAGTTATTGGTATAGAAGTGAGAAAATCTAACAAGTTTGAAGTACTTTCTGATGGGGATGGGGATAATGGCTTCGATGTACAAAAGGGTTATTGTTTAGATCTGGGCCGGTACAGGTGTGGGTATGGAGTTAGTGCTACGAAAATCTCGAAGGGCAAAGGCCCTCCCTCAAAAAATTAAATTTATAATTGATAATATTCTAGTTTGGAATATTAGAGGGTTGGGCACGTCAAAAAGTTGGGTAAGGAAACTTATTCGTAAAGTTTGATATTTCCATATTGGTTATCTCGGAGCCGTTTCAAAGTGTGGAGAATTTACAAAGGTGGTCTCGCTTTATCGGGTTTCCACAGTATAATTCGAATATGGAAGCAGGTGGTAAAATTTGGGTCTGTTGAAAAGAGGACATGGAAATGGATCTTGTTGGTATTTCAAATCAGTCTATTACTGGATTGTTTTCAAAAAATGGTGTTATTTTGTTAGGGACTTTTGTGTATGCGAAGTGCACTCAGGCTGAACGTAAAGATTTATGGGAACATTTGAGTGGTATCTCGGGTGTGGGGGTGCCATGGATGGTATTGGGTGATTTTAATATTATAAGGGCGGATGATGAATGTATTGGTGGGAGACCGAGACCTCTTGGTGCGATGGAAGAGTTTAATGGATGTATGAATAGGTGTGGGTTGATAGACTTCAGATTACATGGAAAACAAATGTCTTGGTGCAATGGCCAATCAAGTCTGGCAAGAAGTTGGGCAAAACTGGATCGTGTACTTGTGAATAATTTGTTTTTGTCCAAGTTTGGTGATGCCTCGGCAGAATTATCAAGTCAAAAGTCTTCTGATCATTCGCCAATTGTTTTAAAGCTAGTTTCGGGGTTTGTGAGGTATGGTCCTTCTCCTTTCCATTTTCAAAATATGTGGATCTCACATGCTGATTTTTTAAATGTTGTGGAAATTTCTTGGAAGGAACCGACAATGAGTAGTAGTGGTTTACTTATATTAGCTGAGAAATTAAAACGGTTGAAGAATAAATTGAGGAGCTGGAATAAAAGTGTTTTTGGAATAGTAGATGGGATTATTCTGGAGCTAGAGAAACAGATTGAGATACTAGAAAGGGTGCTACAATCAAATTTTTCCGTGGAAGTGGAAGAGGAATTTTTGGTGACTAAGATGGAGCTTGAGGTCTAGAACTTAAGGGAAGATACTCGGTTGGCACAACAGGCAAAAAATAAGTGGGGATTAGAAGGGGATCGTAATACAAAATTTTTCCATGTCGTTATTGCGCAAAGGAGAAAAAGGGCTTGTGTGACACAAATGAGGCTTCCAGATGGTCGTGTTCTGGATTCCATAGAAATAGTGCATGAGGAAGTGGTTCGATATTTTGAGCATTTCCTTTTGCAGGAAGAGGTGGTAGATTTACCAAATCTGGACCATTTGTTCCCTCATGTTTTATCAATAGCAGATAGTCGGGATTTGATGGTGGAGCCAACGGAAGAGGAAGTAAAAGTAGTTCTTTCATCGATTAGTGCGGACAGCAGCCCAGGGCCTGATGGTTTTGGGTCTGCTTTTTACTTGGCATGCCCGAATTTGGTGAAAAATGATATTATGGCTGCTGTAAAAGAATTTTTTCAAGGTATGGAGTTTCCTAGATTTTTTACTGCATCGTTTATTGTCCTTATTCCTAAAGTGGAAAGCCTGCAAAGTTTTGATAAGTTCCGACCTATAAGTCTTTGTAACGTCATCTATAAGGTGTTTTCTAAACTTCTAGTTAATCGAATGTCTGGGATACTTGGAAGTATTATTTCACCTAAGCAGGGGGCATTTGTGAAGGATAGGAACATTTTTTAGAATATTTTCCTTGCCCAAGAGATGACACGTTTACTGAATAGGAAGGTCAGGGGTGGAAATATCATGCTGAAAATTGACATGAGTAACGCATATGATAAGTAGATTGGCGTTTTCTATATCACGTGCTACAAGCTATAGGGTTCCTAGATTACTTTTGGAAGCTGATTGATAACTGTGTCTCTACAGTTTGGTTTTCAATTATGATGAATGACACTTTTCGGAGTTTTTTTAAGTCAAGACGAGGGCTCTGACAAGGTGATCCGTTGTCGCCATATCTCTTTATTCTTATGGAAGAAGTATATTCAAGGCTGCTAAATAAAAGGTTGGTGGAGGGAGGTATTCAGCCTTCTTCTCATCTTGTTAATGCTCCAAGAATTAATCATCTATTGTATGCGGATGATGTGGTGGTATTCATGAATGGTAGCAAGCAATCGGTTAGATGTTTGATGGGTGTTTTGAAAGACTATGAAGGCCGGTTAGGGCAGGGAGTGAATTATGAAAAATCTGCTATTTTTGTATCCAAGCATTTTCCAGGCAGCAGAACTAGGGAGATACTGAGTGAAACTGGTTTCTCTGAGGGCAGGTTTCCTTTTACGTATTTGGGAGCACCAATAGTGGAGGGTCGATCACAAATTAGGCATTTCATGCCTTTATTGAAGAGAGTAGAAAAGAAATTATCAGGTTGGAAGAGTAGGCTTTTGTCCCAAGGGGGAAGATTGATTTTATTGCGGCATGTTCTTACGAGTTTACCACTTCATTTACTTTTGGTTTTGTAGGTGCCTAAAGCAGTTATTACTAAGCTGAATGGATTATTTGCAAAATTTTTCTGGGGGGGAGCAAGATGGTAAAAGTAAAAAACATTGGAGAGCTTGGGACAAGGTGTGTTTGCCCGTGGAGGAAGGGGGAATTGGGGTGAGAAAGCTTGAAGAGGTACAAAGATCTTTGTTTTCAAAATTTGGTTGAAATTTGTTGACTAAGGAGTATCTTTGGTCAAAATTTTTTAAGGCTAAATACATTAAACTGGGGCATGTTTCTTTGTCCCTGGATGATAATAAGGGTTCAAGGTTTTGGAGGAAAATAGTGGAGAGGCTTCCTATTCTTTTGCAAAATTCTAAGTGGAAGGTCCGTGCTGGAAATATTTCTTTGTGGTTTGATAATTTTCTAGAGCAAGGGCCGTTATGTAATGCGTCTGAAATGGTGGAGGAGCCAAGTATTACAATTAGAGAATTGGTTGTAAATGATAGGTGGGATGCCGAGAGACTTGAGATGTTGGTGGGACCATAAAAAGTAAGGGAGGTTATGAGACTGGTTAGAGAGTTAAGAAATGAGAAGGATGTTTTGGTTTGGCTTCCAGATAAACAGGGGACGTTTTCGAGAAAATCGGCATGGCAGGTTCTAAGAATTAAGATGCAAAGATTTGATTGGGCAAGACGGCTTTGGCATAGTCTTATCCCGAAAAAAATGTCTATTGTTATGTGGAAAGCATCATTTGGTTGTTTAAGTGTGGATGAGAGAGTTCATCGGCTGGGCATTCCTATTGTTTCAAGATGTAATTGTTGTGTGGAGGGACATGAGGAAGACTTGAAGCATGTGCTTGGCAAAGGTGAATTTGAATAGGAAATCTGGAAAAAAGTTTCGGGTGAGGTAGGTGTCCCTTTCTTGGCACAACAATCTTGGAGGGACAGAATACATTTGTGGTTTTCTAGGTCGTCTAGAAATTCCCAGGTTGGTATTTTGTTAGGTTTACTCCCTGTTGTGGTTACATGGAGACTATGGAGAAGGCGCTGTGTTGCACGCATGGAAGGAAATATGAATCTATCCAGCAGGTATGGTGAAGCTCTGTTTTAGTGTGGGTGAAGCTCCTTGCTTCTGAACCCAAAGTGAAGAGGATGTCTACGCAAGATTTAAAAATATTGTCAAGGTTGGAGATGCAACCGGTTCAACATCGGCCTCCTAAAGTTGATATTGTTAGATGGTTGAAGCATCCTATTGGAAGATTGAAATTGAACTTAGATGGGAGTTCTTTTGGGAATCCGGGTCCTGGTGGGGGAGGTGGAGTTCTTTGGAATCAAGAAGGGAGGTTAGTTTTTGCTTTTTCAAAATTCTTTGGCTCTTGTACTAATAATGAAGCGGAGCTTCGGGCAGTTATTGAAGGAATAAAAATATGCCGGCAGCTGGGTTTTTTTTCCATAGATATTGAATGTGATTCTTTAATTGTGATGTCTTGGTTGAGGGGTAGAGTTTGTATAGTGTGGTACCTTTGGGATTTCTGGGATCATTTGTTGACTTTGTTGGTTGGGTTTGAACTTTCTATCACTCATATTTTTAGGGAAGGGAATAAAGTGGCTGATGAATTGGCTAGAGTTGGGGCTTTGGGGGAGGAGTTACTCGTGTTAGAGGCAGTGGATTTACCACGTGAGGTGTGAGGTTTGTACAGGTTAGATTTAATGGGTACGGCTTATATTAGGCATCAGTTTTAATTTTCGGCATTTTTTGATTTTGAGGTTTCGTTTGTCAATGTTGGTAGTTTGTTGAGTGGGTTGGGTCTTATTGTTATGATATTCTTCCGCCATAAGTGAGGGTTTATTAATAAATGTGGGGAGGGGTCACTCGTGGACTTGTGACCCTGACTCTTTCTAAAAACAAAAAAACTCGATGGCTACTCAATAAGAGGACCGAAGAAGTTGATAATCTTGTTCGTTTCATTTATAATCAATGTAAGAATGTTGCGATTGATAGCCTTCCTAATGATCAGTCAATTAGTGGTTCAGTCATGGAAGTGAGACTTGTTGCACATCATTACTGTGGAAATGTCATTAGGAAGATTATATTCAACAGAAGGTACTTTGCAAAGGAAAAAAGGATGGAGGACCTAGAGTTGAGGAAGAAGAACGTATTGACTCACTTTTCACCATACTCGTCCATCTTAATGCATTTGCTTTATTGGATTACTTGCCATGCTTAATAGCACTAGATTTAGATGGTCATGGGAAGATTGTAAGTGAGGCAATGAAGATCGTTACTAGTTATGAAGATCCGGTCGTCGATGAGAGACTACGGCAATGGGGAGACGGGGGGAAGACCAAGGCCGAGGACTTGCTCGACACTTTCATTTTGGCAAAGGATTCGAATGGGAAAGCAGCTTTTATAATGGAAGAGATCAAAGCTCAAATCACAGCAAGATAAAAATTAAATATTAATAAGAACACCTAATACCATGCATTTTAATATATAACATTGCAAGATACTTCACGTCTTTCACAAACCCTAGATTTTGTTTTTCTCTCCTATTCTAAATATCCATACTATTAATAGTTTTGTAGAAAATATCTAAATTTAAATAAATGATTTATATATATCTAATTTGAACAGTTATTCCTCGAACTTCACCCCCCCCCCCCAAAAAAAAAACACCATTAATAATAAGATTTAATTGGATTGTTTTCATTTCTTATTCACATTACACCCTGCACATTGGATCCACATCACACAAGCTTGCCTCACTTCTGTTTCTTATTCAATACTTCTTAATGGAGAACCTCAGAAAAAGTTTGTACCTTCGAGAAGCCTAAGACAAGGAGATCCCTTGTCACCCTATTTTTTTATTCTATGTGCATAAGCCCTCTCTTCTCTCCTCAAACATGCTAAGGCATGTGGCAGTTTAACTCTTGTGGCTATTGGCAGAGGTCCAGTTAAAGTAAACCACCTCTTCTCTGCTGATGATAGCCTTTTGTTCTGCCAAGCTAAGTATGAGGAAATTAAGTGTGTCCTTAATATCCTTGAGTTATATGAGAAAGGATTAGGACAGGTTTTAAATAAGGACAAGTCTGCCATTTATTTTAGTAAGAACATTGCCTTGATGACCCAACAGTAGATCCTGCATCTAGCAGGTGTCCAATCCACCTCTAGTTTTGAGAAATACCTTGGTTTACCTTCTTTGGTGGGTAGAAAGAAGATAGCCTCCTTCCACTCTTTAATTGATAGAACTTGGTCTCGGGTTACTAATTGGAGGACCAAATTTCTCTCTGCAACAGGAAAGGAGATATTTCTCAAAGCTGTGCTTCAAGCTATTCCCACCTATGCAATGGGGATGTTCCTTTTACTAGCCTCTATAACAAGGAAATTGAACCAAATACTAAGGAAGTTTTGGTGGGGTTTCAATGAAGACTCTTCAAAAATTCAGTGGGTCAACTGGGAGCATCTTAGTTGCAGGAAGGATATGGGAGGGCTTGGATTTCTAGATCTGAGATGCTTCAACATTGCCTTACTCTCCAAATAGTCTCATTGGAAAAGCAACCTCATTTAACTCCCCTGGTTCAAGCTTGCTAATCAGTTCTGCCCAGATATTAAAAAACAAATCACTGTGAGAAGAAAATTTTTGCACTTTCTTTGGACCTTGACACCAAACATCTTGAGCACTACTGCATCCCCATAAAGCATGGCCAGAAGTCTTAAGTTCCCTCTTGCATATTAAACAGATGCTATCCTTTACCACCTTTCTTCTTTTCAGGTTAGCCATAGTGGGCAAGACTTCACTGCATGCCCTCCAAACAAACATTTGTGTGGCAGGAGGTACCTTGAGCTTCCAAATGGACCTCCACACTTGGCCGTTCTTTGCTCTGCCTGAATATTCTCCTACTTGCTCTCTTTCCAATTCTTGGCCAAGATAGTATCCACTTTTAATTGTGTAGCTGCCATTAGGAGTAAATTGCCAAGTAAGTTTGCCTTCTCTTCCTCCTCAGCTGATGAGAATTGCCTTTATGCCCTCTATTTCCTGATGAGTGAAGAGTTCAGATAGGAGAGATTCCTGCCATATCTTCTGTTGAGGATCAATGATGTCACTGACTTTATCACACCAGCAGTCAACATCTCGAGGAGTCAAAATTTTTGTGCTGGTAAAGATGGTATCCATCTATCTTGCCAGATGTTAATCTTCTGTCCATTTCCAACCCTTCAAATGAGGCCTTTTTTTAACAATGTTAAGCCAGTATTTATTCCTCTCCATGCAAAAGAAGGCCCAACTCCCAGCTTTGCATCAAGCAAATTTCCTTGGTTGAAATACTTTTGCTTTAGAATTTGTGCCACTAGAGATGTAGGATTTTGAAGGATCCTCCAGTAGGTTGTCTCTTCATAATGAGGCTCTCCAGAAGGAAGTTGGTGCTAACTCTGAGAATATGGCAAGAGTTCACAGATGGACAAAGCCTGCAATAGGTTGTCTTAAAGTGAATTGGGATGCAGCTGTGCAATCGAGGATAGGAAGGATTGGCATTGGAGTACTTATCAGAGATCATCAAGGCCTTGTGATAGGTGCCCTGCGTGCTAACAGACCCTTGAGAGGCAGTGTTTTTTATGCTGAAGCATATCGGCTAGTTTTGGCATATGTTTTTTGCAAGGAAATTAGAATAAGGCACTTATGTTTGGAGGGGGATTCTAAACAGGTAGTGGACCAAATGAACCAAGATAGTCCTAACTGGAGCTTAGGTGGTTGTCTCATATCAGATGCAAACTGTTCTAATCTCAACTGCTGATTGGTCTATTTCACATGTATATCGGGAGGCTAACATCGCAGCTCACAGGCTTGCTCAAGCGGCTCTCGAGTGCACTGAAGACTTGTATGATATCGAGATATGCCCCTCTTGTATTCTTCATGTGGTTACCGAGGAAATGAGTCAATGATCCTATCTATTTTCCTTTGTAATACTGGTTTTCTTGTATGTGCTCGATGTTGATTAATGAGATCAGTTTCTTATAAAAAAAAAAAATTGGATTGTTTTCAATAATTAATATCTATTAATCATTTACTTGAATTGTTTTCAATCATGTGCGTGCAGGAACTGATGCTTGCAACAGTGGATAATCCTTCCAACTGCATAGAGTGGACACTAGCAGAAATGCTCAACTAACTGGAGCTCCTCCAAAAAGCTGTAGAAGAAATTGACAGGGTAGTTGGAAAGAAGAGATGGGTTGATGAATCCGATATTCCACAGCTCAATTATGTCAAGGCTTGTGCAAGGGAAGGTTTCCGGCTTCACCCAATTGCACCATTTAACTTCCCCCATGTCTCAATGCAAGACGCGACTGTGGCTGGCTATTTCATCCCCAAAGGAAGTCATGTCATCTTGAGCCGATATGGTCTCGGCCGCAACCCTCGCGTTTGGAAAGAACCCTTGAGGTTCAAACCAAATCGACATCTGAAGAAGAAGGAGGATGGATCGTCGATGGCCGATGATCAGGAGGTGGAACTTGCAGAGCATGAGCTGGGCTTCATTTCGTTCAATACGGGAACGCGAGGTTGCAAGGGCATCGCGCTTGGCTCTGCCATGACTGTGATGCTTTTGGCAAGGCTTCTTCAAGGATTTTCATGGAGTTTGCCGCCAAACCAAGAGAAGATTGACCTCTCTGATTCCATGAATGAACTTTTCATGGCCAAACCCTTACGTGCACATGCAAACCCACGTCTGAAGGCTTCACTTTATCCCGCTTGATAATAATTATCTGGAAGAGTAGTTCTATTTATAAGTCAGGGTGGAGAACACGTCGCGCGTATACGTACCATGCATTGACATGTCATTGGTATTGAAGTTGACATGTCAATTCGATGCAATTGAGATTTCAGTTGGAAAGTTGTATCTGTGCCTACAATATGCTTTTTTATTGGTTAAGTTAAAAAGAATTTCTACGTTTTAGTTGGAAGCGCTAATCATCAGTAATTTGCTGTACGTACGTACGTCCTTGCAATGTATGCAATAATCAATAAAAAAATGTCTTATCAATAAATTATTTAGTTATTATAAACAGAGCATGTCATGCAACTATGTTAAGAAATATTTCACTTGTTTCGTGAGAAGACACGACCGAGAAACATCTTAATCGATCAACATGATTATTGTTACAACAAAAACACTAATTCGAAATCAAATATTTGCGACGAAGATGATCAGTTAATTTTTGTAGTTATGGTTAAAGCGAATGTATATATACGATCATCATGCAACGTCATCAAAGAACCCCGAGTTAATGACTAATAAGCTGGATGGTGAGGAATAAAGACACGACAACAATTTTCTTACCATTATTGATGACAGAATTAATGACTTGAAAAAAAAAAAAAAACTGCATTCACTACAATAGAAACCCCCTGTTGGGTTGAAAAATTCCATCCCAAAAGCGTCGGATTTCATCCCAGAAGACATTTAGGGATGAAAAAATTCCGTCCCTAATTTATCACAATAGGTATGTCGTGAAAGACAATCCGGGATGAAAAAAAAATCGTCATAGAAAATATCTTTTGGGATGAAATTTTTCCGATCCATTCAAAGTTTGTTCGAACGGGATAATTTTTTGGGAAGAAGTCATTTCGTCCCTAACAAACATTCGAATGGTCAACTTTCATTCAAACATACAATATTGTTCAAATTGTTATGATATGAGACTTGTATTTGAACACTTTTGTCACATTCGAAAGGGATGTGAGGTCGTTCAAATATTGAAGACATGACTGTTCAAATAAGATTGACGTCTGTTCGAATGTCAAGACTCCTAAAATAAGAAGTAAAATTAGATTGATGGTATAGCAAATAAAAGAGTGAATGAAATTAATATAATGAAATAATGCATTACCTGGTATATAGGCTCCTTAGTATGGAGAATAAAGTTGTGTTCTGTACGATACAATTTTCCTTATTCTTAAGTGATGTTTCTATTTTAACATGAGTAATTTAAAAAATCGATATAAACATTCATATGACAAAATTTTTAGGTCATCACTTCTCGAACTTTAGATACTGTTCACTCATTGTTACTGCACTTGTCGAGGCTTGAGAGATTGTGTAGTGAAGTAACGAAGAAAGCCACACATTTCTTCCAGATAATTCTTCGTTCGAACATCTACAAGACAAGAAGCCAATATAAACTTACTATTAGTTGTCATGTAAATTAATTACTAGATATTAACTTTTGTTTTGTGACATGTTATATATTTTAATATAGTTTTTTTTTATCTACTTAATGGTTTTACAAAATGGGCATCACGTAAAAATGTTTACATATGATCAGTTTTTATATTTAATCATGAAACTAAAACAATGTAAGTAAGAAACAGGCACTATCAGTTTGACCAATATGTTTTTGTTCGAACGAAAGATTTTTGGTTCCAACAACGTCCAATACTTCATGCCCAAACTATATACGATTCTTTTGCCAAAATGCCCATTCAAACTACAATTATATGTTTGAATAGAAATTTATGTTAGTTCGAATGGTGTACCATCAGTTCAAACAGTAAATCTATTTGGGGACAATGCATTATCGTCCCAAATTCTTCCGTTCAAATGTCAAGTATCTTGTTCAAATGATAATCGGACTGATGAGACTTTCTGACACGAATGAATAATTTCGTCCCTAAAAGTGACATTTTGGGATGAAAAGAATTTCTTAAAGTATATATTATCCCTTATTCAAATAATAAACAATTTATTAACTCCTAGCAAACAATTGAAAAACCGTAACAATAAAATATCACAAGCTACTTATGTGATAATGTAAATTCATTGCAAATATAGTTGTTTTTAATTTCAAAATCTCACATAATCATTTTTCAATTAAAATAGAGCTATAAAATGGATGGTGAGTATATTGTTACGCAATTCTTAATACCAGCTACTTCTGTTGGGCCTTTCGCCTTCTAGTGCCTTGAAGATAAATGAGCCCTACATAATAAGGAGTGGCCTTTACTAAGCCCATGGCCCCATTTGAGGAATGAGATCCAAAAGTAAAAGGGATTCGCCAGTTCATAAGACCTTTGCGCACATATAGGCATTATTAAGGCCTTCAGATCTGGTACCGCCTTAACAACAAGGCAGACAATGCGCGATAGTAATGTATGCCGAATGGCATCCATCTCATGGAGGATCAATTCAAGGAAGCTTAAATGCTGATGACCACACACCAAGAAATGAGGGAAAAACCAAACCAAAAAGAGGGAGTTACCAAGTCGAGGCAACAAACCCTACTGATTGAGGTCCGCGCCCGAAGAACTTAAGCTGATAACTCATGGGAGCGTAGAAAAATTCTACTGACTTAGGCATTAGAGGAGTCCCTCATCAAAATCCGAGCCAATTTTCTTTCCTTGTTTCTAGGTTAAGCGAATCATAAGGAAGACTTGTGAAACACATTCTCAACAATTGGTGCCGTATGTGGGATACACAGAGTTCAATGTGTCTTTCACATGCTTACAAGTTACAACAACAGGCTCTCAAGCAACTCGCGATCAGGAAACTACCTCTACAAACGAACAAACGAACAATGGGATGGAGAGGAGATTTGCATAAATGGAGGAAAGATAGAAGAAGATGACCTTGGAGATGGAGACTCTACAAAAAGAAAACGAGGCTCTGAGACGTAGAGACTTGGGTATTGGAGGAGATGTAGTGCCGAACCAAGAGCATTATAAGGGAAAATCGCAGAGCAAAGAGAGGCCAAACTTGAGCTACGAGGAGGAAAAAAGAAAGATACACAACAACCTAAGTGGCCTCATGGAAAAATACGAGGAAATGACCAGGAAGGTATCTTCATCCATTGATAACCTACTTAGTAGCACAAATCTATAGTATAGCGCGACAATCATGGTAGTCTCGCTCCCACAAAAATTCAAGGTCCCGTAGATTGAACTGTATGACGGGTCTAAAGATCTCGTAGAACATCTGAAAATGTTTAAGGCACACATGATGCTCCTTGGGTTTCCGGGAGATATTGAATGTCAGACCTTCCCCCAAATAGCCTATACCTTATTTCCTCTGCTGAGGGAAAGGCGTCCTCTCATTTCCACCTTATTCTTTATTTCTTTTATCTTTCCGCACTAGGTTAGAAGTTACTAAAATTGGGTAGAAAAACAAGTCTTGCACCTAAGAGCCATAGGTTTCTCTTGTAACTTGTAAAGCATACTTGCATTTTAATGCAAGGAAAAAAGAAAAAAAATGCTTCCTCTTGAGAAGATAGAAAGACATTGATGTCGTTTATCCCACTATGTTTTCGCTTTACCTAACCTAAAATCTTGTAATTGGGGATATTGGTCTCTTCTGCGAACATTTTAGGCAAACAAATTGCAGTGCATCACCAATAAACATCGCCTCCAGCAATGTCACCATAGTTCATATAGCTAACTGTTAAAAACCATCATTTAAGATGGTACCCTCTTTGAGGAGAATGGATGGGGACCCATTTTTTAGTCACAACTAGATTGATTTTTCACTTTTGTACTGCATTTTTTTTAAAAGGTTTTATTGCATTTATCGTAATGTGGTATTTGTTGAGAAATCCCACCCACTTCTCATATACCTTGATCTATTTATGTTAATGAAATACTTGCTTGATTAGAAAAAAAAAAAAGGAAGACAATCCACTTTATGTACAATAAACCTCCGAATTAATGTTTTATTAATGTATTTGTGTCTTAAATAAGTTGGCAAGAGATATTTTAACAAAATATCAACTCTTTAAACAGAACATGCCTTGAAATGCCCCGTCCCCAAGGGTTCAGAGAGTTAACTCATGTTACCTGATAATCAACTCCAACACTGCTAATATACTTCCAAAAGCTCCAAATGAAACGTAAACACTTCTAATTTAAATAATCACACAAACTCATTTATCAAATCCTCGATACAGTAGCCCAAAAAAATATCAATTTCTCTACAAGTCACTTAAACTCACATTTCAACAATATAATTATAGACTCTAAATTCCCAACATTATAAAGAAATTTTGATTCAAACTAATTTCTTCAATATAATCAATTCTTCAAAATACCATGTCATCAGAACACAATGAAATTTCTTAACAACAATCTTCAATACTCATCGAATCTTTCTATTCTTAATCCACTATTCCTAAGTTATCTCACCCAATGCTTCATAGTCTTGATGCTCAGCTAAAATACCCAAAATCATTTGAAAATATTGGAGATAAGGGGGTGAGTTATCAACAACTCAGTAAGCAGAGAAGATATACTAGTATGTAAATATGAGCATTTATCAAAATGCTGAACAAAATATTTTCTCTCAGAATGCAGAATCAGCAAACTTGTTTTCAGAATGCCAAATCAAAACATGTTACCAAAAATATAAGAGCGAAACTTTCAGAAAACATTCTTATTCAAAATTTCCTTGGCATAGCATAACTGAAACATCCTATCAGAACAAAATTTCATATTTAACCCCCGTGGTAGGGTTGTGCATTCTATGGAAAGCCAAGCAGAACATAAATCACCATGAATATCAAAGCGATTGCACTCAAAACAGAAAACCACTATTATATCCTATGGTGGGCCAGATGTCACTATTATATCCCGTGACAGGGCCATATGTCACTATTGTATCCCGTGACAGGGCCAGAGTTCACTATTGTATCCCATGACATGGCCAAAGGTCACTATTGTATCTCGTGATAGGGCCAGAGGTCACTATTGTATCCCGTGACAGGGCCAGAGGTCACTATTGTATCTGTGACAGGGTCAAAGGTCACTATTACATCCTGTGACAGGGCCACATATCAGAGCAAAACAGAATCAGAATTAGACTCAGAATCAGAACAGAATTAAAAGTAGAGTTAGAACAGAATCAGAACCAGAGTCAGAACAAAATCAGAACCAGAGTCAGAACAGAATTAGAATTAGAGTCAGAACAGAATCAGAACATTATGCCAAAGGTTTTTCAGATGTCACATCATATCAAAACAGAGTACTCAAATTTAGATGATTTCATATTTTCCAAAACAGATTCAGAATATCTTCATGTCATATGCAAAAATTATCAATTTTCATATCCGCTCATATTTTTCTGAGTTCAATAACCAGAATGTCAAAAATAAGCTCATGTCTACACCAGTCATGCCAGAAAATACTTTATTCTTATACAGAGTCTCATGAGCATTGCAGAATAAATAATTGAGATTGTTTAACATTTCTTTTCAGAACACAATATGCACATTTTCAAAATTGACCTTAGTCTATTTTATTTTTATGCAAAATCTAGCATAGGTATCCCGTTTACCTGGACTTCTTAGCTTGTTCAAAAATTCTCCACAACAGTACTGAACAATTGTCAATCGTCACCTATAAAAATTTATGTAACTTAAAAAAATCTCTAGTGAACAGATAAATCTCATATTACACCTGAAGTACCTATTTTATTCCTCAATACTTAAAATTCTCTTAACTCTAAATATCATCACTTTCTAAATTCATCAATATCCACCATAACCAACGTCAAAGTCAAAATACCAATATTTAAACCCGAAATAGCCAACCAGACTACAGAAGATTTGTTAGTGCAAAAATATATTTAAATCTCAAGAAATTTTTTGGAAAATTACTTATAGTGCTAAAATATAATTTTCGGAGGATTAAGGAGGTGCTAGAAGTGGCGGCACAACAATGCAACAGTGCAAAAATGGACAAGGGTCATGGGTATCAAAACTCAACTTTTGAACGAGGACAAACGAAGACTTGGGATGGCCAGGGAAGGGCTTAGGGGTGTTGGTGAAACTACTGGTGGTGGTGGTTGGCCGTGGGTGGCGGTGTGGGCGGCGGTTGGAGGCTAAAACACCCAAATCAGAAATGGGGATGGAGGGGCTTCAAGGGTGGCGGATCAGAGTTGAGGAAGGGTGGTTTAGGTAGCTAAAGGGTCGACGGTGGTGTGGTGAAGAGCTGACGGCGAATGGCGAAGGCACGGCGGCGCGGAAGCAAAATGAAGCCGCGCCTTGAAGCCTTGCGTGGGGGAGATTGGTGGCACAGGAGGGGCTGAAAACAGAGGGGGGTGGCAGGAGAATGGAAGGGTCGGTGACGGCAAAGGGCGGCGCACGGCGGCGCACTGAGCAGACGAAGAAACGGACGGGGGAGAGGGGAGGGGTGTCGAGCGCGGGAGGAAAGAAGCAGAGGAAAAAGGAGGAGAAAAGTAAAGAGAAGAAGAAAAAGAAAATGAGTGAAAAAAAAAAAGTGAGGGAAAGAAATGACGTCCAATCCTCACAACTTAGGTCACAAAATTGATTCAACGAAAAGCATTTCAAAATAGTATGTTGAATAAAATGATTTAAACGTAGGGACTAGTTAAAATAGAATAATAATAAAAATCCAACAATACAATAATTTTAAAGTGAAATACTAAACTAATTTTAAGTAAAGAACAATTTAAATGCAAAATAATAATTAATACCAAGAAACCACATCATAAAAAATTTCACAACTTAAAAATTATAAAATAAATCCAATGAAAAATCCGATAAATTTCAAACAAGAGAACCAATATTTAAAATAATTAAAATAATCATTCAATTAAAATACACTAAAATACGGGGTATCACATGCCTAGTCTTTGACAACTAAATAATTCCAATCCGATATTAATGAGATAAGTATATATTATCCCTTATGGCCTTATTCAAATAATAAACAATATATTAACTAGGGCTGCAAACGGGCCGGTCCGGTCCGGCGATGGACCGAAAATTTTCGGTTCATTATTTTTCCGGATCGGACCGGACCCGGTCCAGTCGGTCCGCCCTCTTTTTTTTTTTTTAAATAATTAATAAAAAAATTTATTTAAAATACTAAATTAAATTAAGTGACTTATTAATGTGGATTATGTAACAAAATCAATAAAAAAAATATTTTATATGGTCAATGATAATAAATTAGATAAAAATTATATTATTAATTTATATAATTACTATATAATTAACTAATTGATATTATATATTTATTAATTCATAGAATATTAACAAGTGTTAATAGTATATTTAAAATTTTATATTGTTAATAGTGATAGGTTAAATGAAGATATATATAAAATATTGTTAATTTATAGAATATTTACAAGTATTAATAATATATTTAAAAATTTATATTGTTAATTGTACAATTATTATATATAAAATATATATAAAAAATATATTTTTTTTAATTTTTCATTCAGTCCGGTCTGGTCCGGTCCGGTCCGAAAAAACTGTGGACTGTGGACCGGACCGAATGATTTCGGTCCTCTAAAATATGGACCGGACCGGACCGGTCTAAGTCTCGGTCCGGTCCGGTCCGGACCGAAACGGTCGGTCCGTTCGGTCCGATCGGACCGTTAATCACCCCTAATATTAACTCCTAGCAAACAATTGAAAAACTGTAACAATCAATTATCACAAGCTACATATGTGATAATGTAAATTCATTGCAAATGTAGTTGTTTTTAATTTCAAAATTTCACATAATTATTTTTAATTTAAAATAGAGCTATAAAATGGGTGGTGAGTATATTGTTACGCAATTCTTAATATCGGTTATTTGTGTTGGGCCTTTCCCCTTCTAGTGCCTCCATCATAAATGAGCCCTGCATAATAAGGATCGACCTTTACTAAGCCCATAGGCCCATCTGAGGAATGAGATCCAAAAGTAAAAGGGATTCGCCAGTTCATGAGACTTGCATGCACATATAGGCATTATTAAGGCCTTCCAATCTGGTACCGCCTTAACAACAAGGTGGACAATGAAGGATAGTAATGTATATGCCGAATGACATCCATCTCATGGAGGAGCAATTCAAGGAAGCTTAAATGTTGATGACCACGCACCACAAAATGAGGGAAAAACCAAACCAAACCAAAAAGAGGGAGTTACCAAGTCGAGGCAACAAACCCTATTGATCGAGGTATAAGCCTGAAGAACTTATGCTGATATCTCATGGGAGTATAGAAAAACTATTGACTTAGGCATCGGAGGAGTCCCTCGCTGAAATTTGAGCCAATTTTCTTTCCTTCTTTGTAGGTTAAGCGAATCATAAGGAAAACTTGTGAAACACATTCTCAACAATTGGTGCCGTATGTGGGATACGCAGTGTTCAATGTGTCTTTCACATGCTTACAAGTTACAACAACATGCTCTCAAGCAACTCGCGATCAGGAAACTACCACTACAAATATGCAAACAAACAATGGGATGGAGAGGAGATTTGCAGAAATGGAGGAAAGATGGGGGAAGATGACCTTGGAGATGGAGACTCTACAAAAAGAAAGCGTGGCTCTGAGATGTAGAGACTTGGGTACTGGAGGAGATGCAGCTTCAAACCAAGAGCTTTATGGAAAATTAATGAGCCACGAGGAAAAAAGAAAAATACACTACAACCTAAGTGACCTCATGGAAAAATATGAGGAAATGACCAGGAAGGTATCTTCATACATTGATAACCTACTTAGTAGCACAGATCTATCGTATAGCCCGACAATCATGGTAGTCTTGTTCCCACAAAAATTCAAGGTCCTACGAATTGAACTGTACAACGGGCCTAAAGATCCCGTAGAACATCTGGAAATGTTTAAGGCACCCATGACGCTCCTTGGATTTTCGAGAGAAATTGCATGTCGGACCTTCCCCTTGACCCTTAAAGGAATAGTTAAAGGGTGGTTCCGAAATTTGCAGCCAGGCTTGATTGGCAACTTTAAAGAACTGGGATGAAATTTTTTGACACAATTCATGGCTAGCAGATGAAGGAGATGGTTGGCCGCTTACCTCCTAACTGCGAAGCAACAGGACGAAGAAAGTTTGAAATCGTATCTCACAAGATTCAACAAAGCATGTATGACTGCAGATGACCAAGATGAAAAGATAACATTCTCGACACTTTTATGTAGCCAAGGGGCTGTTTAGTGAGCTGTAAATGGTTTTGTTGTACTATTCAGCTAGGGTTAAATAAGAATAAGATAATATGATGACTTTGCTATAGTTGGAATAAAGTTTGTTGAACCATTTCGAGTTAATGTAGCTAAACATGGGTCATGGGGTTCTGGAAAGAGAAAATAGCGTAAACCACGAGATGGCTTTGGCTCATTTGGATACCTAGAATATCTTAGTATATCTTTGAATAGTAGTGAAATAGATTGAATTAAGATGTTTGATTGGGTTTTGGAAAAGAATCAAGAAAAAATTGAATAAAAATATTATAAAGTTAAAAACTTGTTTGAATATAGTTTTTGTTTTGAATTTTGAAAAAATATTATTATTATTTTTTTGTTTTGTTTGAGAGTTTGGAAAAGTTATAATCATTAGGTAATGATTAGATGAAAAAGTTAAAAATTTAAATTGAAAAGTATTTCATGTTTGAGTAATGTTTTGGAAGAAAATATTTGAGAATACTTGAGAACATTTGTGTTGCCAAATGGACCCCAAGTTACTGTATATAGACAAGTTTGTTCAAAGTTAGATTATTATGCTTAATCGAACGTAGAGGTTTTATGTCTGATTAGCTAAACTTTACATAATAGTGGCATATGATTAAGCTAATGACAGTACTCTAACAGATAACTTTACATTTCTAATGCATGTTGGCACTTATTCATACACAGGCATTTCATTGTCGAAATAATGTGCCATGAAAGTATCCTTATCATAAGCTATTTAGTATTAGCGGTTGGAGGAGATAAACTTGAAAAGAGAAAATGGTTCCATAGATGGAGGTTTAGAAAGCCCCAATCTTCACTACTAAGCTCATTGGTCTTTGGTGTATTATCATGTGATTTGATATGTACTTGATATTGGATTCTAATCCAAATATAGATTCGCTTTATACTCTAGTATTAGCAGCTTAAGAATTCGTTGGATTCTCTAGGGAGAGCTAATATCTAGGTTATAGCTTAAACCTAAGGGTGACAATTCGTGTTTGTGGATCATGTTCATTTTGTGTCAAGTCAGAAGTATTTAACTATATGAGTCGACCCGAACCCACTTCTTTAAATTAAACAGGCCAGATCCTAAAATTCTAACACGATCCCATGTAAATAATGGATTACACGGTACAAACTGCATAAGCCATTTAATAATAAACTCTTATTAGGTTAACCTGAACGCAATAAGTTTCATAAAAATGGGTTCAACTTACCCGTGTATTTATTTTGATCCAACTAATCAACAATACTGAAACCAATAATATACAAGAAAAATAATATCTTCAAAAAAATAAATTCAATATTAACAAAAATAATAGTTTGAGATATTAAGTAATCAGATACTAATAATAATATTATATCACATCAACAACAAAGGCATATAAACCTAAACATTTATAGAATTTGAAAATAGATCGTATTTCGAGTTTTACAATTTGATTGTTGGTTTTTGCAGTTTGATTATTTGTGTCCTATTGTGTTAACCAGTTTTGTTCCAAATTCATTTATATTAAACTTAGATCCGCTTATTTCATGTTGTATTCATATTGAATTTATGGGTTGTGTCAAATATTGCAACCCCAACTCAAACCAAACTGAAGGAAGCGTCTAACGCTTTCCGACATATAGGGCCCTCTTGTTCGGTTCCCAACATGTAAAGTGTTATTATGGTAATGCTAAAAGAGGGAGGTCATCTAAGGATTCGCTTTAAACTATTTAGTATTAGTTGCCTAGTGATCATTCAGTTTTTTAGTGGAGTTGAGGTCTAGGTTATGATTCAAATACGACTTAAGGCAGCACTTATGACTTCTTGCTATTAGGCCCCTTTTGTTTGGTTCCTGAAAATCCCAACAAATATACTGCTATTATAATAATACAAAAATAGGAGTTTACCCACTATTTCCCCTCCTATCCATTTCTCAGGAAAAAAACAAACTCAATCTTTTATTACATTCAGTTGAAAATTAAGAAATGGGCATGTCAAAGATCAATTAAAGAATGCGAAGAAGAACAAAACCCTATGTTCCTTTTTTGAATGCATCCATCTATGTCGAACCAACAAGAAGCTGTCAGGTCTCACATCAAGTTTTGAAGCATTGTTCACTTGATTCCAGGTGTGAAGCCTCGCCCATTTTAGCCAAGACCCATTGGAGAGGCAAGCCCAACTCCAACCGAAATGACGTCGTTTTTGCCCCAAACACACAAAACCTAAATTCACTTCCCTTCCTTCTCTCTCTCTCTCTCTCTCTCTCTCTCTCTACCTCTCCCTCCTTGCCCATCGTCTCCCCTTTTCCCCGTTCTTTTCTCTTCTCCCTCTCTGATCCTCTCTCTTTCTCCTTCTATGTCCCTCTATGCCGTCCCTTCTTCCTCTTCCCATCCCTCACCTCTCTATCTCTCAATTTCTCTTCCAATCACACACACACTCTCTCTCTCTCTCTCTCTCTCTCCTAGTGATTATGTTCTACCGTCACCCACGCCATCCCACCCTTACCTGCACCGTTTCAACCAAGTAAGTCTCCGTCAATCCCTCTTTGCTTCTTAGATTCTCTTTCATCACCCTCTAGCCCTCATTTTCTCCCTTTCTCACACTTTTTTGCCACACACCGCTGCATGCTGCCCAACGCCACCAGCCGGTAAGCCTTTCTCTCAGTCTCAACTCTCTCCCACTGATTTCTCTTCTGTCTCTTGCATTCTATTTTCTTCTCTCCCCCTCATTTTGGCGTTGTTTCCACCGTTGTTTAACCTAGAGACAACAGCGTTGGCTCAACCTGGTGTGCCTCTCCACCCTCTCTCTATCTCTTACAGAAGCCCTTACCCATTTCTTGGTTTGAAAACCCTAGCAGCCACTACCATCCTCCTGTGCCACGTCTATCCGACGCCGGTCACTGTGAGATCTCGATCTTTATCTCTGACACTCTCACCCTCTCTTCCCTCCCTCGATCTACTCCTCCCACTTTCGGTATCTCCATCTCCATCATTCTATGTCCCTCTCATCCTCTCTCTATCTCCGTCGCACCCTCCCTCTCTCTCCCCAAGCTCAAGTTGCTGAGTAGCCACACACCAAAAATCCCCTCCCCAGTCACAAGCACACACTACGAGCTCTCTCTCTCTCTCTCTCTCTCTCTCTCTACCACTTACACACTTTGTTTCTCTCTACCCGAGACACCACCTTCACTCAAGATACCACCACACCTCTAGCTAAAGGGATCTCTTTCTCTGTCTCTGCCACATACACACTCTATTTCTATCTACCTGAGACACCACCTCCACTTAAGAGACCACCACAACTCTAGTTGACGGGAAGCACAACGTGGAGTTCAGTTCGCAAGTGATCATTCAAACTTTTCCCTCTTGCGATGTAAGTGATCCTCAGACTAAAGATTAAAATAACTATCGTTGGAAACAAATTGTGAAACTGTGAATCGTGTAGTCTGGTTGTGAATTGGTGTGGTGGCTGAGGGCACCTATGAAGTGTTGGGAATGAGACTGTAGTTAGTTGTGAAACAGTGTGGTGGCTGAGGCCCTGAGAAGTCTTGGGACTATAATTGTAGTTTGATTGTGATGTGTTGGGATTAGATATGCCATTTTATTACATTGTGCCTGTCATAATAGATATTGCATTTTTTGTGTCACTCACGTATTAACTGTTGCATTCTTTTATTGCATTATAATCACTCTGATTTTGCGAGTGTAAGATGAAATTTATAAAATTGTTAGTTTTTGTATCAAACGATTTTATGGGTGTATGCGTAGCACGACCCCAAGTTGAGATGGGGTACTATCTCAGTGGAGCTCATCTGATCACTCAAAAGTGCATAAAACCAAGTTACATTAAGGGACAAAATTCTAGTTTTTTGGGACGAAAAGCTTTGTCCCAAAGAACCCATTCTCTTGTAGTGTCTTTTGCCCACAAAGACACTACTTTCAACAATACCTCGTGTAGATCTCACAAGGATATAGTACCTCAAAGGAACAAGTAAAACATCACTTCCTCTGCAAAATTATAAGAAAATGGTATTCCTTGCCTTTATGTTTCAATTACCAAAAAGAAAACCTCCACTCATTTCTCTCTTTACTTTTAACGGCCAACATGATATCCCATAGTCATCCGGTAATTGTTCTTTTCTCTTTACTTTGAATTGCTGTCATACTCAACCGCCAATCTAGCTCGTCATCCACCATCCCCTTCATCGTCTATTGCAACGCCCTACCACGAGTTACTTCCGTGTCCGCTCTCTCTCTCTCCATCATTTTCTCACTCTCTCTCTCATCTCCCCTCCGTATCATGGACTCACCAGGTGCTATCATCGGCCAAGCCCCACATCGTGTCCACGACAATGTTGGTTGGACCATCACTCAAGCTCCGCCAGCTGCCACCCCAAGCCTTGTTGCGCCACTCGACACAATCGTCGGAGATAAGTCTCTTAGCCTCTCTCTCCCTCTCTCTGATTACTGTCTCAATTTCTTTTCCCTTTTCTTTTATGTTGCTCTCACTCTCTGTCACTCTCACTCACCAACAACACCTTTCACGATGTCACCATGACAGAAACTCCACCACATTGCCATTGTGACCTAGTTGAATGGAAGTTCCACGTTGCACCCCTCCCCCCTCCAAACTCAATCTGGGTTGATAAGTGTGATTTTTATATAATTTTTACTACTCTTTTATTTATGAAAAGTGTCATTTTTCCTTCAATACTATTGATTTTATTTTATTTCTATATATTTTTCTTTATTTTCTTGGATTTGAAGGAATGAGAAGATTTAGTGTGAAATGAGAGCATTTTGGTAGAAAATAAGAGACTACGGATCTAGACCGATGAGAGGCAGCAAGAACTGAAGAGAGCTGAGGAGATTTAGGCAAGGAGACTCGTGACCAGAAAGCGCAACCAGAATTGACGACAAGAGTTAGGCGATAAGTGAGAGATTTTACCTCCTGGGCACGAAGACTTGGCACAAGGCTCCAGGCGACTAGATTGGGCGACCAATCTAAACGACCAACTTAAGCGACTAACCTAAACGACATCGTGGGCAACAACTAGCAAAGACGAGCAGATTTACCACTCGGTTGGTTGGCGAGAGGGGTCTTTCATCTCAGTCAGGAACCTTACATCGTGGCCATTGGGCGAGGAGACCAGTTATATTCAGCGCACACGGCATTTACCCGGTGGGACCCTTCCGAGTCCCGCAATCGATCTGCTGACCACCAAATCCTCCCAAACTCTGGAAATCAAGCCGTTATTACTGAATCTTCCATTTTAGATAATCCTATTATTCTTGGGATAATTTCTTTTATATTAACATTTATTTTTAGAAACTATTTTCCAGATCTTTAGGCTAGATTGTAGGCGCAATTATCTTGTTTCCAGATTTGAATTTTGACATATATTTAATCCCGTCTTGTGGGATGAATAGGGGAGGTTTTTAGAGTCTGAGTTTTAGCTACGTTTGGAACTGAGTTCAGTCTAACTTTAAGCTGAGTCTAACATCCAAACATCCAACTCTCAAATTTCTAAACTCATCTTAACTCGAAACCTTCTTACACGTGGGACTCATAACCTTTTTCAACTTAAAACATCTTTATACGTGGGACCCACAACCTTTTTCAATTTCCCATAAAAAGTACTAAAATCATCTTGACATTCAAACATACTTTAAATTCAGTTTAGATAGGCCCGACATAACTTCCTCCACTACTCAGCTCACTACTATTCATAAAGAACTCAACTCAGCTCAACTCAACTCAACATCTAAACGCAGCCTTAAAGTCTAATATTATTCCAGTGTTTATTCTTTAAGTTTCTTTCATGGAGGTGGATCTGGAGGGCAGAGGCGAGAGCCGCATGCTTCATCAACCAAATCCAACGAAGAACACTAGTTTCATTCTCGTTCTTTTCAATTTCATTATAAACTAATTTTATTTTCTAGAGCTCTGATGTAGTCTAGCATTGAACACACAATTTATATTCTAAGTTATCATATTTTCAATATTTTAATGATTGAGTGTTCATATCTTGTTCTTAATGCTTACAATTTTCTAGCTAATTATTGTTCAATCTATTGAATCGCAATGAGACCGAGAGGTGATTTGTGATTAAAGTTCTAGGATTAAGCACCATTAGTTGAGAGAAAGTAGAAATATTTTACCGCGACTAGTGTATTTTCAAGAAAAATCCAAAGAACTTAATGAGTCTCCAATTAGTTAAATTTACATAGAGATATGATGTTATTAATTGAATATAATTTTTGTATTGTTTGAGAGAAAATATTAAATAGTTAAGGGATTTTTATCATCAACTTGGGATAATTGGAATTCTATAACAGAGAAGAATAAATTGTGTGGGATTTGTTAAGTGAAATCAAACGCTTTAGATCTATTCTTATTATCTTTAAAATCTTGATTTTAATGCTATTTTCTTCAGTTTAATTTAGATAATTCATTCTTCAAATTTCTATTTTCCAAATAGTAATTAATTTAGTCAATTTTAATACTCAATAGCATAATTATTCCATGTGGGTTCAATATCTGTTTTCTTTAAAACACTTTACTACTTGTTACAATTTTGAGCACTTGCAGATATTTTTATGCAAACATGGGTCACCATGTGGCGCCCTCGACCCCCACGTGTGATTTGGTGGAAGTCGTGACACCGGGATCAGGACCACACGAATCATACTCACCCATCGCCATGTGCAAGTGTGTGCAAACATGCAAAATATGTACAATATAAATATCACAATGGAAAAATATAAGACAGTAAAAAATTAAGTTCCAAAAAGTTTTAAACACAGTACAACCCAAAATAAAGTCCTCCAAAAGAGTCATCCAGTTGACAATAACGGAATGGAAAAAAAATAAAGGTCCAACAATAAACAATGCTAAAAGTCCATATTCACTCCTCAGGTGGGGCTGGTCCCTCCTACTCATACCCCTCCTCTACATTAAAGTCTACGGTCCCATAAAATAGAACGGTATACCACAGTGAGATTTCGCAATCTTAGTAAGAATTCAATATGCAACAACCAAGAGTTTAAAACATGCACTTATACAACCAACAAAGTAAGATGCCATACAAACAAAGAACACAATATCCATTTCTTCCACCCTTTCCCAAAAATACCACATTTAAACATATCATTCACGCCAAAAACCATTTGGTACCCACACAATCATTTTATTCATGTGTACACCATGGTTTCCCCTCCGAACCATTCTCGTCACACCATGGGTAACGATTGTGCGTGTGACTTCGTTACGAGCGTTGCATAGCTCTGCGCCCGATGCATAATGTGACTAGGCAACTTCTAACCCTTGCCAGCACAGGGGCCCCAGAGTCATACCAAGAGTATTACCGTCATGGCCGAGCCTGTTGTTGCCTGATGACAACGCAGGGGACGTCACTCAGTTTATTATACTCCCGAGTGACCAGATGAGCTCCACCCAAATAATGTCTCATCTCAACTTGGTGTTGTGATACGCACGCACCCACATGTTATCACTAGTACATGAAAATCCAATTTTCATTTCACACCAGATGGCATAACACAACACAGAAAAATAATCAAGGCAAATAGTAATAACGGTACATATGCATATGCATGACAAACAGTATATTGGATGACATAGCAACACACATTAGGCAATATACATCATCACAACAGTCACAAAGTACATAGTTTAACAAACCCAACTACGCGCGTAATCTCATCCTCCATCCGGCCCACAGTCCAATTTCCAACAACAACTACGATTATCAACCCAACACTTCGTTGGGCCCAAGGCCCTTTTTAACACAACCAGATTACAAACAGAGTTCGTGATAAATTCAAATCTTAAACTCAAGGGTCGCGCAAGAGAGTTACTTATGATGCAGATGGGAAAATCTGGAAGATCGAGCGCGTGCTGGTCTACGGGGTCCCGCAATTGGACAAGTGTGCATGCGCATCGCTACGCGGACGGACACCAAACCATTAGTAAATACACAAAACGTAACCAGAAGCTAAAAAAGCAACTTGTGGCAGATTTGGCTCACCTAGGTGACGCCAAAGTGGCGAAGCAGTGGCGGGGTAGTGGCGGAGCAGCGATGGGGCAGTGGCGGATTCGGCTGGATAGAGGGTTGTCAGTGGGTTTCTCTCGAAGGGGATGTAAGATCTGGGGTGCTAGTGGGTGGAGGAGAGGGTTTCTGCAATGTGGCACGGCGGAGCACGGCTAAGAAGGTCTATCACCCATGGGTTAGGTGGAACCGAGGGAAAAGGGGCTGCGGGAAAATAGTGGTTGGTCCTCGGGCTGGTTGCGCAACCTTTAGAAGGCTGTTGAGGGCGACGGCAGATTGGGAAAAACACTCCCAAAGGGTAGGGAAACACTGAATCTAGGCTTTGAGATAGAGGGAATGGGTTTTTGTGTTGATTCGAGGGGTGGAGAACTCGGCCTATTTATAGGCCGAGTGGGGGTACTCGACAATCACAGCCTTCGCTGCGATTGGGGTGGTGGTGGTCGGGGTGGGGTCTGCGAGAGACCCACGTGCGGCATGCAGTGAGTGGCCACCAGAGGCAACGAGGCACTATTATTGATGCCTATGTCAAATGACTTTTGTATATCATATTATTGTAAATAACTATTTCTGAAATGTTGCTCTATTATCTTGAGGACCAGTTTTTTTTTATGTATTATGTAACAAACTCAAGTTTACACATTAGTACATGTTCACTGCTAACTCTCACCCTTTATCTCCATCATCTTTTTTTTTTTTTTTTCCCTTCTTCATCATATGACTTTGATGGTTGTGACAATGGGTATATATAGCATATGATAGGACAATTAATGCACTCACCTAAGTAGATTGTTCTAATGCCAACAATTCCAATGTGCCAAACGTCAGAGCAAAGAAGCTACACATATTCAATCAAGAGGCACATATCCACATATAAATTGCGTATAAATGAAAATTTCTACTCATTATTCCTACATTATACTACACATGATTTTTTATTTTTTCTCTTATCAATATGTGATATATGAATAGCAAACTTCGCATATCTTATATATAATAAGCAGCAATAGGCAAGTCTTCGTCCATTTCTTTATTCCATTTTTATCACTCGAGTTGTAATTGTTTCTCCTTTCTCTCCCCAAGAGTTTCCGTCCAACATTATTTCTGTTCCTGTTGCCATTCATAGTCAATTTTACGATTTTGTCTTTTTTGTCCTTAGTTTTGATCTTCTCGAATTCCTGTGTTTTCATTTTTTTCATTCTAAATTGTTCTTCTCCCGTTTTCCAACGCCTTCTCGAATTCCTTTATTTTCATCTTATCACTAGATTTTTTTTCCACCGTTTCCACCATTTTGCTCTTATCATATTCTAATTTTTTTTTAGATTTCTTCACCGCTTGCTCTTTGTACAAGATTTATCTTCATTTTTTTATTTTTTGCTGTTTTGCTCGTCTATCAAAATCTAATTTTGTTTTTGGTCTTCTCTACCACTTCAACAGCTTACCACTTCGTATAAGAGTGGATTTCATCTTCTTAATTTCCAATTGTTTGTTATTTGATAAAATTAACAGCTCTCGTTTTAACGTTCCCAAATCTGTTCCTTGTTCTAAATTTGCCTCTCAGTTCTCCAGTTTTGCAGGTCAGTTTTTTTATGATCATTTAAATATTTCTAACTATTTCTTCGGTTATTTACATATATGCAATAATTAAGAAATAAAAAAAATTATGAGTATTTGGATTTAGAAAACTAAATTTAGTCGAGGACTGAATCTGATCAGATTTCCATTTCTTATTGTGCCGCTGTTTCTGACTCATTTATCTTCCATTCTCAGTTAAAAGCTCTGTTAAAGTATACAGTATCTGTAAAAAAATAAAATACAAGTAAAATACTCAGATGTGAAACAATATTGCAGTGACATGAGAGAAAGAAATAAAATCAAAAAATTCAAAACATGGAGTAGATGTATACATCTACAGATATTCGTTAAACTCAAAAGAAAACTGATACTAACAAAAAATACTCAAGAACCCACGAATTACACATGTTCAGATCCATCCAAACAAATATCAAATACAGTAAAGTATGCTAAAACAACAGAAAAGCATATATAAAAAATAAATCAGAAGATAAGAAACACAGAGGTAAAGATTTATAACCATTCAAAAAACAAAAAATTGCGACCAAAATAATCATCACAACAGCCCAAAGCATAAAATAAAATGAAAAAAAATAAGAAAGAAACCAAATTCTCATAAATATAATCTCAGATCTGTATGTGTTGACAAAAATAATTTACATACGAGCACAGACATAAGGAGGAACAGAAAACAAATAATGTTAATTATTTCAATATTTATTCAAAAAAAAAGATTTAACTGCAAACAAAGAAAATATACCCCAAACTGAATAAGAAAATCAGGCCATGCTACAAAAAAAACAGATGTCTTATTAAAATCTCAGATAATAACATCTTAGATATGTTCAAACCTGGAATAGAAAACAAATAATGTTATTTATTTCAATATTTACCCAAAAAAAAGATTGAACTGTAAACAAAGAAAGTAAACCCCAAACTGAACAAGATAATCAGGCCAAATAACCAAAAAAAAAAAAAAAAATTAGATTTTTTATTAAAATTTTAGATAATAAACATCTCAGATTTCATATTTGAGATGACGACAAAGAAGATATAAATCTCAACATCTGGCAAATAAATAACGTAAGATATAAAATGAAAAGAAGAACTAACATTTTCAGATGTGAGAAATAATATCTGACATGTGTTATTTCTGAAAACAAAACTATAATGCATAAAGAACAGATCCAGAAATCTACAAAACAAAGAAAACAATTCAAAACTTTTATTTATGTGTTGAGATCTATAGAGGAAAAAAAAAAAAAAAAAGGAACAACATCCACTCATATATTTACAGATTCACCATATAAAAAAAAAAACAATGAAAAAAAGTAGGACTTTCGGATGTGAGAAATAATATCTGACATCTGTCTTACTTCTGAAGACAAATATCTAACAAATAAAGAACAGAACCAGAGATCTACAAAACAAAACAAAAAATCTTTTATAAACTCAAAGGTGCTACAAAATTTCAGATCACAGCCAAACAAAAATGATAACAAAATAGAGAAAAAAAAATATTCAAACATACACCAACTTTATAAAAAAAACGGAAAACGAGTCCGATCTGTAGGTATAAAATACTAAGAAAAGAGAAAAACCACAGAAATAAAACAATTTAAAAAAAAAATAATACAGACCAACGAAAAAGTTAAAAAAAACAAAAAGAAGAAAAAAAGAGAAGATGAAAGAAGAACACGTAGCCAAAAAAATGCTCCACATGTGAAAAGGAAACCTTCAGATTTGCTAGCATTCGTTAACAAATTCAAGAAACAGAGAGAGAAAGTAGAGATTCTTGTTTGTTTGGCCGAGTGATGCGAAGTTAAGCTACGCAAGACGGCACTGTCGTGTTGCTGTTGGCCTAGGTGCGCCTAAGAGTAGAAGCGAAAATTGGAGACAAAGAAAGCCATCTGAGAATAGAAGCGAGGAACGGAGAGAAAGGAAGGAAGAAGAGACAGCAGAAAAAGAAAAGGGGCTGAATTGAGAAGATAGATGTTAGGAGAGAGATTTTTAAGACAAGAATGAAGGCAGAATGAAGGCGCAGGCGTAGAAAAAAAGGTCGGGTTTTTTCTCTTCCATTAAACGGCGTCGTATGCGATTGAAGTGTTTAGGGGCTGGGCTTTAGATGTGAAAATTTGGGCTTCATTTTTCTTTTTCTGGGTTTAGATGTGAAAAATAGATAGTGTTAAAAATAATTTTCAGCCTAACTATTATCTATAATCTCATAAAATTGTAATAACAAAATAAATTCTTCAAAAAATAAATTTTACTTATTTTATGAATTTTTTTTGCTTGAATTTGTACTTTAATAAGTAATCCAAAATTAATAACAACATTTCACAACTTTTAAAATTTGTAATGTATTACAATTTGTTCAAATTTTTTTTTTGTAGTTATAAATGATGAAAATTTATATTGAATAAATTATTTAACTTACTAATGTACTTTATAAGTTCAAAATTAACACATTATATTTTTTTTTTTGGAAGTAATAAATATAAGACATATGCAATGTACTATAATTATTAAAACTAACATTAATAGTTTTATTAATATAACATTCATAAAGCTAGAAAATTTATTTTATTAATATAGATCTAATATTTGTATTTTTTTTTTTTTTACTTTACAAATTTGCTGTTCTTCAGTTACTATTCTTAATCCATCCATCCTGTTAATATTAACATTCTTATTAATTATATATCATGTATTTGTATATTTATTCATACATGTTTATAATGTAGGCTTATCCTTGTCGTCAAGACCAACGAGCGTTTTCACTGTTGAACCTCTTCTTGCATCCACTATTCCATTACGTACATGGTAAACAACTTATTTAAAATAATTGATTACATTTGTTATTTAAATGCAACATAAATTTTATATTGGATTCTCTCGATATACTACCATATATATATATCTAACATGTATTTTTTCTTATTTCAATGTTTTGCTTTAATTACTAATTCAAATCTTCATGACAATAGAAAACAATGCATTGCTTGAAGAAATAATTGCAAACAATTTCGATTGGCCAGGTGCATCAACTTCAAGCAATTTTACTGATCCAATAATAAAAATATCTAAAATTGCCGAAGGCTTCAAATCTATACTTGCAATGACTATATAATTTTATTGTTTAAAATCATATCTCTTATCTTTTATAAAACAAATTAACTTTTTTACACTCTTTGAATGATTTTTTTTTTTTTTAATATTTTTTTGAGATATGGAGATTGGAGGTTGGTTGGGATGAAATAGAGATGGAGGATGAGAATTTGTGAATTGTGTGTTGTGGATTTGGAACAGTGCATGTGGTTAAATTTAGAATGTTGAATGTTTGTTGGGTTGAATTGATGTGGTAATGTTGAACTTTTATTGTTGCATTTAATTGTTCAATTTTAACACAACGATCAACATTCCTGTTCAGAGAAAGATTTATGATGTCTGATTTACATCAGTCATTTTATTACTTGTCATGTGGGAACTGCATCAAAACTACTGGATATGAAAAAGATGAGCAATTTTTATGTTCTATTTGCAAAGAAATAGCAACTTCACAATCAAGATAAATATTTTTTTTGATATTCTAAAGTTAACAATTTTTACATTATAATTAGAATATACTAATTGCTAATATCGACAAATAATAATTTATTTACTATTCTTAGATGTCGAGTTTATTTAGAGGTATTTGATGGTACAGCGCCTCAATCCTAGTAGTTGCTTTTGGATCTGCAGTAGAACGAATCTTGTGTAACACCCTGTATTTTAATATATTTTTATTGAAGGATTTATTTTTATTTATTCAAAAATTTATTCTCTTATTTTAAAGTTGTTAGATTTTTTTACTGGATTTATTTTTATGATTTTTTAATTTTGTGAAAATTAAATTGATATGCTTTCTTATTATTAATTATTGACATGCATTTAAATTGCTCTTTATTTTAAATTAGTTTATTGTTGGGTTTAATTATTTTATTTTCATTTAATCATTACGTTTAAATTATTTTATTTGACTTGTTGTTTTGAAATCTTTTTTATTGGATCATTTGTGTGACCCAAGATGTGAGGATTGGATTTCATTTCTTTCGCTCCATTTTTTCTTTTCCTCTTTTTTCTTTTCTTCTCATTTTCTTTTTCCTCCCATTTATTTTCTTCTCTCTCTCTCTCTTCTCTCTCGCGCGCGCAGCACCTCTCCCCCGTGCATTTCTCCTCCTCCACCCAGCCACCGCCGCGCGCCGTCGTGTGCCACACTGCCCCTCTCCTTTCCTTCCCCACTGGCCGGCGACCACCTCCCTCCAATCCCAGCTCCTCCCATGCCGCCGTCTGCTCCCACACGCAACACCAAGCCGTAGCACCTCTTGTGCTCGCGCGCCGCCGTCGCGCCACCTCCGGCCACCATTTATTTATCACATGATCCTCGACCTCTTAGCAACCCAATGCACCCAACCCCATCTCCGATCCACCACCGGTGAAGTACATCCAACTCCATTTTCATTTTGAGTATTTTTACACTTCAACCACCCTCTAAGTCGCCACCCACGGCCAACCACCACCACCACTAGCTTCACCGACATCCCTAAGCCCTACCCTATCAATCTCGGGTTTTCGTTTGTACCCATACAAAAGTAGGTTTTTGAGACCCACGGTCACAGTGCATTTGGCACTGTTTTGTTGCTGTGTTGCCGCTTCGTGCAGCTCCGTGATCCTTCGAAAATTATAAAATAGCTCTGTAAGTATTTTCCCAAAGAACTTTCATGATTTAAATATATTTTTGCACTAACTCATTATACTGTGAGCTGTTTGGTTTTGCCAGACCGAGTCCGAGGAGTACGGGGGTCGGATGGATTGTTGGATGAATTTGTTTGTGTGTTTGAGCTGTGTTGAGTGTTGTTGGATGTTGGTTATTGAGATGTTTCATGTACATGGCATATTTGAACGCATGATCATGTTTGCAAAGGAAACTGAGTTTTCGTGTAATTGCATTCATGTTCATATGTATATTGAAAACTAGATTTTCATGTGATAATGGATTTTGAGTGCGTGTGTATCACGACCCCAAGCCGAGATGGGGCATTATCTTGGTGGAGCTCCTCTGGTCACTCAGGAGTGGAATATACTGAGTGACGTCCCCTGGATTGTCGCTAGGCGACAATGGGATCGGACGAGATGGTCTCGTGTCGACTCCGTGGTCTCTCTGTTGGCGAGGACTAGAGGATGCTTGGCCACAAAGGCGCTGGGCGCGGAACTGGGCATCTCTATGAAGCCAGGACTTGCGGATGGTCCCTAGGGGAGATCATGGTGCATATGGTAATAATGAATTAATGGACTATTTTCTGAGAAAATAGCGTGTGTTGGATTTTATGTGAATCATTTTCTGGAAAAATGATGGATTATCGGTTTGGTCCATTTTCTGGAAAACTGGCGGAAAAATGTTTTTATGGATATGTTTTGGGCCAAAATGGGATTTTGGCGTGTGTTGGAAAATATTCATTTTCGGAGAAAATGATGTTTTGGTATAATGCATATTTCATCATATGCATGCATTATTGTTGGTGGCATTAATGTATTTTTAATCTCGTGAGTTGTTTGGATCTTACTTACCTGCGGTACCGTTTAATGGTAACGCAGATTTCGATGCAGATGAGGCTGAGAGTGAGCTTGAAGATTCTGCTCCGCCCGAGTGATCTGGGATCACTCATTTTGGTTTGGACTTATAATGTATTTATTTTGGATGACTGTATAACTTTTAAACCACTTTTGCTGATGTTTAAATTGTGTTTAAATTATGGTACTTAGTTGACTTACTGAATTATCCGCTGCGTTGTTTATTGCACATTGTTGCATGTACACACACTTGACACTATCGTTGGGATGCGTAACCGTGTTGTCATCATCCAGGTGTCTCGATCCCAGAATTTCTGTACATGGGGGTCAGGGGCGCCACATCTTGGATTGTACAACGACAGATCTTGTACAACATGTAGGGGATGTAAGATTTATACTTTTAAATACGTTTAAAAAATTTAATACATTACCTTTTTATATGTTTTTATCGTTACTGGAAGACGCCTCATATATGGAGAATATTGCAAATAAAATCCAAGATAAGGAATGGATGATAGTCTTGGACGCACTTATGAACGAATTTGGGAAATTGCGTCAAAATAAACTTCATGTATTATCTGCTAATAATGTGCCTCAAACAACAGAATAACTATTTTAAAACTTTTCTTCAAAACTTTCAATTATTGTAATATATAGTTACAAAAAATTTATGTGTAGTTGTAAATGTGTTTAAGAAAGTTTCTATGTTATAGTTATCAATATTTTGCACATAACATATGTGATGTTTTTTATGATGTGGAATAAAATTTTAAAATATAGATGAAACTCTCTCCATTCATAATTAAAGCTGAGAATTTATATGAATCTAAATTCTCATTTTTTTGTTCATCGTGGATTGATAGGTAGCTAATTTTTCATGTTTTTGCAATTGGGCACACTTGCGATGCACGTGTGTGCCATTACTTGTAAATATATAAAAGTGAACAACAATAAGTGGTGTAGAGACGTACCTCTATTTCCCTTCTTCCTCTAGGTTGGATTCCATCATGGACGAGGCCAAGGGAGGCAAGTGGGGCCTTGGCCCCCAAGGCTCTGACCCACATATATATATATATATATATATATATTTATATTAGAACTAGATAAATGCAACGTGCAATGCACGTTTGTTTAATTTATATTTAATTTTTTTTTCCTTTATCAAGGCTAAAATTTCTGTTTAGAAAGTAGTCATGTTACTTTTTTTTTTTTTTTTTTTTAATAGGTAGTCATGATACTTTTATCATGGTACAAAGAAGAGGTTAACAATTCTCATGTTAACAATGCTTTTATTTTTTTTAAAGAGAGAGTGATTTAGAAAGTAGTCATAAAAATGATTCTCAAGTCAAAGATATTGAGACAAAAAATATTGCCTTTATATTTTGGTATTAAAATATTAGTTTATCTCTGCTATTTAGCTAAGAACACATGGTGAAGTGAACTACTCAAGTTCTCTCTCCTGTATATAGCTAAATACGCATACTGAAGTGAACTATTCAAGTTATTTCTTAATTCATAATCAGAAAACTATAACATAACATATATCAATATAAGATTCCACTCCAACATCAAAAGTCCACAAAAGGTAATTCAGTCTGTAATTATGGGACAACGCCATTCTTTGCCCCAGCTTCAATAACCATGTTATTGAATGGGGAGGGGTGCACCCCATTCTTTGTGTAGGTGGGAGTCCAATTTCAGGATTCTGGTTCCTTATAATAAGCTAGTTTGCAATTTCAAATTTTGATACCCGATTGAATGTCAAATACAATTTGGAGTAGCAAAACTAAGCAAAAAATCACAATCAGCAATAGACCGCTCATATAAAATCAAATCGAAATTTCAGAGATTTCCATATTTCCCATTCTATCATGCTCCATCATACACATTTCACTCATGCTATCAAATTGTTTTTCTATTTTCAAATAAAAACCTACATTTACCCATCATAACTATATAAATTTCTAGAAGTAATAGATAAAATAGTGGGAAAAGGAAAGCAGCAAGCAGTGCACAATTGTAAGCTTAAGAGCTCATTCAAAAATAATCACTTCCCAAAATAGGCATACTGACCTTTCAGCAAGCATTGCTGAGCCTTCTTCGAACAATTCTTCCACTATACCTACAGCCGAGTGCTTCTTGGATAGTTTATTTGCAGAACTTCGGCACATCATCCTGGAAAATAGAGCTCTCAGCTTGCTCTGCTTTTTAGGAGGAGCTTAAGGTTGTTCTGAATTATCAGGAGGAATTATGTCAACAACTATGCAAGTTGTATCATCTTTAAGTCCCTTGTCCTCAATGCTTCCTATAAAGGATTCCATCAAATACAATATGATTACGGATGAGATTAGTGTAAGAATACAATTAGCCCTGGTTTTTGCTAAAATATTGAAGGGAATGGTAATTCAAGTAAAAGTTGTCACAAGATATAGCACAGTCACAAATTTAAATAACCTTCACAACTTGCCCAGTAGCAAGTTCGACAGGCAATATCGAAAGGATAAAAAGAAGATTCAACGCCATCGTTCATGCCGACATCGGAGCGGCTTGCTCCCGCCTCCATATCGTTGTTGCGCCGATGGCGCAGCGAATTCTGGAAGAAACACATTTCTGTTGCAGGAGAGATGACATCGTCACACTCTAATTCCCTCTCTTCTCAACACGCATAGAAAAAAAAATCAACAAATGATCCCTCTCACAGAATCTCAAATTGTCGTTTAATACAATCCAATTAAAACCCCTCTTTTCAGGCATTCGCTTTGAAAAACTTCTCTCAGATTTATTTTCTCTGTCTCACTACACTCGGCCGAACAGGGGCAAAAATTGGCAACCCTGAAAACCAAAATATTAGTAAATCCTAGATTCAGATGTTGGAAAAATAAAGTAAATAAAGCTTTAAATGATTAAAAAAATCAAAGAAATTAAACCCAAAAACCCCAAAATGCAAAACCATCTAGATGAACCCAAATGCACGAAACACAAGTCCAGCAGAAACTGCGAAAATCCAAACTCGGAAGATGATCAAATTCGAAACACGAGATGCCAAAAAATGCCAACACGAAATCCAGCCAGCAGAGTTTCTGTTGAGCTAGCTGCGGTCGACCGTGGAGAGGTAGTTTTCGTCGAACCCAAGGAATACAGTTGGAAGCCTTGCACACACACACTCTCTCTCTCTCTCTCTCTCTCTCTCTCTCTCTCTCTCTCTCTCTCTATGGGCTTTGGTCTTTGTTGGAGAAAGGAGTATTGAGATGTAGTGGGTCCAAATCCGCAGCATCTAAGGCTCGGTAGAGGAGATTGGGCGGCGATGGCCTTCGTTCGGCGACATCTACCATGACATGCAAAAAACAAAAAAACCAATGCCGTAGAAAACAAATTTGAAGACGCAAACACGAAGATGAAGAGAATAGAGAAGACTCAAAGAAGAGAGAAGATGAAGAGACAGAGACGGAAATGAGTTTTATTTTGGAGAGAGAAACGAATGAGAATATGCAGATAAATAGAGAAGACGGAAAGGTGAAAAAAACTAAAAAGAAACCCTACGTCTTATCCTTTTAGCCTGCCGACCTCACATATGATCCATTTATAATACAAACAGACTTAGCGGAGAAAGTAAAGAAAAGTTAACAGAAACCGTTAAAACAAGATTTACCGTTTCATAGCCGCTTTATATATATAAAGAGATCAATTCTTCTACAGCTACACGGGAGGGGTACACGCGGGGGAATCGGCTGACGTGGTATTACACCACGTCAGCCGATTTATTATTTAAAAAAAAAAAAAAAAAACAAATCCGAAACACAAAATGCGGGAAAACATATCTCCTTCAGAAATCGAAATGGGCAAGAAAATACGAACCTAACCCAAACGGAATGAAATCTCTTGAGAACCGAAAGCCATCGATTCCAGCGAAATCCCGTCGGTCTTTGGCGTTGTTGCCGATTCTCGTGTAGGCGTCGTTGCCGAATCCCCTGTAGGCGTCGTTGCTAAATCCCCTGTAGGCGTTGTTGTCGGTGGCCACTGCGTCTTGGCGTTGTTGTGGGTAGCGAGTGCATCTTGGCGTCGTTGTGGGCAGCGACTGCGTCTTGGCGTCACTGTGGGTAGGCACTGAGCCGAATCCCGTGTTGGCGTCGTTGGCGTCGTTGTGGGTAGCGACTCAACTGAGTCTTGGCGTCGTTGTGGGTAGCGACTCAACTGAGTCTTGGTGTCGTTGTGGGTAGGCACTGAGCCGGAGTAGTGTTGTTGTCGTTGTGGGTAGCCACGGTTGGGCGTGGCTGTTGTTGGGGGTGGCTGCTGTCGTTGGGGGTGGCTGTCAATTTCCTGAGTCTCCATTGTATGTGCTTGAGCTGAGTTTATCATTTCTCTGTTTTGATAAATCTAAGCCTAATCGCAGAACAGAATTGATCTTCATATGAATGAAAAATGTATTTAGTTGGATGTAATTTATGTATTCAAATAGAGTACTTCCATCATCATTCAACGACTCTATATTTTTAATTTTCATTTATGTTAGTATGTAATACACAGCCCGATATGTTCATTTTTTGGTTCATGATGTTTTGCATTTGGTCGTATTTAATCCTGGGCAGATAATGTTCTCATTTTTGGTCGATTGGTTGTTTCTCTTTTTCTGTTTGCTTTGGAATTCAAATATGTGATAGTGATTTCATTTGATGCCAGATGCAGTGATGTTGCATGAGATGAATGCATGCTAGATGAATACAGTCATGTTGTAACATTGATAAACTAAATTTGTATACTTAATACGCATAACCTGTTGAATGCTTGGTGCGGCTTTAATGACTCAATTTGACATGATATCCCCAAACCCCTGGAGTAGTAGCTATTTGTGACTATTTTACTCATGGACAGTAATGATAAATTATCTACTTAAAGAGTTTTAGTATTTGTTTCAGGTCTTGAAAAGTTATATTTTCTTTATTGAAAAATGAGAAGAAGTGATAAGGACATACCATCAACTTGTCCAAACTTCACAGCGGACATGCATGGTTACTATGGACCAATTCCTGCGGGGTCATTTGCTTTTTCGCCATATCCAGATGGCTACCAATATCCAAGCAATATCCAAATGGTGATGCAACTGTGTTCATGTATTTATTTTTTTAAAGTTGTTTTTTTTTTTCCTTTTGTTAAAGTGTAATGTTTTGTTCTTTTTGTAGAATATTGGTTACCCGTCTCCTCTCATGACTACAAGTTCCGCTACGAGCAGAAGAGTTGGTGTAGAGGAAGCAACCGAGTGTAGGGAAACTGATATTCCATGTACTTCCTCTAGAGTTGAAGATGGAGACGAAGATAAACCAGATTCACGAGATACAGAAGATGGCACTATCGGGACATCTCAGTTAGATGATGAAGTTGGTGTTGATACAATTGAGGAGCCAAAGTCGGGGATGAAATTTAATTCTTTTGAAGAAGTAATGAGTTATTATAAGCAGTATGCAAAGAAATGTGGGTTTGGAGTGATGACAAGAAGGACTGAGAAGGGAGAGGATGGAAATGTTAGATATGCCACCCTTGGTTGTGCTCGTGGTGGGAAGGCCCGTAATAAGACGTTGAATGTCGCTAGACCACGACCGACAGGAAAGATAGAATGTAAGGCAAAAATTAATGCCTTAAAAGTTGACGGGAAGTTTAGGTTGACAACAGTTCATAATATTCATAACCACGGCCTCAGTCCAACTAAATCGCGCTTCTTCCGATGTAATAGAGAAGTGAGTGACTCCGTAAAAAGAGTTCTAGATACAAATGATTTGGCTGGCATCCGGATGAATAAGAGCTTCGGATCTCTTGTCGTTGGGGCAGGTGGATTTGAGAACCTCCCGTTTTTGGAAAAAGATTGTCGAAATTACATCGACAAGGCAAGACATCTGTGACTTGGGAAAGGTGGCGCTGGAGCGCTTCAAGAATATTTTTTAAGGATGCAGTACAAAAATCTTGGGTTCTTTACATTGATGGATTTAGATGATGAGGGGAGGTTAAAGAATGTCTTTTGGGCAGACCCCCGTAGTAGGGCAGCATATCAGTATTTCTATGATGTGGTCACATTTGACACCACATATCTGACGAATAGATATGGGATGCCTTTTGCACCATTTGTTGGTGTAAACCATCATGGCCAGTCAATTCTATTGGGTGCAGGATTGATATCCAGTGAGGATACAGAGACATTTGTCTGGTTATTCCAGACCTGGTTGAAGTGTATGGATGGTATAGCTCCAAGAGCTATTATCACAGATCAGGACAGAGCGATGAAGAATGCTATTGCCATTGTCTTTCCAGAAAGTCGACATCGATTTTGTTTGTGGCATATACTGAAGAAAGTTCCTGAAAAGCTTAGCTCACATGCTTCGTACAAAAATGGAATGAAAACTGCATTGATGAATTCTGTGTATGACACCCAAAGTGTTGAAGAATTTGAAGAGAGTTGGGATAAGCTAATCACCACGTACAACTTGCATGAGAATGCCTGGCTGCAAAGTTTATATGCTGAGCATCAACATTGGGTACCGACATTCTTGAAAGACGTATTTTGGGCTGGAATGAGTACAACACAGCGGAGCGAGAGCATGAATGCCTTTTTCGATGGTTACGTTCATGCTAAGACTAACTTGAAAGAGTTTGTCGACCAGTTTGATAACGCTTTGAAAAAGAAAATTGAGAATGAAACTGCAGCGGACTTCCACTCATTTAGTGTCACTATTCCATGTATATCAAGATCTCCAGTTGAAAAAAAATTTCAAGATTTGTACACGAATGCTAAATTCAGGGAAGTTCAGCAGCAAATTACCGGCATTATTGATATGGATCCGAAGTTACTTAAGAGTGACGGTGTTGTAAAGACGTATCGCATAGAGGATGAAATTTGTGTTGAAGAGTTTACTAAGAGGGTTACATACTACGTGGACTTTAGTGAGGACGATACAGTCGCAAAGTGTTCATGTGGGTTATTTCAGATGAGAGGGATATTATGTAGGCATATTTTGGCAGTATTCAAATGTAACAAGGTTAAATTTGTGCCAGAAAGATACATTTTAGAGCGATGGAGGAAGGACATCAAAAGGAGATACACGTTAATACACAACAGCTTCGACGCAGGGGATCAACGGGCAGATGCAAACCGATATTCAAGTCTATTGAATATCTGTTATAAGATGATTACCCTTGCAGCGAGTTCAGACAAGCATACTGTGGATGCAACAGGAAAGTTATTTGCAATGATTGACTTATATGGTGACAACCAAGAATCCCCATCGCTGACGGTCACAGGTTCCAATGTTGGTTGTACGGCAAAGGACACAACTACAGGTGGTAGCTCACAAAAAGTACTCAGTCCACTAGCTGTGAGAGGGAAAGGCAGACCCCCATCGTTGAGGAGAGCATCGGGGATGGAGAAACGAATGCGAAAAGTTCAAGCGAAGACGAAGAAAACAGCAGTGAAGGGGAAACGCAAACAGGTGGATTTTTTATTTTTATATTTACTTTACATGTTTAGTTGTAATATAATACTGCCGGAATTGAGAAATGTGTATTGTTTTTTGTTATTTGCTTATTAGCGAGATGGAGGAGATACACCAGCCGTGGCGACTTGCCGGAATTTATTTCCCACTTCACAAAGTGTAAGAATTCTCAAATAATTACATATTTTTATAGTAATGTCGATATCATATTTTTAAATAATTACATTTTCTATTACAGATGCAGTATGGATTGGATGACTCACAACCGCTGGTGTATGGGATGGATCAACCCTCCCCAGTGCAACTTGGTGTCGATGAGACTGAACCGACAATAATGAGATAGATTCAAGTCTTTGTGTTTTGCAATGTAATTCATGGACATATGGTAGATTTGTGTTTTTCACAGTTGGAACAAAGTACTATATTATTTTGGATGGTATGAGAGTTTGTAAAAGGGTGGAAAGATGAAATAGATTTATTGTTTATATTGTAGACCAATGAGCATGAACAGATTTGTTTTGCAATGAATATGAAGGTCTTTGTGGTTGTTTGAAGTGTATTGTTCATTGGGAATATGTCATCCAGGATTTGAAGTTAAACTCCTTTTCCATTTAATTGTATCCTGAATTTAATGTCACAGTAAAATGACACCCTGTTTTTATGGTTGGGAATACTTTATTGTTCCATCATTTGGAATTAATAATAATTCACACGTAGCAAAATCTCATCATAATAGGAAGCAGTGGGGTTAAAAAAAGAAAAAGAAAAAAGAGCACAAGATAGATTACATTTAAGCTACAGGGACAACCCGAAAGGAATAATTCACAAAAATAATTCATTTTTGTTAAACTTCCAATTCACAAAAATTACACGTTTCAATTTACAATGAAAATTAACACCATCAGTTACAAGTTACTGCCTGTCACCACACAACACTAATAAGTAACATGACACAACAACTGAAAAAACCCAATACACCCGGAGTAGTGTTCTTGAACGTCTTATTTCAGCTTCTTGATCCCGAACCAACATCTCTCTCTTCTTGATCTCATCTACACTCTTAAGGACCTCAATCTTCATCTTCTCGATATCATTCTTCATCTTCTCGATATCGTCGAGTATCTTCATGAATTGTTTTTCCTTCCTTAACAATTCAACATTTCTTTCTCGAAGTTTGAGCCCATTCTCTTCAGTACTATCTACCCACTTGAAAAATGTGCAGTACGGCAATCCCTGTTCAATTTTATACATATATAAAAATGTTAGATGTACAAGTAATATTAAGCATTTTTCACAAAAAATTATGTTGTTACCTCTTTGTTGTACTTTGGACATCCTAAGAAGGGTCGTCCGGGATTTCTTCTGGTGTTTGAGTATTTCAATGTGGCTTCAAGCACACAATAGCATAATGGTTGACTCGAAGAAGACAATGATGATGATGATGATGACATTGTAGCTTGAACCAAAAATTGGGATGTCAACTAATGTGGACAGATTTTGTAACCAACTGAAAACAATTCATAAAAAATCTCAAATCCTTGATATTGTAGCTTGAACCAAAATCACAATCATGATATTACCAAATAAAATCAAGTTTCATGATATTACCAAATAAAATCAAGTTTCATGATATTACCAAATAAAATCAAGTTTCATTCATTCCCATACAATCACAATATTACCAATCTGAGGAGGATTCATGTCAATTATCAATGGAATACCGTACATACAAAAGTACTAGGATTTATATGAGAATAATTGGGATGTCAACCAACCAACACAGATTTTGTAACCAACTAAAACAGTTCATAAAAAATCTCAAATACTAAAACCAATTTGAGGTCAGCCAATTGAAATGCATTAAACCAAACTTGTGCAAGTAGAAGACCTAAATGCATTAAACAGGGCAACCAAGCTTCAGATATCAATACCACTGGATCCTCTATGTTGGTTTTTCTCAGTATCAACAGAACCACAACCACAGTGAATCCCAACGTTACACCACATATTTTTTAGTATCAACACAACCACAACCCACAGTGAATCCTAATGTTAGGTCTCAGGCTTTTCTCAGTATCAACACAATCGAAATTACAGTGAAGTGATGATTCAGAATAAATGTTCAGAAAACTCGGAAAGAGATGAAGTTGACGAAATGCTAACCTGTTTTCGAGGTTAAGTAGATTGAAACCCAGAGAGGTCTTCAAATTGCAGTGGAAATGAAGCTCTTCGTGGGTTAGGGTTTCGGGCTTCGATATACATAGAGGAAATACAACGATGAAAAATCCAGAAGATGAAATACGAAGTGGAAATGCTAACCTGTTTTCGAGGTGGAGTAGATTGAAACCCAGAGACGTCTTCAAATTGCAGTGGAAATTAAGCTATTCGTGGGTTAGGGTTTCGGGCATCGATATAGCCGATGAAATTCAAAGATGAAGAAAAAAAGATGAAATGCGATTTCGCCGTGGGGTGGAAATGCTAACCTGTTTTCGTGGGTGGGAAGGGATGAGTTCGCCGTGGTATGTGCTGTTAGCCACTGGGAAGCAGAGAAGTCTCTCTGGTTTCGTGGGGGAGGCGGGGGAATCACACGAAGGGGGAAACTAAGGATGACTAAAATGAGAAAGAGAAATCGTGGGACACGCGGGAGAAAGAATTGTTAGTTGAAACGCAGCGTTTCAGACCTTTGACGTGGCGGGCCCGGGTACGCGGCGTGTACCCCTCCCAAGTGCGAACAACGTTTCTGTAAAGAGATATAATGTAATTTATATATCTCTCTTAGTTTTTGATACTTTTTGTTCTTATATTTTTACAACAATTCATGACTGGCATTCGTCAATATTCTTAAATGGTCAATCTTAAATAATGCCTTGTAAATTGTCAACAATATTTTAAAAGATCTTTTAATTTTATGTATCATCAATTTAGAATTTGCTCTCATTTAAAATTTATGTAACTACATTTTATTTTTCTGTTTTATTTCAACAAATTAAATCAGAATATAATATTCACATTAGATTATTTGTCTTTTAAAACTTGTAATTATCTAGATGAAATATATTTAACAAAAAATCTCACTTTCACTGGATAATAAAAGTATATATCCGACCGCTCCAAACATATAATTTATGGGTTAGGGCTCTGCGCGCCAAATACCCTCGCCAACTAAATTCCATGCAAGGAAGGATTCCTAGTGATGACGCCTCCTGGCTTCGTCCCTAGATTCCATGATCCCTTATCCTATAAATGAGCTTCAAAACGTCCACTCCATCTATGCCTGAGTTGTACCCACGTATAAGTAAGACTGTTCATCTGGGCCGGGTTTTTTCCCCGGCCCGGTCCGGAACCCGGAAAACCGGGTTTCGGTTCTGGGTTTTGGCCCGGATCTAACCCTGGCCGAAACCCAGGTTTGAAAATCGGGACGAACCCGGTCCGAATAAGGGTTATAAATTTTCTTAAAATTCCTACAAGTCATAATTAACTTTATTTTAATAACAACCACATACTATATGTGTATATAGAGTCAAAGATTAAGAAAAAAACAAAGTGAGAACCAATATATTTTTCATCCATTATTATTTAACATTTAGGTATAATTAATTTTTTTGTTTATGTGTGGATGAACAAGCTGTGAAACTTGTTTGATAAAGTTTAAAACAATTAAACATAAAGAAATATGGGATTTCTTGAAATGGAGCACATAATGTTTTGGACGTGTTTCATAACTCCTTCCACACGATCACCTATAATCAAAGAGAGACAGGTTTTGGGAGTTCGTGGGAACGCCTCCGATCGTCATCTTGACGGTACTCTCGAGTCTTTTGCTGTACATTCATATTGGAGTACTGCGTTCAAGGGTAGCTTGCCCTTTTGCTCGTCTCCCGCCTTTCCTCATATTGACCCTTCTTTGTTTTGCGCTTGCATCTCAATCCCTCTTCAAAGTTCCTTTCTTCACATGGTCCTCTGATCGTTCCAACAAACTCTTTATTTGTTACTATGTCATATTCATATTAAAGAGATCCCCCAGAAACAGAAATAACATATTCATTGATCTGATGACCATTTAACTGGAAAATCATTTTCATTAAACAGAAAACAAGAAAAGTGCATATGAAAATCATGTTGTGCTAGAGAGAAAACGCATGGAAGAAGGGCTATTACGGTATTACCTAAGTTCTAAGAATAGAAAGCAAAGATAGATAGATATTAGATCGATCGCCCGAGGTGGAGGGGAGATTTATAAGTGTAAAACAACTTCGTTTGTAACTAAACTTAATTTTTTTTATAAATAGAAATTAGTTGAAGATACCAAATTTTAAAATTCGAAAAAACAGTCTCAAAGTTTACATCTTTTTCTTAAAATATTTAATCATTTAATCAATTCTCAATTTTATCTTTTCGATTTCTCCACTCCAACTCGGTTCATCACAATAATATATTAAAATATCAATAATTAGAAGCTGTTGTGGTCAGTTTTGAATGGTAGAATTGTACATTACATTACAGTACTACTTAATTGATCGACTTAACTTAAAAAAAATGAAAAATTATTTTTGAAATTTTCTGTCGTAAAGATGTAGCTAGACAATTAATATTAGACCATGACTAGAAAAAGAGAAATTCTCTCAATCTAAATATTGCACTTTTTTTTTCATTTTTTTAAAATATTTTTTAAACATTCTTAACCATTAAGGAAAAAAAATTATAAATTCACTAATAATCACTTCCTTAATTATTGTTTTAAAAAAATATTACACCTTTGAGTCACCCAGTAATATTTCATTTTTCATTTTCTAAACTCGAAAAACAGAAAGAAAGAAAATTTAAAACCAAACAAACCAAAGCGTTACATCCTGAAAAAGACATTAATTGTATACATACAGTGCCGAACCTGTGTGCACTGCTTGCATCTAGTCATGGACAGTACTCCTAAAAGCGAAAGAGTACTTCTTGTCGTGCATGATTGGTGTTGAGGGTCCGACTTTCACGTGCCTGCAGTCCCATTCGATATATGAACGGAATGCTTTGAACGTTTTATGTAATTTTCATCTTTTTATGACCGCGTCAGTGTGCAAACATCTTCTATTTAATTGATATTGCAAAATTTGATTTGTTAGAAAAATTGAAAATAGAATTTGATTTGTCATTATTTGTGCAAGCGTCGTGTAATCACTTTAAAAATAAATAAATAAATACTAGATTCACATGAAAAGAAAATTAATCTTTTAATAGTAGATTCTATTTTTTTTCAAAACGACTGTACGGAATTTGCGTACTCCACGACTGTATGTAGCATTACTCTTTATTCATAGACCAATGAGAGTTGATTCTATTAGATATTGCATAATTTTAATTTTAATTGAGCCTTATATTTGCATATATTATCTAAAATTATATATTATATTTTACACAGAGAATAAAAGAACGATAATTAAAATTAGTGGGATAAATAATATTTTTCACAATTTTGAGATGTTATCATGAAATAGCAACTAATTGCCAGCTTTTATCTAATTTTTCTTTTACAACTATTCAAAATATAACTAAAATCAATTACATTTTATTGAAGATATCAACATTAATATAAGTAGTATATCGATCGATGTTCATGTACTCATGTATATGTAATAATCAGAAAAATTTCAATGGCACTGAATTTATTAATTTGAGAATCTTTAGAAACACGATTGCTCCATACCATACATAAGCTTGTGATTGTCTAAAAAATCTTAACAAAGCTTGATTCTTTTTTCATCGTTTGGATATTTTATATATAAAAAATAAAAATTGTATATATAAACTTTCATTTGTGTTCAATTTGTTTCCTATACATGTATATATTAATTTTTTTTTTAGAATTCATATGTATATATTAATTTAATAGATAAAATTGTAGACTCGTTTATTATATGAGCTGAGGTAACAGAAAACCACTCGATTCTCAAAACAACCAGATAAACCAGCTCATACACAAACTCAACCTCTACTTATTTAAAGTTTAATCACGTGGATGATGTGTTCATGCGGATAAGATGCACGTTATACATCATATTAAGTTGTTTGGTATGTGTTAATTAGCATATTATTTATGTATGTGTTGTGTTATTTACGTTTCTATACTAATACATACAATGTAACCAAGAACCTAAGATTCCTGAATGGCAAAGATTTTGACTTTTCAGTTGTGGGTGTTCATCTTTGACTTTGATTTAGTTGCATTCACTTTGTTTTGTGTGGCTACTTCTATAGCTGACACGCAGGATATCAATGTTCTATTTTATTCAGGAGTCCGTACTGCTAATGTTATGACATCGTGGATGATAATACGGGCCCAAAATTTATAAATCATAGTATTATTTACGTAAATTTAAAAACTGAAATGAAGACAAAAAGCTTAATCTTAATTTCTAAGAAGAGATGTGGACTGGATGGATGATGCTATTCAGAGGGAATGTGCGGCACTGGATTCTCCAGCCACGCCATTGCCAACTGCCAGCTGCAACTAGCATTAATTATATATATTTCATTGCAATTAAGCAAGCAACTCGCGATTCAAAAAATTAGTAATCAGGAATATTAAAAAATAATCCTGGAGGCTTGTCAAATATACTGTGTTAGCTTGATCTAAATCTAGCTGTAAGCATAGAACTGATCCTTACGTGGATTTCCAAAAAAAAAAAAAAAAACCAACATTAGGAATGTATAGATTGTGCGTATTGCTTGCTTCATTAATAATAATGGTCCATGGAGTTTAGTTTATAAAAATATGTACCTTATCAATAAATTATTTACTTTATAAACAGAGCATGACATGCAATTATGTTAAGAAATATTTCACTTGTTTCGTGAAAAGACACGATCGAGAAACTGCATGTTGATCAATATGATCATTTGATTGAGTACTATTTATGATTTAGAGAAGTCCATGCATGATTGTTACAAGAAAAAAACACTAATTCGAAATCAGATATTTGCGATGAAGGTGAGTTCATTTTTTAAGTTATGGTTAAAGCGAAAGTATATATACAATCACAAACATAAAAAAAACCCCAAGTTAATGACTAAGCTGGAAGGTGAGGAATAAAGACACGACAACCATTTTCTTACAATTGATGACGGGATCAATGACTGGAAAATAAAAAATTGCATTCACTACAATAGAAACCCTCTTTATAAGGGTGGGATTTTGTCCTAGAATATATTAGGGATGAAAAGATTTCGTCCCTAATTTATCACAATAGGTATGTCGCGAAAGACAATCCGGGACGGAAAAAAAATTTCGTCATGGAAAATATCTTTTGGGATGAAGTTTCCCCGACAACGGGAAACATTTTTGGGAAGAAGTCATTTCGTCCCTAACAAGCATTCGTAGAATATTGTTCAAACTATTACGATATGACACTAGTATTCGAACACTTTAGTTACGGTCGAAGGGAACATGAGGTCGTTCGAATATTGAAGACATGACCGTTCAAATATGATTGACATCCGTTCGAATGTCAAGACTCCTACAATAAGAACTAAACACTACAACAAATATGAGTTTTTTCCACGAATTCTTTTTCCAAGATAAACAATCGTTTCAAATAGTAGGTTTATGACACGAAAATTAGTCGTGGAAAAAAATACAAGTCTTTTGCTACGAGATTACATCGGCGAGTAGAACTTTGTGGGAAAATGACTTTTTGCCACGAAATAAAAGTTTTTTGCGGCGATTATAAGTCGCTCGAAATAAATTTAACAAAAATATGTCCCTTTCGTGGGTTATAAGTTTTGGCCACAAGGTTATTAGTTTTTTGCGGTGACATTATCTCACCGCAAAAAAACTAATACACGAATTTTTTTGGTCGTCGGTTATTAGTTTTTTCTACTAGAATTTTGATCTTTTTGCGGCGACGCCTGTCCGCCACAAATATACTAACCATTTTAATTCATGTTATTAGTATTTGCGGCGGTGTTATGACCTTTTCCAACGATAATAACTGTAACATCCCGTATTTTAGTGTATTTTTATTGAATGATTATTTTTATTTTATTCAAAAATTATTCTCTTATTTTAAAATTATTGGATTTTAATTGGATTATTTTTAGGATTTTTAATTGGTGAAAATTTATTTTTATGTGCTTTCTTAATATTTATTTATTGTTGTGCATTTAAATTGTTTTTCATATTTAATTAATTACTGTGGGATTTAATTATTTCAATTTGACTTTATCATTACGTTTAAATTATTTTATTTAACTTGAGGTTTTGAAATCATTTCCGTTGAATCATTTTTGTGACCCAAGTTATGAGGATTGGACCTCATTTCTTTTCCCTCCATTTTTCTTTTCTCTCCTTTTCTTTTCTCTTTCCTTTCTTTTCCCCTTATTTCTCCTTCGGCCTTCTCTCCCGCACGCGACCCAGCCTCTCTCCCTCTCCCCGTGCATTTCTTTCGTCCGCCCAGCCCATCGCCACCGCGCCGCCGTGACTTGCACCGCCCTGCCCACCGTCTTCCCCACCCACCGACGACCTTCCCCCTTCGATCTCAGCCTCCCTTGTGTCGCCGTTAGCCTCCACGTTCACCACAAAGCCGCGGCACCTCTTGTGCTCGTGCGTCGCCGTCACACCACCATTGGCCACCATCTTCACACCACTTCATCCTCGACCTCTTGGCAACCCATTGGACCCAACCCCACCTCCGATCCGTCACCGGTGAAGCACAACCAACCCCATTTCCATTTTGGGTATTTTTGGCCTTAAACCACCCCTTGTGCCGCCACCCACGGCCAACCTTCACAATCACTAGCTTCACCGACATCCCTAGGCCCTATTCTATCAATTTTGGGTCTTCATTTGTCTCCATTGAAAATTGGGTATCTGTGACCCACGGCCACAGTGTATTTTACACTGTTCTGCAACTGTTTTTCCACTTCTGGCAGCTTCGTGATCCTTCGGAAATTGTTATATAGCACTGTAAGTATTTTCTAAAGAATTCTTGTGAATTTAATGTATTTTTGCACTAATATATTATACTGTATTTGAACTGTTGATTGATTTACTACTAAGCTTTTTATCTGATGCTAAAATCTTTTGAAGAATAGGAGTTTCTTGGTCTAGAATGATGAAAATTCTTTGGGAGAATCATAAATTACCTCCCATTATCATTGTCAAATTGCTTTGAGCGTAAGATACTTCTCAAGGATATTTAGAACTTTCTGATGGAAGTATTAAAGTGGCGTGGGATATGTTGATGTTTTGGGGTAAGTCTAAAATCAAAGGATAGCTTTTACAAAGAAGCAGACTTCTTGAATACAGGAACACTAGTGCTCTGGATATGAGTTTACCTTTTCCACCTGGATCGAAGTTTTTATTTAGGGTTAAATACAAATAGTGTTCCTGTGGCTTTTCTTGAAATCATATTATTTTCTGTGTTTTTATTTGACCTTTTCACTCCCTGTGGTTTTAAGAAAGATCAACTTGGTGCTTCCATTGGAATTACATTAATTACATTACTAAACCATTGGTAACATGACATCAACACCTATCATTGTTTGACATATATAATTTTAACTTTCGTATATGCTTTTTTTTTTTTATAAAAAATATTAGGTCTTTTTTTTTGCCATGAATTATTTTTTCAAGACAAATGGTGGTGGCAAATAATTACCGAATCACACCAAAACCATTTGTGGAAAATAAAACAAGCCTTTTCCCACAAAATTATATAAATTTTCATGCATTGAAGAGTTCAACATTATTTTGTAGACTGTGTATGATCTGAATGTTCTTGTGCCAGAATTTTTCAATTTTGTTGCATCTGAATTAATTAGCCTATCCGAAGCCCAAATCTTTGAGGTCTTTATTTCTACAACCGTGTCGAGTTCTATATTAATGATACCATATAGGTAATTTAATCATTTGAGTAACACTTTCTTGGATAAAAGAGCACAATAGTAAGCTGGAGCGATGTTTGCTTGTTAGCGATGAGAAACATATAACTTGATATATATGTTCATAAGACTGTTCCTTGATATTTTCTAAAAGAGCTGCTCAACTATAATGCCATGAGCCATAAGATCTGTTTATATAGAATTTATTAACAAGTTTAATTTGTATGTAGTGAGCTAGGGTGGCCCCATATATGTATGACAAATGAGCGAATTAATTAAGGTAACACCCGTTAGATTGTTAACATGTCATGATTTGCCATCTCAAAGAATATAAATTACATAAATCATATGTTGGTAGATATAAGGTTTACTACATATATAGGCTTCACAAATTGAAGTTTGGTCAATTAAAAGTGACTATAATAATTTTTCAGCCCATTTCCTATTTTTGATTCAAGTTAATCATGCTTGTCTACATGGTGGATGACTTGTCATACTACATCCTTGGTTGGCACATCCCTAAGGTGTTAAGGTGCAGAATGGAGGTTGGTTATTGTTATTCCCATCTTTTTATAAGACTATGGTTCTCAAGTAGCTTAGACCAACTTCAAAGTAGTTGGATATACACTCTGGTCAGAATATAACTTTATTTTTGTCTCTCTCTCAGTAGATATAATGTTCACATGTTACATTGAGGTTGTAATTCAAATATACATCTCGGACATGGTCAGTAGTAAAGTTTTCATTATATATAGATGTGTATATATATTGATAGTTGAGCACAAGTTACATGAGACTAATGGCTGTGTAAAAAAGATATAGTTTCATAACTTTATTCTATCATCCCATTAATATTAGCCTTGTGGTTATTATGTTGATGATGGTAGGTGTTAGAAAATTCATGATTGGTTGTTATTGACATTTACAAATACTGAACTGAAATAATTTGTAAGCCATTGGGTGGTTTGGTTGGTTAAAACTAGTTGGTTTGTAGGGGCACCAAGCTCAAAGACTATTCCAAGCATGCTTCAATTACCTGCATTAAGTCACCCAGATTATCCATGCATGATGATTTGTTTTTTCTAATTTGGTCCATGCATGATGACTTGTCAGCCATGAGAACATAACTAATTGACAAGAAATATGTAGTGACAGGCAGGACCAAGTATTCTGCTATAGCAGAATAAATTGAAGAAATCATCATGTATACGTCACTAAGTATTTAAAATAGCATAATAGTTGGTAGATATATATATATATGTATATATATATATATATATATACTTTCATGCTTTATATGAATACAATAACTTATTACTTATATAAAAAAAAGCATATATATATATATATATATATATCTACCAACTTGCTCGAAATTAATTTGAGATTCAACTCCTATGACATTTGGCATTTTCCATGCATGACCCTAGGATATTCTTTTTGGGAAGCCTCATGATTTGTGATTAATGCACTATGAAAATAATTAAATCTATGTACAACATGTTACAACAATTATCATGTTACAACAAAACTTATATGGATAATTAAGCCTCATTATTTGTGATTCAACTCTTGATATCATTAGTAAGCTTCCTAGCCCGTCTCACTTCCTTGGCCATATAAGTATTATCAATGGACATAGTTCTCATCAGAAACATTTCCCATCAATACCCAACATGAATGGCCAGACTTAGGAATTGGTGTATGAAATGAAGAGGGATTCAGAAGAAAGACGTCAGCTTTAATTTGGCCAGTTCTTTAATATAATTGTTAACTATTTTCCTGTAATTTGCCTTTGGTAATGGCTATTGTAATGTTCTAGCTACTACTTTTTCCTAAATAAATGTTTTCTATTGGCTAATACAGTTAAGCATGGCTAACAATTTGGTTCGGGTGGATTTTTGGACACCATGCTTTGTGGATCAAGAGGGGAATATTAATGATATTTTCAAGAATGAAGATTGTCTCATTGAATCAGCATTACTATCACATGAGAGGTTTACTGCAGTGATGTCATTTAGTCCCAAGGCTGCATATCATCCATGCTGTTGGGTTGTATTTTGGTTATATTTGCTCTATTCATTGTATTTTGATGGCCTTAATTGACTTGTTAACCCAATGGATAGAATTGTAAAGTACAATATTAATTATGTATAATATATGTTACCAACTTTGGTGGTTTGGTTGGTTAGTTTTTTGGGTGTTGGTTACATTTGTTGATGGATTATTGTGTTAAGAGAGGTTCAATACAGGCCTATTTGTGGGATAAATGTAGAAAGTGACTATATTTTTAGTTGGATTGTTTGTGGGATTGATTGGCAGGAAACCAATTTTTTTTTATAATGGCAGACATTACTTCATAAAACCTATTTATGAGGAGTTGATTTGGTGGGAAAACAGGTGTAATGAAACAATTGTATTTCCCATGACTATTATTCCTGGGTAATTAACTTTTTTGACGTATGACTTTGATGGGAAATATAAAACAAAACTGAGTAAAAAATGATATTCCTACCGATAATTGTAATGAGAAAATCTCTTTTGCCATGAAATAAAACTCGTGGGATATAGTAATGATCGCTTTTGCTACGAAATGAGGTTAACCGGGAAAAACCATTTACAACCACTTCAGTTCATAGTAAGTTATCTTTTCCCACCAATTGATTGTGGCGGGAATATCCTATTTCCACCAAAAGTCACCATCCAGAGTAATGTTTTCCCTTGAATGAATTGGTGGGTAAAACTTATAATACATGACTTTTGCCACAAAGTTCATTTATGGATATAGGAGATTTTCCGTGAACTACTGCCATGGAGGATGACGTTATTACTGACCACGAGTTGATGTTAGTGAACTTATTTGCCACAAAATTAAAATGCGTTATCCACCATTTATGTCGTGGCGAAAAGGGTGGTTTTACCCATGAAATAAAAAATTGGTGGAAAAAATATATTTCCCCACCCGTTTTATTCCACGAGTCTCCCACGACAAAACTTGGTGGGAAATATTTCTTTTCCTAGGAAGTATACACTTTTTTTGACCGCACCCCCTCCTGGGAAAAACCAAGTTTTGTTGTAGTGAAAATTAGATTGACAGTATAACAGATAAAAAAAATCGAATGAAATTAATATAATGAAATAATGCATTACCTGGTATACAGGCTCCTCAGTATGGAGAAGAAAGTTGTGTTTGATATAATTTTACTTATTCTTAAATGATGTTTCTATTTTAACCTGAGTAATTTAAAAAAATGATCTAAACATTCTTATGCCAAAATTATCACGTCATCACTTCTCAAACTTTAGATAATGTTCACTTATTATTACTTCATTTGTCTAGGCTTGAGAGATTGTGTAGTGAAGTAACAAAGAAAGCCACACATTTCTTCCGGATAATTCTTCGTTCGAACATCTACAAGACAAGAAGCCTATATATACTTATTATTGGCCGTCTTGTAAATTAATTACTAGATATTAACTTCTTTTTTTTTGTGACATGTTATATGTATTAATATAGTTTTTTATCTACTTAATGGTTTTACACAATGGGCATCATGTAAATATGTTTACATATGATCAATTTTTATATTTAATCATGAAACTAAAACAATGTAAGTAAGAAACGGGCACTATGAGTTTGACCATTGTGTAAAAATGGCCCAATATATACTTCACGCCCATACTATATACAATTCTCTTGCCAAAATGTCCATTCAAACTACAATTATACGTTTGAATAGAAATTTATGTTAGTTCAAATGTTGTACCATAAATTCGAACAATAAATCTATTTGGGGACGATATATTATCGTCCCAAATTCTTCCGTCCGAAAGTCAAGTATCTTCTTCAAATGATAATTGGACTGCTGGGATTTTCTGGGACGGACAAAAAATTATTCCCTAAAAGTGACATTTTGGGATGAAAAGAATTTCATATCAAATGTTTTTCATCCTTAAAGATCAGTTTTTTATAGTGATTACACGATCTGAGTAGCTATAATATATATTACTCTTTTTAATCAGTGATCAATAGATTTCGAAATAGCTATTTTGAATATGATTTGATTATGATAAACTACGTTCAAGAATGTTCTTAAAAAGATCAATTCAAATAAAAGAGAAAAAAATCAAGAGATTGATCAAGAGATCAACTAATTAGTTGTAGTACTTGTGGTGCCTTTCTCCATCTAGAAAACTTTCAATATTGCATTCTCTCTAAAACAATCCCAAATAACCTATACCTTATTTCCTCCGCTGAGGGAAAGGCCTCCTCTCGTTTCCACCTTATTTCCTTATGAATAAAACTACTTTGCCCTCTCATTTTGACTACTCTATTTGACCGCTGGTCAAAATTTTTTTTTTTTTTTTGTTTTTACTTAGTGATTAAGGAAGTGATTTTAAATGTATTGATGTATTTTTTTTTTATTTTTTAAAAATATTAAAATGTATTAAAAAAATATGAAAAGAAAAAAGAAAAAAAAAAGAAGAAGAAAACCACTGGGTTTTTATTTCATTATTTTATTCATAGACCAATATTGAGAGGGTTTTTTTTTTTAATTTTTTTTTTAAATTTTTAATTTTTATAGAAATGATAATATCAGACCAATATTGAGAGTTGATTCTATCAGATATTGCATAATTTTAATTTTAATTGTACCATATATTGCATAATTTTATTTCTTGATTCGATATTAAATTATCTAAAATTACTTATTATATTTTACTTACTTAATTATTAATTATTTTGTATTATATTAAGAGAGAATAAAAGAAGGATAATTAAAATTAGTGGGATAAATAATATTTTTCACAATTTTGAGTTATTATCATGAAATAGCAACTTGCCAGCTTTTATCTAAATATTTCTCTTTCACAACTTTTCAAAATATATCGATCGAAATTCATGTGTATATGAAATAATCAGAAAAATTCCAATGGCACTGAATTTATTTGAGAATCTTAAGAAACGCGATTGCTCCATACCATACATGATAAGCTTGTGATTGTCTAAAAATTCTTAACAAAGCTTGATTCTTTTTTCATCGTTTGAATATTTTATATGTAAATAATAAAGATTGTCGATAGAATGTGTCGGAAATTCACCGACCAAGATGTAAAACATTTTCCTTCTCCCTCACGTGCACCATGCATTACATGCCCTAACTTGCCTCCCTGCAGCCTAGCGTTTTCAGCTAAAACACGTGGCTAGACTTCTCTCACCACACGACTTCGAACCATACTAATTAATCTATAAATTCGTGTCTTTTGATTTCAGAAAAGAATCCTCAACTCGAGAAAGAGTTCGGCCTAGTGCTCTTTCACTTTCCTGAAGAAGTTGTCATTCCAATAAATAGGTTCTCTTAAGCCCTGCAAGCATTAACGTATAGCTCATCAAGCATATACATTCGCAAACAATATACGTAGAAAAGAAACCATGTTTTATTCCTTCCTATTCTTAATTACCATGGGGGACGTCAACCTTGGTTATGGCTCCACAGAAAAAATCATGTTGCCGATGCGTTTAACCTTGATCTCTGCCTTTCTTACCATGCTCATTATTCTTTTTCCTCTCATATTATTCAAGTGGAAACCCCATGGAAAAACCTTCAAGCAAACTCCAGCGCTCCCACCAGGCCCAACTCCGTGGCCAATAGTTGGAAACCTCCCAGAAATGTGGAGGAATAAGCCAGCATTTCGGTGGATACTTGGCCTTCTGGAATCACTCAATACGGAAATCGCTTGTATACGTCTAGGTGGTGTTCATGTTATTCCGGTAACTTCACCGGAACTTGCCCGGGAGTTCTTGAAAAAACACGATATCGTGTTTGCATCAAGACCTCTTTTTTTGTCGAGTAAATATGCTACTCGCGGCTTTAAGTCGACAGCTTTGGTGCCGTGGGGAGATCAATGGAAGAAGATGAAAAAGTTGGTGGCTTCTGAGATAATTAACTCAAAAACAACTCGGTGGCTACTCAATAAAAGGACCGAAGAAGCTGATAATCTTGTTCGTTTCATTTATAATCAATGTAAGAATGCTGCGATTGACGGCCTTCCTGATGATCAGTCAATTAGTGGTTCAGTTGTGGACGTGAGACTTGTTGCACGTCATTACTGTGGAAATGTCATTCGGAAGATGATATTCAACAGAAGGTACTTTGGCAAAGGAAAGAAGGATGGAGGACCTGGAGTTGAGGAAGAACAACACATTGAATCACTTTTCACCATACTCGTCCATCTTAATGCATTTGCTTTATCGGATTACTTGCCATGCTTAACAGCACTAGATTTAGATGGTCATGGGAAGATTGTAAGTGAGGCTATGAAGATCGTTACGAGTTATGAAGATCCGGTCGTCGATGAGAGACTACGGCAATGGAGAGACGGGGAGAAGACGGAGGCCGAGGACTTGCTCGACGCTTTCATCTTGGCAAAGGATTCGAATGGGAAGGCAGCTTTTTCTGTGGAAGAGATCAAAGCTCAAATCACGGCAAGACAAAAATTAAATATTAATAAGAATACCTAATACCATGCATTTTAATATATAACATTGCAAAATACTCACGTCTTTCACAAACCCTATATGATAGTACTGTTTTTCTCTCCTATTCTAAATATCCATACTAATCTTAGTTTTGTAGAAAATATTTAAATCTAAATAAATGAAGTTTTCAATAATTAATATCTATTAATCATTTACTTGAATTGTTTTCAATCATGTGCGTGCAGGAACTGATGCTTGCAACAGTGGATAATCCTTCCAACTGCATAGAGTGGACACTGGCTGAAATGCTCAACCAACCGGAGCTCCTCCAAAAAGCTGTTGAAGAAATTGACAGGGTAGTGGGAAAGAAAAGATGGGTTGAAGAATCCGATATTCCACAGCTGAATTATGTCAAGGCTTGTGCAAGGGAAGGTTTCCGGCTTCACCCAATTGCACCATTTAACGTCCCCCATGTCTCAATGCAAGACGCGACTGTGGCTGGCTATTTCATCCCGAAAGGAAGTCATGTCATCTTGAGCCGATATGGTCTCGGCCGCAACCCTCGCGTTTGGAAAGAACCCTTGAGGTTCAAACCAGATCGACATCTGAAGAAGAAGGAGGATGGATCGTCGATGGCCGATTATCAGGAGGTGGAACTTGCAGAGCATGAGCTGCGCTTCATTTCGTTCAGTACGGGAAGGCGAGGTTGCATGGGCATCGCGCTCGGCTCTGCCATGACTGTGATGCTTTTGGCTAGGCTACTTCAAGGATTTTCATGGAGTTTGCCACCAAACCAAGAGGAGATTGACCTCTCTGAGACCATGGATGAACTTTTCATGGCCAAACCCTTACATGCACATGCAAACCCACGTCTGGCGGCTTCACTTTATCCCGCTTAATAAATCTTCTACTTAGAAGACTAATTCGATGCACTTGAGATTTCAGTTGGAAACTTGTATCCGTGCCTGCAATATGCTTTTTTATTGGTTAAGTTAAAAAGAATAGTAGTGCTCATACTTTTTAGTTGGTTGGTCCTTCGTTTCTACGTTTTAGTTGGGAGCGCTAATCATCAATAATTTGCTGTACGTACGTATAGGTCCTTGCAATGTATGCAGTAATCAATAAAAATATGTCTTTATCAATATTTCACTTCATGTTTCGTGAGAAGACACCATCGAGAAACAATTTGATCAATATGATCATTTGATTGAGTACTATTTATGATTTTTTTTTTTATATATAAGAAATAGACTTCATTTCATTTCATAAAAGATGTTATATATTTGACTCAAATTATAAGTCAATCTAACATTTGTTGTAAGCATTCCCGTACACAAAATCATTGCGCCCGACATTGTCTAAACTTCATGAAAATTTTCAAAAAGAGAGTATCATTCTCTGTATTAAAACAGAGGAAAAAACACCCCGCATCAAAACTCCATCCTACATAGGAGGAGAAGTAAACAACACACCCATCCTCCTAATACGGAGGAAGGAGGAACCAAACACCGCTATGGACAAAAGTCCAATAGCCTATTTCACTTTATTTACCTACGAATCAAAAACCCAACAAACAAACATCAACAAAAAACGCACCGACATAAAGTCGGAAATACAGTTTCAAAAGCAAACAACACCACCAAACAAAATTGGACAAACAAAATGGAAATCGATGATGGTGCGTGCATGACACACTCTACACTGGATAGGAGTTGTTTCGCTTGTCTAGATGTTGCCGAAGTCGTTGGGCTCTTAGCTTCCACGCATGGCGTCGACAGAAGATGAATCGCGATAGTTTGATAACTCCATGCGTTTCCTTTAAACCATGCGTTGGCACAACACGCCACTTTGATTGGCGCCCAATCTGGTCAACCGTAAGATCGGCAGGTGAGGCTTCTCCCGATGGTGCACGTGTCGGACGATGGTCACCGGAGAAGCTCGAAACGACTACCCCGGCCCTCTCACAATAGTTTTAAATTTTAAAGCTATTTCTAAAACACGGTCCCTCTCTCTCAAAAACTAGAGCCTCTCTCTCTAGAAACCCTCTCTCATCCGAACCTAGCTAGGGGAAAGGGGAGCTTTGGCTCCTTCTTCCTCTTCCTCTCCTTCCTCTCTACTGCCGGCCCTGCGTCTCCACTGGGTTTTTGGTTTTTTTTTTTTTCCATTTTTTTTCCAGCTGAATAAAGGAGGGTAGTCGATTTGAGCTTTTTCGATGACCATGGTAGTCTTGCTCCCACAAAAATTCAAGGTCCCACAGATTGAACTGTCTGATGGGTCTAAAGATCTTGTAGAACATTTGAAAATGTTTAAGGCACACATGATGCTCTTTTGGTTTCCAGGAGAAATTGCATGTCAAACCTCCCCCTTGACCCTCAAAGAAATAGCTAGAGGGTGGTTCCGAAATTTGCAGCTAGGCTCTCGATTGGCAACTTTGAAGAACTAGGAAGATAATTTTTGACTCAATTCATGGCAAGCAGGCGAAGGAGGTGGTTGGCCGCTTACCTCCTAACTGTGAAGCAGCAGGAAGAAGAAAGTCTGAAAGCGTATCTCACAACATTCAACGAAGCACGTATGACAGCAGATGACCAAGATGAAAAGATAACATTCTCGACACTTCTAGGAGGAGTTTGGACTTGGAGCCCTTTTATGGCCGAACTGGCGAGGAGAATACCTGTTGTGACGCCTTGAAAGAATATTTAGATTGAAAGAATACCTTATTAATTTTGGATTTTTCATCTAGTCTATTTACCTTTCCTGCCCATTTTCTTTATTTTCTTCTCTCTTATTTCTTCATATTTTATTTCCACCCTTGGATTAAGGTTAGGACATGTGAAGGATTAGGATTTAATTGCCCTCAACCTTATCTCTCCTTTTCAATTTCAGACCACACGTCACTCTCTCTCTCTCTCTCTCTCTCTCTCTCTCTCTCTCTCTCTCCCTTTTGATCTCTTCTTCCCCCCTTCTCTACATCTAGGGTTTTAGCCACAAGTACCATTGTGAGCTCAGCCACCACCCACCATGAGCAACACACACCCAACCTCTCTCTCTCTCCCACCCCCTATCGTGAGACCCGACAATTGCTGCTAAGGACCAATCCAAATAGGGCCACCCCACATCTAAGCTCCACCTCCCTTAGCCAGTCGCACCACTGGCAACTAAGCCAAAACCACTGTTGCCTGTCCCAAGCAAACCTCTCTTGACTTCTCTAGCTCTCGATATCTTCTTCCCCTCCCTTTTCTCCATCTAGGATTTTAGTTGCTAGCATGATTATGAAGTTTAGCCACCATTAGCACCACACACCTAACCTCCCTTTCCCCACCGTGAGACCCAGCAATTGCTGCCAAGTACCTATCCAAACCTAGAGCCACCCTTCCATAAAAACATACCTGATATCTCCTGCACTAAGGGCATCCTACACATCCAGTCCAGCAGTCAATCCCCACATCTAAGCTCCACCTCCCTCAGCTAGTCGCACCATATAAAACGAAGCCAGAAACGTCACTACCTCTCTTAAGCAAACCTCTCTAGACTTCTCTACCTCTCGGTCTCTTCTTCCCCTCCCTTATCTCCATCCAGGGTTTCAGTTGCAAGCATCATCGTGAAGCTCAGCCACCAGCTACCATGAGCAGCAAACAATTAACCTCTCTTTCTCCACTATGAGACCCAACAATTCCCGCCACGGACATGTCCAAACCAAGAACCATCCCTCAATAAAAACACAGCCAATGTTTGCTGCATGGAGGGCTTCGTCCATGTCCAATCCAACAACCGCAACACACATCTAAGCTCCACCTCCTCAGCCTGTCGCACCACTAGCAACCAAGCTAAGACCACCACTGACTCTCCCAACCAAACCAACCATTCACAACGTCACTCCCATAACTTAGAGCCCTTCTGTTTTCGCAACCATAAGTCATCACTAAAAGCTGTTACCCTTCATGGTCAACCACAACGTCGTCATGCACAATCAACTCCAAGGGACATTGGACGTCATTGCAATCTCTAGAAACAACTGTAACAACCCTGCTTTGTTACACAAAAAATAGAGTAACATCGAATCATCCAATGCCTAGGCCTCACGGCCTGTCACCAACCAACATCCATGGGACTGCCTTGCACCATCCCCGAATAGCTCCACCCCAGGATCCACCATGAAGAGCTCTTGCGCCAACCATCATTGTCGATCCAGTGGAGCACGCATTTGAATTCTTTGTGGACGTTACTCTTTTGGTTTGTTGTTCATGTGATATCCCTTAACGCCATAGATCCATTATCATTGTGCCCAGCTAGCTTGTTCTATTCATGTCGCCACTAACCATCGCACAAGTAGCCACACCAGTACACCACCCCACACCAGCCACTCAATTTTGGTATGACCTCTTTCTCTCCTTATCTTTCCTATGGACTGATCTTTCATGGGCAGTAGAAGATCACGAATTAATTTTGTGAAACCTTGGGTTTGTGTTTTGTCCATTCTATGTGGAGTTTAAGTGGACTATAGGTTAAGTATGTGTGTTTGTATGTAATTTCAAGAGGCCTACTATGGATTGAGTAAAGTGTTTGTGAAGGCTGGTTGGACATATTTGTATTATTTGTTATCTTGGTGTATAGTCATATTATTTATGAAACTAGAAATATTCATTTCTTATAACCACTTACATCAAAAACCTCTTTGTACCCAATACACAACTATTGACTACATTGTACACTATGGTCTCCCCTCGGCACCACCCGCACACCCTAGCTCCTTTTGTCACACCACGGGTAATGATCACACGTGTAACTTTGTTATGACTAATGCCCAGCTCCACGCCTGGTGCTTAACGAGAGTACTAGGCATCTTTTAGCCCCCGCCAACAGAGGGGCTCCGGAGTCGTACCATGAGTGTTACCATATTGGCTGAGCCTGCTATCGCCCAACGATAGCCTATGGGACACCACTCAGTTTTACACGCTCCCAAGTGACCAGAGCTGCTCCAGTGAGATAATACCCCACCTCGACTTGAGGTCGTCACATGTAAGAACCCATAGAAAAATATATTATTTTTCCAATGACACCAAATACTAGTTTCAAATTACGCCATAGAGCATAACACAGATGAATAATTCATTACCGATATTAATAACAATGAATATGAAGATGCATGGCAGGTAGTTTATTGGATGACATGGCATAGTACAAACACACAACCACACAACAACACACAAGTCACAATTCCACAGTTTCACAAACCCCAACTACAAGCATTACCCATCCTCCATCTGGCCCTTGGCCCAAAAAACGATGACAACCACATAAAATATTCTCAACACTTCCCCGGGCCTGATACCCATCTCAAATACAACCAGGCTGCAACAATGTTAGTGATAAATTTCACATTAGAATCCCAAGGGTCGCGCTGGAGAGTTACTTACAACGCGGAAGGTAATTATTCTGGATGATTGCTCGTGATGGTTTAGGGGGTCCTGCGATTAAACGAGTATGCACATCGCTATGCGGACGGACAGAGTTGGTTTGATTAAAAACTGAACATCTGATAAAAATGAAACACAAGGCAAGGCATAAAGCCTTACTGTTGTGGCGTTTAGAGGGGTGGAGCAATGACAGCAGGCGGGGGCAATGATGTAATTGAGCAGAACAAGGGCTAAAATAGGTTTCTTTAATAAAGATGATAGATCTGACATGTTGGTGGGTGAAGGTGGGGATTTTCGCAGTGGGGTGAAAAGGAGCATGGCGGGGCAGTGGCTACGATGAGCCCAAAATCCTCTCTCAGAGCACTTTTAATGGATTAGCTAAAACTAAAATACGTTTTCTATGAATGTAAGATGAATTTAGCTTTTAGCTATTCCATTCACATAAATCTTCACATTGGAATAGCTATTTTTTCATTATATAACAACAAAATAATGTAAAATGAATTGGCCTAGCCTTTAGATATTCACATCAAATTTTCACATTGGATTATCTATTTATTCATTATATAACAATGAGTAATTAATAATTAAAAAAAATTAATTTTTTTAATTATTAATTTATTTTATTTTATCATATTTTACTAATTTCTATAATTTCCATCAAACTATATTTTTTTTATCAAATTTGGACAGAGTACCCATGACCCGTGCACTTGAAAAGAGCATCCATTCAACAAACATTTCTAAAAACTGGACATGTTGGTTTGCTGAAGAGAGAAATAATTCATAAAATAAGAATTTGGCCTATGAACAGGAACATTCAAATTCGGAAATTATTTTGAATGTAACTGTAGTTAAATTTCAATTATTTTGCTAATTATTTTGAAATAAAATAAATTTCAAATTATTTTGAACATTCAATTATTTTGAAATTTGACTAATTCATTGTGATCATTTTTTATTTTTAAATAACTAAATACTCAATAAATTTAACTTTTAACTAATCGATTCAGGATGCTCTCACAAGCCCAAAATCTGACCCAGAGTACCTACAAACCAAAGACAGTACATATATACGGTGCCGAACCTGAGTGAAATGTATGCACCTACTCACGGACAACGATGACTTCTTGTCGTGATTGGTGTTTAGCGTCCGACTTTAACGTGCATGTAATTGGATTCCCATTCTATATATGAACGGAATGCTTTGAACGTTTTATGTAATTTTCATCTTTTTATGATGGGTCAGTGCATGTGCAAAGCACATCTTCTCATATTTAATTGACATGGCAAGGTTCATTGATTTGTTAAAAAAATTTAAAATATAATTTTTGTTTCATTATTTTATTCATAGACCAATGAGAGTCGTTGATTCAATCAGATATTGCATAATTTTAATTTTAATTGTACCTTATATATATATATTTGCATATCATAATATCTGATAGATCAGTACTAATTGGTTCTATCATATATTTTTTTATCGAAATAATTCGATATTAAATTATCTACAATTACTTATTATATTTTACTTATTTATTAATTATTTTCTATTATGTTAAGAGTGAATAAAAGAACGATAATTAATTAAAAGTGGGATAAATAATATTTTTCACAATTTTGAGTTATTATCACGAGATAACATGCAACTTCCCCAGCTTTTATCTAATTTCTCTTTCACAACTTCTCAAACTAGTACTACTAAAATCAACATTTTATTGAAGAGATCAACATAAATATATAATATATCGATCATGTGTGTATATTGTAATATTCAGAAAAAATCCAATGCACTGAATTTATTTGAGAATCTTAAGAAAAGCCAAAATATTAAGATTGCTCCATACCACATAACTTTCATTACAAGAAAACTGTTTATTTGTGGTCATTTAATTCCAACGAAATGACTATTTACAGCTAAAATGAGTCTGTTTTCGCTCAATTAAATGGTCACAAAAGACCATTTTTCTTGTAGTGCTTGATTCTGTTTTCATCGTTTGAATATTTTATAATAAAAAAAAATTAAAAAAAAAATTTGTGGATAGAATGAGTCGGTCGGAAATTCACCGACGAAGACGTAAAACTTTTTCCTTCTCCTTCACGTGCACCATGCATTACACGTAGACTTCTCTCACCACACGACAGCTTCGAACCATGATACTAATCTATAAATTCGTCTCTTTTGGTGTCCGTTCATTGATTTCAGAAAAGATTAATCCTCGTCAGCTTGAGAAAGACTTCTGTTTAGTGCTCTTTCACTTTCCTGAAAAAGTTGTCATTCGAATAAAGTCGGTTCTCTTAAGCCCTACATGCATTAACGTATAGCTCATCAAGCATATACATTCGCGAACAATATACGTAGAAAAGAAACTATTACTTCCTATTCTTAACCATGAGGGACGTCAAGTCGTCAACCATTGTAATACCCAGGCCAATACCTAAGCCCGGAGGCCCAGGCCATGTAAGCCCAACCCGCTGGAGAAGAAAATGACGTCGTTTTCAGGAGGTCAGTTTCTCCCTCCCCATTCAGTCCCCCTCGTTCCCACTTTCCCTCACGTCTTGTAAACTCCCTCTTAAATTCTCTCATTCTCCACAACTGCTCCGTGCACCACTCACTTAGATTTTCTCTCAGTTACTCTCTCCCCACATCTCGGTTTCTTCCTCTCCAGCTATCAGTTTCTCTTCTGTTTATTTATTTATTTTTTTTCTTTTCCTCTACCTCTCTATTCCTTCTTTGCCCAACATGCAGCCCTCTAGAAATCATTTCTTCTAGCCGAACTCCCTCTCTTTTTCTCTTTGAATCTTGTTTCCCAAGCCCCATCTCATCCTATCCATCGATCGGCAGTAACCCTAGTTACAAGGGATCACCGAACTCCACCCTCTCACGCCGAAACCAAACAACCCGTGGCCACCGCTTGAAGACCAACAAACCCAGCTAGATAAGCAGGGTTCCTATGCTAGATTTTATATAAAAAGAAAATGAACTAAGATTGATTTTATGAAAAATGTGCATGATATAGTTTGAAAAGAAATGTGGAAAAACCTCAGTTATTTGTTCTACATTATTCATTAAACCTGTATAAAAGAGGAAAGTATTTTTGTCATGACTGGATTAGACATGTGCAAATTTTTGGCATTATGTTTCTGACTATGCAGAAAGAGCAAATATGAAATCTAAAAACTTGTATATGTTATGAGAAGATGCATTGAATTTGTTTTGAATATGTAAAATGATATGAAATTATTCAATACTCTGTTTGGATATGATGTGGCATCTAAAAAACTTTTAGCACAAATTTCTGATTTTGTATCTAATTCTGTTTCTAGTCATGATTCGATGATTCTGATTCTATTTTGCTTTGATATATGACCCTGTTACAGGTGATAATAGTGGCATTTGGTCCTATCACGGGTGGTAATAGTGACATTTGGCCCTGTTATGGGACATAATAATGACTTTTGGCCCTGTCACGGGATATAATAGTGACCTTTGCCCTACCATGGGATACAATAATGGCCTGTGGCCCCGCCATTGGATATAATAGTAGTTTTTGTTCTGAATGCAATCGCTTTGGTATCATGGTGATTTATGTTTTGTTTGACTTTCCGCATAATGCAAAACCCTACGATGGGGGTTAAATATGGTTTCCGTTCTGATATGATGTTCTTATATGATATGTTATGATGTGAGATGATAAGATGATGATTTTAGTCATCATGCCAAAGGATATTTTTTAATATGAACATGTTTTTAGATCTGCATTTCTAGAACTAAAATGTTTTGTTCTGCATTCTGGATTATGTGAAAAGGTTCATGTTTACATACTAGTATATGTTCTTTGCTTACTCAGTTGTTGATAACTCACTCCTTATCTCTACAATATTTTTTAGATGATTTGAATATTTCAGCTGAGGATCAAGATTTTCGAGAATGGGTGAGATGATTTAAGTATTGTAGATTAAGCATAAAAATGTTTATACGAGTATTTTTGAAATTTTATTAAGTAATTTTTTCATGTTCAAATGACTTGGTATTTTGGGAAGTTAATTATATTGAAAATTTGGAGTCTATATATATATTGTGATATATGATTTTAAGTGAAAGGAAGTAACTCTTTAGGCTTGGAACTCTGGGTTGTAATATTAGTTCTCTGCATCCAAAGCAATTAATTTGATTTACATGATATATAACGTTATTTGGGAAGAGGCCCGGGGTTTCATTCCTGCTTGTTTTGATTGATCTTTTGCTACAATTTATTTTGCTATAATTTATTTAATTAAAGTTGAGCACCTCACCGACCTCTTGCATGCATGTTCCCGTCTTAAATCACTGTGCTCTTCTTCCAGCATATATAAGGATTCCTTACTGTACCACCCTCTCTCATTTGACAATTACTTCTCCTTTTCGTTTGACCTGTATTTTGATGTCAGATTAGAACAACAGTACTAGCTAGCACCACTGTTAAGGAAATTCACTTGCATCTGTCAGCACAATACTCTCCACAATCTCACCGCATAATCAAGATCATAACTTCAGGAGGCACCCCGCATGTATAAATTTAGTTGTAGGGTATTCCGAATATGATCATCATTATAGTTGTCTTTTTTGTAGTTAATATTCATATATCTATGTTCTTGCTAGTTGGGGGCCGAACTCAAGTGCTAAAAGAGAGGTAGGTACTTCCTCTGTAGTTACTAATATATTAATTAATCACTGTGGATAAAATTATGTTACAACATATAAAACCTCATGCATTTAGTATTATTCATTTGTTGAGGCTAAAGTTGGCACATTTGCTCTAATATTCACATCGAATCCTAGTTTCATTCGTGATATTGTTTATTTGTGTATTGATGAACAAATAAACATAAACTATGGAGTGTTGGTTTTTTGGGCTTTTGACGTGTTAGGCAAATGGAGATGAAAGGAGGATCTACCAGCTTTATAGAGATTCATGTGTTTACTTTGGCCTGGTTGTCTTGAAAACAGGTAACTGGTGTTTTATTTCAAAGTTTGAATTAAATTTGAGTACAAGAATTCCCAAAAGAGGGATGAATAGTTGTCTATATCATGTTTTCCCATGGCAATATTCTCGTATAGGTTCTTTTAGCATAAATATTGATGTAGGAAAATGGAGTAAGGAGTTTTTCCAACATAGACTGTTGTATTGAACTTTTTATGACAGTTTTGTTGAACTCCATTTCACATGGATTCCAATGCATGCATTGGATTGGCATGAATATTATGAGATCTATTTCAAAGAGATGACAGTATATTTTGTCATCTACCTGCCATTCATGCACCCCAAATGCCTGGGTACCTATGAGTGGTACACACGTTTATTTCATATTAGCAACTTTATTTACTTTATATAACATCTTAGTAGCCATGCCAAGCTGTAAAAATTGTTTAGGAAAATCGAGTAAGAATGGCGTTTTCCATCATTGAACTATCTGTTGTTTTGAATCCGTATCTAAAATGTTATGTTGAGAGGGGAATTAGGAATTAAATAGGCTTTGTAAAGTTCCCATGCAGCAGTGAAACGCCCAACATCTTTACTGGAATCAGAGTATCCAACCATACTTTCCTATGCTCCTCAAAGATTCATGGGAAATTTCTGAAATTAATCAAAAAATATTTGGATATATCGAAAGGATACCGCTTGATGGCCATTATGATTTTCTATGATGTGCTCTATATATATACCAATCAATTGATAATAATCTCGTGATCACCGCTCCAGCTCCTCTCAAGTACTTCACAGTTTCAAACAGAGGAACCACTCGAAGCCTATTCAGAATGTACATGAACCTTATGAGAATTAACTGTTGCAAGTTCAGTATGAAAAGCACATGTATGTGACCCAGAGACATAATAAAACATTTTAACAAACTATATAACATAGATTTGATCCTTGCTACGTACCCATCTTCTAATCATTTTATAATGGGATGATCAACATTTGGTGTCTACACATAACAAGCATGTTGGGTGTGTTGTGCAGGTGGATTCACAAATCATCAAGCATGATTAACACAAATCATGGAAACTATGATTCCATGTCCAAACTAGACTAATTTTCATAACAGAATGCAAAACAAAATTATAGAATTTGTTTCATGGGCTTCCAAATTTATCCTATAATTCTGAACAAACAAATTTAAAATTACAATTTAACAGGAGCTAACAACATCGAGGGGTGCGATCTTACGTTCCGCCAGGACATGGTCTTCCTAATTCCCCACTAACAGCAAGTCTTACATCTTTCTGCAAAAGCGAAGAAGCAAGGACATCGCTTGCCTGGATTTTACAAAAAAAAAGACAAACTGTCAATTAAATATTTTTTTCATCATTGAACTTATACATCATAAAACTAGTAGTAATTGATCATACATTTAAAGCCATAGAAATCACATAGGCTCCAAGTGAATCACTTCCAAGCTCAGCAGCTACACGAAAGGTGTCTAGGACTTCTTTAACATCAGGAGCAACCTGAAAGACCCAAGTGAGAGTAGGTATAGAAATTCACCAAATCAAAAAAATTAATTGAATGATAAAAGCAACAAATGCTTTGCATCAATCCTAAAAACAATACATGGTATGAAATCTCAAAAATCACATTAAATTGCAGCAAAAATTAGTGGAAAGCCAATGCATGGAAAAATTGGAATAGAGGAAAGATCTGTTTTTAAGCAATACTTCTGCTACAATTATCCATTTTCCTATTTGTTTCAAAAGAGGCACATTAATATTTTTCCAATTCCATTTAGATTTTATTCTGCATAATCCATCAATGAAAAACTATCTAAATACCAAATCTCAATACTTTGGGGAACTGGTGGCCTCTCTCCCCTTCCAGCTCTCTCCTTGTTAAAAATTCCATTTATCTTTCTGTCATCCCACTCACTGTATGTAACGTATCCAAATATCTGGTTATTGCATCTAGTTTATCGGCATGTCTACCAGATTCCTGGAACATTGCAAAGTTTATTTTTAACATAGATTAATAAGCAGAAACACGAGGTATAACCATATACTCAAAGCACACGTACCTGACACAAGTCGAGCTTCATCAAGCATTGTCGTGTCAATACATGATGCTTCAGGTTGTGATTCTGTCCAAGCCAAACAATTTGGCCTAAGCCATTATCTATTGGTAAACACCTTTTGTTAATTAAGATTAATTCTGTGTGACAGCTTTATTGCAATATATAGAGATATGCCGCATGTTTTTATCGTTGGATTTCCTTAATGAATGTAAGTTACGTTGCCCAAAAAAATATTATCAATTAAGAATAATATGCTCCTACACCTTGAGAAAAAGGTGTTTATATATTTGATAATTTACGCAGTAACTGATTGATTTATTTCACTATGCAATTCCACCCAACCTTGCCATGAGTTCAAGTGAATGGCAGATGATATGAACTTAAATAGAGGAGCTTGCATGCATGTGTGAATGGCATCTGCCCATAATGATGTGTAAGAAACAATTAGGCTATTGGATTTATATTTGCTTCCCATTAATGCACCAGTGTATATATAACTACATTAATATACTGATGAATCCCATACATTTGGATGAATGAATGTCATCTATATATTAATTTAGCTTTCTCAGTAGCCACCTAGACTTGTTGATGGGGATCGATGCATGTAGTTAATGGTCATGAGATCAGTACAATTTTTTTCCTCTATGTTTCCTATTACAAATTACTTGAATTTATTTTAACAAAGTTAGTATATTATGTTAAAATAAATTCAGCATGTTTAGTTCAAACCAAAAATGATTGGGACCTATTTTGAAGAAAATGGTAGTGACTTATCAGTTGAAATGCCCAGGAATATCAAAGTTATATGGCCACAACCAGACGTGGCAATCATTGAAAGTTTAGGAACAAAAAAAAAAAAAAAAAAAAAGAGACCCAAAACGATTATTGGGCAAAATATTGAAATTTTGGCTTTTGTGGCGATTAGCATATTCATTGGGAAAGGTAGTCCAAGTTGGATGGCATTTTTTGCGGCTAATATACATGGACGCAATAGTCTTTCTAGAACCAAAAAGTTTCTCAGCGTTTAGAAACTCGCCGCCATTGCGGCGAAAACATATGGACGCAATAACATTTTAAAGCCAAACTCCTTTTGAAGCGATTGCATTTTCGCTGCAAATACTAAAACGCGGTGAATTAGGTTGGCTGCCATGGGTTTTTCAAAACCGAAATTGCATTTACATCGATTTTAACATTCGTTGCAAAAATATATTAGCGGCGAATTATGTATTGTCAGCGACGATTTTTAACTGAATGGTAGTGTCTAGTTGCGGCGATATTTTGGGACTCATTGCGACTAACAAACATGCCAATAACAGAGTTATTGCGGCGATTTTGGCCATCTGTTGCGGTAGAGCAGAAGTGAGTAAACAATAGCTACGAAGCTGCAGCGAACTTAAACTCGCTGGGAAAATATAGAAGCGACGATTTACAGCATTATTGCGACGAAAATGGTCGATGCAAAAATGCTTTTTTGTTTTTTGGGGTAGTGCGAGGCTTCAAGTCAACAGCTTTGTTGCCGTGGGGAGATCAATGGAAGAAGATGAAAAAGTTGCTGGCTTCTTAGATAATTAACTCAACAACAACTCGATGGCTACTCAATGCAAGAATGCTCATGATGATCAGTCCATTAATGGTTCAGTTGTGGACGTGAGACTTGCTGCACGTCATTATTGTGGAAATGTCATCAGGAAGATGATATTCAACCAAAGGTTCTTTGGCAAAGGAAAGAAGGATGGAGGACCTGGAGTTGAGGAAGTAGAACACATTGAATCACTTTTCACCATGCTCTTCCATCTTAATGCATTTGCTTTGTCGGATTACCTGCAATGCTTAACAGCACTTGATTTAGATGGTCATGAGAAGACTGTAAGTGAGGCTATGAAGATCGTTACCAGTTATGCAGATCCGATCGTCGATGAGAGACTACAGCAACTGAGAGATGGGGAGAAGACGGAGGCTGAGGACTTGCTCGGCGCTTTCATTTAGGCAAAGGATTCTAATGGGAAGGCAGCTTTATAAGTGGAAGGGATCAAAGCTCAAATCATGCGTACGTCAAGATAAAATTGAATATTAATTAGAATACCTAATACCATGCATTTTATAATAACATTGCAAGATACTTCATGTCTTTCTCAAACCCTAGATAGTGTTTTCCTCTCCTATTTTAAATATCCACTAATATAAGTACTACTATTGTGGAAATATCTAAATCTAAATATATATGATGGATATAAATCTCATCATGATTTAAACACTTATTCCTGGAAGTTTTTTGTTTTCTAAAAAAAAACACCATTAATAATAAGAGTTAATTGGTTGATTATTTTCAATAACTAATATCTATTAATCATTTTTTTATGCGTGCAGGAACTGATGCTTGTAGCAGTGGATAATCCTTCCAACTGTATAGAGTGCACACTTGCAGAAATGCTCAACCAACCGCAGCTCCTCCGAAAAGCTGTAGAAGAAATTGATAGGGTGGTTGGAAAGAAGAGATGGGTTCAAGAATCCGATATTCCACAGCTCAGTTATGTTAAGGCTTGTGCAAGAGAAGGTTTCCAGCTTCACCCAATCGCACCTTTTAACATCCCCATGTGAAGGGGGAAAATGCCTATAGCCCGTAAATTGGGCCCTGTCCACAAAGTCATCCCTAGAGACAAAATGGGAAATAATGAAAGAGACAAAATGGAAGAAGAAAAAAGACAAAAGGGATAAAAGGGCAGTAAAATGTTAGAGGGTCAGGGGAAGATCAAAGCAAAGAGTTCACGCAAGGAAGATTTGTCATCTCATGGCAAGCTGGTATCTGTAATAAAGGGCCAGACAACATATAAAAGGGGATACCCAAACAACATAAAAGGGAGGGATGGGGATCGACAGAGAAAGAGATGAATAGACGGATAAATGAACGACTGCTACTTCTCACAAGGGCTGAACTCTCCCACAATCAGATATTCTTCTTCAAGCAGCCTCTCAAGGAAGACAGTGTCTCCAACAGGAAGAGCTCCAACCTTCTCTATATAGTAAGATATGAGGATCCATGAGTAACTATAAGCAGATATATTATAGTGTAGACTTCTCTCTCCAAATCCAGGTGGACGTAGGCCCTTTGCCGAACCACCTGAATCTTGGTGTCCATCTCTTTTTACTTTTCCTGCACTTATTTTCTATTCATCACCATGGACATACCAACCACCACTTTACAGCCGCACCAGAACACTACCGGGGCCTCCAACTCACACACATCGTGGCACTGTTGGCGTAGTGTTGCCTAGGCTCGCGAAACACGACGTCATTGGTGAGCTTGTCCCAATCACTTGTCCAGCATCATGCAAGGTTGTTGCTTGCGATGCATTGGTTAGGGAAAGGGACCCTTGTGCTCTGCCAACCTATAAACGCCAGTCCAAATACAAGCCAATCCTGAGATTGGACTTGCCGACCTTCGCGGGATGCAAGCCCAGTATCTAGATCAACCACAGAGTATATAGCAAAGGACTAGAGCCACGAGCTTTGCTCTGCTAACAACTATTTGAAATGCAAGTCTCAATGACTTGTTGAGTTTCATGCAAGGTTACCACCTGCGATGCATTGGTGAGGGAGCAGAGCTGTTGGGCTCTGCCAATGTATATGTGCTAGTCGGAATACAACCCAGTCTTGAGATTGGACTTGCCAACCTTCGCGGGATATAAGCCCGATCTCTAGATCGGCTACATAGTATGTAGCACAGGACCAGAACCATGAGTCTTGCCCTGCTAACAGCTATTTGAAATGCAAGTCCCAACGACTTGTCGAGTTTCAAGCAAGGTTGCTGTCTGTGATGCATTGGTGAGGGAGAAGGGCATTTGGGCTCTTCCAACCTATAAGTGCCAGTCGAAATACAAGCCAGTCCTGAGATTGGACTTGTCGACCTTCATGGGGTACAAGCCCGGCCTCTAGATTGGCCACGAAGTTTAAAGCACAGGACCAGAGCCATGAGCTTTGCCCTGCTAACAGCTATTCGAAATGCAAGTCCCAATGACTTGTCAAGCTTCGTGCAAGGTTGCTGCTTGCGATGCATTGTCAGTGATAGAATCTCCATCAACGATATCTCATCAGTGAAATCTCAATCAACAAAATCTCCATAAAAAAAACTGAGTCACTAGACTCTCGTGAGCACCACGCTGGCGCTTTACGCGGTCGAGTCCATCTCCTGCACCATTCGAGCTCCGAGCTCGCTCTTTAAGCGGTCGGGTCTATCTCCCGCACCATTCGAGCTCCACGCTTGGGCCTTATGCGGTCGAGTCCATCTCCAACCCCATTTGAGCTCCACGCTCACGCCTTACGCGGTCGAGTCCATCTCCCGCCCCATTCGAGCTCCGCACTCATGCTTTACGCGGTTGAGTCCATCTCCCGCACCATTCGAGCTCTGCGCTCGCGCCTTACGAGGTTGAGTCCATCTGCCACCCCATTCAAGCTCCCCATTAGCGCTTTACGCGGTTGAGTCCATCTCCCACACCATTCAAGCTCCACGCTCGCGCTATACACTATCGAGTACATCTCCTGCCATATCCAAGCTCTACCCTCACATCGTATGCGGTCAAATCCGTCTCCCGCATTAGCCGAGCTCTACGCACGCACCATACGCGATCAAGTAGACCTCCCACGACATCCAATACCCGTGCACACACCATACGCGGTTGAGGTCATCTCCTGCCATATTCGAGCTCCACTCTCGCAACATACCTGTATTCATTAACACTATATATCAATTCGCAAACCCTTTCACCTTCAATATGCCCACCCAGGTCAGAAATCCTCATAAAGAAAAACTTTTGTAATTTTCAGCCCACAAGTGTGCTTAAAATTAGCGAGGTTTTGTGAAGGAGAAAAATGTCCATAGCCCATAAATTGGGCCCAGCCCACCAAGCCAATACTAGAGAAAAAAAGGAAACAAGGAAAGAGATAAAAAGGAACAAGAAAAGAGACAAGAGGGAGACAAGAGGGATATGAGGGCTGTAAAATGTCAGAGGATCAAGGGAAGAAAGCAAAGAGTTCACGCAAGGGAGATCTACCACCTCATGGCAGGTTGACATCTGCAATAAAGGTTCAGACAACGTATAAAAGGGAATGCCCAGACAACATAAAAGAGAGGGATGGGGATCGATAGAGAAAGAGATGAACAGACAAATAAATGAACGACCGCTACTTCTCACATGGGTTGAACTCTCCCACAATCAGATATTCTTCTTCAAGCAGCCTCTCAAGGAAGACAGTGTCTCCAATAGGAAGAGCTCCAATCTTGTTTATACACTAAGATATAAGGATCCATGAGTGACTGTAAACAGATATATTATATTGGAGACTTCCTTCCCAAACACCCGTGAATGTAGGCCTCTTACCGAACCACTTAAATCTCGGTGTCTATCTCTTTTTACTTTTCCTACACTTATTTTCCATTCATTGTCATGTAATCCAATGCAATGTATTTGAAATGTTGATGCTGAATTTACTATTCACTTATTTGCGACGACTTTTAGACCTTTTGTGAAATTTTATTTGCGACGAATAGGAAAATCGCCACAATAGATACTTTTGCAACGAAATAGTGCTTATTAGTGGCGATCCAAAAGTGCCAGAAATAATGTTTTACAAAATTTATGAAAAATTGTATAAGACTATTTCGGCGAATATTTAGTCGCTGGAAATGAGTAATTCCAACAATTTTTATGACTGTAAAAAATAAGCAGTCTGATTTTTGTAGCGATGTATATAGGTTTTACGACAAGTTAATGTCGCCGCAAAATCTAATAAAATTAAATCCCCCACGTTCCCCTTATTCTTTTCCCACCACCCCCTCCCTCCTCTATCTCCCCAATCCCTCTTTTCCCTTGATCCCAGCAGCCGCACACAGCTCTTCGCCAACAACCCCACCACGCCACCACCACCTCACCTCTATAGCCACCCCATCCTTCTACCCCAGCCCCTACGCTGGAAATTTCGTTTTCCCCAAATTTGGCATCACCTCTCTCTCTCTCTCTCTCTATCATTTCTCTTTATCATCGCAGCTAGGGGAGCCGTTCGCCACCACTCACACCTCAATGCCATCACTAGTCCTCCGTCAGAGCCCCTGTCTCCTCCATGCCTAGCCCAGCAGCCTAAGGCCCTCCTTCTCTCTGTTTCACTCTCTACTACATCTCTCAAGAACCACTTCATGGCGCTGAGCACCTCCTGGTCTCTCTCTCATCTCTATGCCGCCTCAGTCCTACTCTGCCACCACAACCACCATGGTCTTCGTCCTCGTCGGTAGGTGATCTCTCCTACACCATCTCTCTCTTTCTCTTTCTCTCTCTCATCTCTCTATTTTGTGCTGCAAGAGTGCGTAATAAAGAAGATTATTGTGTGTCTTTATTGTCTATATTGGTGGCTTAGAGTTGTGAGGCACTTTGTGATGGAGGTAATTAGAACTGGATTGCTACTTTAATGGATATGGGTTATGAACATGAAGTTAGGATTTTGTTTCAATTTTTGTGTGAATGATGTTGGTGTTATACTGGCAGCTCTAGGGTTTTGTTTGCTTATGAATTTTTTTTGGGTTTGAGTGGATTTTTTTTGGATTTTGATATGCAGGAGAAGTAGTGACTTGAATGGTTCTCTTGGTTGTGCATCCATAGTTATTCATATTATATCTTAATCATATATCATTAATGCTTTTGGGGATTATGGTTTTATTTTGGGTATCAAGACCTGGTACTAATTCTTGTATTGAAAGAATGATTAGTGATCTTTTGTATTAATTTGTACTTTGATGGAAAGTCAATGGTATTTTGTGTAAAACACCCATGTTGTTGCAAATTTATATAGCAGCTCGTTGTCATGGCAAAGTTGTTCTTGCTTTTGAAGAATATGGTAATTCAGAAATTGGGGTTAGATTTGAAAAATCAATTCCAGATGGCAACAAAGATTAACATTAAATTCCATAGTACCTATAATTGAAAATACCTTTTTGACAAATAGCAACAAATTATACGCATCTACCAACAAAATAAAAGGGATGAAATCAAGAATCACTCAACTGTGCATAAATCAAGGACATCAGCCCATGATCACAACCGTCCTCCCAAGATATCTCAACAATCTTCTTAAGTCAACTAATGTATATTCTTAGGAAGTAAATGTGACGCCCCTACTCCCTCGTATGAAAATGTGTGAATCATGATGTCGGGATGATGACAACATGGGTCACGCATCCCAACAATAAGTGCCAAGTGTGTGTCCATGCATAAAGTGTACAATAAAAACGAAGCGGATAATTTAAGTAAGTCAACTAAATACCAGAATTGTTTGATACAAATCCACTTAAAACAAAATGTTTTAAAGAGTAATACAGTTGTCCCAAAATATAGTACAAAGGCAATATACATAATAAGTGAGAAAATAAATCTCGATACACGTGAGCAATCCCAGGTCACTCCTCCAGCGGAGCCAAAGCCTAAGGCTCGTCATCCTCGTCTGCCTCAAGCAACATGCAAGCATATGATGAAATATGCATCATACCTAAAACATCATTTTTTCGAAAATGAATATTTTCCAATGCATGCCAAAATCCCATTTCGGCCCAAAACATATCCATAAAATATTTTTCCAGAAAATGATTCACACAAAAACCAACCATTTATCAGACATTGTAGGAGGGAAAAGCAAGCAGAACTATACCACCATCCCTACCACGTGCACCATATGTGGGAATCACAGGCGAGACTTTATCACCATCCCTACCGCGTGCATCGTAGGCGAGAATCACAGGCGGGACTCTACCACCATTCCTGCTTACCACCATCCCTACAATTCCTTTCTACACAATGAGTACCTATCAGAGCACTGTAGACAGGAATCACAGGTGGGACTATACCACCATCTCTGCTTACCAACATCTCTACCATATGCACCGTAGGCGGGAATCACAAGTTGGACTCTACTACCATCTCTGCTTACCACCATCCCTACTGTGTGCACCGTAAGCGGGAATCATAGGCAGAACTCTACCACCATCCTTGCTTACCACCATCCCTACAGTCTCTTTCCTTTCTCTTAATGAAAATCTAATTTTCAAATATACACATGAACATGAATGCAATTACACAAAAACCCAGTTTTCATTTACAAACATGAACATGCTTGCAAATGCATTGTATATGCCATAACACAAATATTCAACAGCCAACAAAACCTAGCATAATCCAATCACACAACTCCATCCTCCAATCACCGACCCCCTTACTCCTCGGACTCAGTCAGACACAACCAACCAGTTTACGGTACATATGAGTTAGTGCAAAAATACATTTAAATCTCAAAATTTATGTGGGAAAATACTTACAGTGCTATAATATATTTTTCGAAAGATCACGAAGGTGCAAGAGGTGGCAGCACAACAACAGAACAGTGCAAAATGCACTGGGCCGTGGGTCTCAAAATGTAAGATTTTGAACGGGGACAAACGAAGACTTGAGATTACTAGGGAAGGACTTAGGGATGTCGGTGAAGCTAATGGTAATGGTGGTTGGCCGTGGGTGGCGGCATATAGTGTGGTTGAAGTCCAAAAAACCCAAAATGGAAATGGAGTTGGATGGACTTCACCGGTGGTGGATTGGAGCTGAGGATGGGTGGGCTAGGTAGCTGAGGGGGCCAGTGGTGTGGTGAAGAAATGGTGGCCAATGGCGGCGTGACGGCGGCGCGCAAACACAAGAGGTACCGCGGCTTGAAGTCGTGTGTGGGGGCTCACGGAGCCAAGAGAGGGGATGGAAACTAGAGGGTGAGGTCGCCGGTCAGAGGTGAAGAAAATGGGAGGGGTAGTGAGGCGCACGGACGGGGAGAAAGAGAGGGACTCGCGCGTGGGAAAGGAGAGAGAGGAGAAAAGAAAATGAGGGCAAAAAGAAAAGAAGAAGAAAAGAAAAAGAGGAAAAGAAAAATTGAGGGAAAGAAATGAGGTCCAATCCTCACAACTTGGGTCACAAAATGATCCAACGAAAATTATTTCAAAATAATAAATTTAAATAAAATAATTTAAGCATAAAGACTAAGTAAAATAAAATAATTAAATCCAACAACACAATAATTTTAAAACCCACAAATAACTAATTTAAATTAAAGAACAATTTAAATGTAAAAAATATTTAATATTAAGAAAGCACAGCAAAATAGATTTAACAACTTAAAAATCAAGAAATAAACCAACGAGAAACGCAATAAATTTTAGAACAAGAGAACCAATATTTAAATTAATTAAAATAATCATTTAGTTAAAATATACTAAAATATGGGGTGTTACAATAAATCTCTTGTGTTAGATGTATATAGCTTCTATTTAGCCATGTATATTTGGTTAATATTCTTTCTATATCTTGTACACTTTCCATAGATAGATTTCAGTTGTACATGCTACTATTTATATGAATGAGGACACACTCTCTATCTCAACTCATGAGATAGTGTTTCTCAAACATCTTAATGGTATTAAGAGACTCTACGGGTTGATATAGAGTTGTATGTGAATTTTTTTTCCTTTTTCTCTTTTTCTGTCATGGATTCATCTGTAACCTCCAACTTCTCAAATTCCTCAAACTCTTATCCCTATCTTGCATCACAAAATGTGTCCAACTATGTTTCAATTAAACTAAATTCCAGCAACTTTCTGCTCTACAAAACTCAAATGTTAAACATCTTGGAAAGTTATGATTTTCAAGGATTCATAACAGGTGACACTGAAACCCCACCTCAATTCCTCTAAGGTGATTCCTCCCAGCCTAACCCACTGTATGCAAAGTGGCACAGGTTTGATAGGCTAGTGAAAGGCTGGCTTACAACCACCTTATCTGAGAAAGTGTTAGGCATTGTTGTTGGCCTAAACACTCCCCCAGAAGTTTGGCATGCTTTGGTCCATGCCTTTGCTCGAGTTTCCTCTAACATAAGTCTTGCTCTGAAGCACAGACTTACATCAATCACCAAAGGATCTGATTCCTTGAGTGAATACCTGAAGAAATTCAAAATTGTGTGTGATAAGTTTGCTGCTATTGGCAAGCCAGTGGCAAAACTCAAAAACCCTAGTGGCTGCTCAATGGCCTTGGCAAAGAGTTTGAAGTTTTTACGGCAACTATGCTTAGGCCTCCTGTTCCTGCTTATTCAGAAGTTGTCACCTATTGGAGAGCTATACAGACAGGTACAAACTTGATGTTAACCCTTCTCTTATGGCTTTTTATGGACAGAAAAACTACTAGCAAAAGAAGTCAAATGCACAATCTAGATCCTTTACATCCAAAGGGCATGGTTTTGCGCAAGGGTCATCTAATGGTCCAAAACAAAGTGCTCCACATCAAGCACACAAAATTCCAACTGCCACTCTCGTGGCCCTCCATCCAATTTCAAATCTACAAACAAAGAGGAAGTCATATGCCATATGTGTAACAAAAGAAACTACACTACTTTGAGTTGCTTTAATAGGTTTAACCATTCTTTTACCCATGACAGCCATTCTCAAAGTTTTGCAGCCCTCAAAATGGAGGACAATACTAAGAATTCATCCTGGCATCTTGACACTGGGGCCACTGACCACATGACTGCAAATGAAGGTATTCTTCACTCATTAGCTCCATACATAGGCCGTGATGGTATAATGGTAGGAAATTGATTGAGCTGAGTTATTGCATATTTTATACATTTAGAACCAATATATTTTATTTATTTCATTACATTATTATTAGTTTTAGGTGGAAAAATGGTTAAGATGAATAAATCCTAATTGTGATTTAAATTGGTTAATAACATGATTTATGCTTAATTTTATAACTTGTGATTTAATTTGACAATGTTCGTTCACATGCACAACATACTTTTGATATTCTATTATTCTTTTTTATTTTATTTTATTTCTAATTTATATTGTTTTTATAGGACAAGAAATGAGAAGCATAAAAAAAAAAAAAAAAAAAAGAAGAAGAGAAAAGTCACATTTGCAGGTGGGACCCATTACTTTTGATTTTTGGAGGGAAGTTGGTTTCTCTCAACTCACACACATGGCTCCTTAAGGAAAAGACATGCACTAAAGACCAAAAACACATGGACGTGAGAGGCTTGGGGGCCTTTTACGAGTTTTGACGGAAGGGCATTTTGGGACGTTAGGGTCTAATGCGCATGGGGAATTCACATTAATTTCTATTGGGGGGGTCTTCATTCATACGGCGAAGGAATTCACGCCTCACGGGATATAAAGGAAAGGAAAGAACGCTCCAGCACCGTGCATTGAAGAACTCCTTCGGGTCCAACTGCTGCTCTAACCATCTCCTCCACTGCTTGCCACTTTCATCTCTATTCATTTAGCTTACTCTTTTCATTTCCTACTTTTTATTTAATTTCAGTTTAAAGTTTATGGAATATTTTTGAAATTTTTGGCTTAGAAATCTATGCAATTTATTTGCTATTTATTTTACTTAATGTCGTTATTTTTCTTGTTCTTTTAAGCTTTCATTTAACAGCGATTACAATTGCTATTGATTGATTTTGAGAATTTGTGATTTGAACACAAAGATGATTCCTAGAATCTTGATTTTGGGGCTTTTTAATTTTCAGCTCATATTTTATCAATTACTTTCTAATTTAATTTAATTCTTAGCTTAGTTTTATTAATATTTTAGTTCCATTGCATATTAGATTAATTAAAACTTAATTAGGACTTCAATAATTTCAGTTTTATTATTTAATTTTCAAATTAATTAAGATTGTTTAGCTTAGTTGATTCATTGAGTGTTAATTTTAATTTGTTGGTATTTAACATTTCATTTCGACAATCAAAAATCAAAAAATATGAATCTAGCCCATAACTAGTGCTCTTCATTTCCGTTGCACTCTATCACTCATTGCACATATCACCACTTTTATTTTCTCTTTGTGAATATTTTTACCTTTTACATGAGTTTGATTTTAAACAACTTTCCCCAAGGAGACAATCTATAAATTTTATTCCTAATTATTACACGACACCTTCCTGCACTTGGGATAGCCTTTGTGCTACTTATTTTTTAGTGAGTCAGAAATGAAAAAGTATTACCTATCACTCATATTGGTCAGGCAATGGTTGGATCTTCTAATTCTTAGATTCTGTTAAATGATGTGCTAGCAGTTCCTGAAATCAAGAAGGATTTATTTTCTGTTAGAAAATTAACTACTAATTACCCCCTACAATTTGAGTTTAATGGACATGATTTTGTGCTAAAGGACAGGGTAACTCAGAAGACAGTGGCAACATGCAAGAATAAGAAGGGCCTATACACTTTTGATTCTATTTCAACTTTTCAGAATAAAGAGAGCTTCTAATCTTCCAAATTTCGATCCACAAATAAAGAAGAATGGCACCAAAGGCTTGGACGTCCAAACTCAAGAATTTTAGACTTTCTTTGTACCAAAAAGTTCATTAATCTTGAGACAAAACAAATTTCTTCAAAAATCTGTACAAGCTGTCAAATGGGAAAAGTATGCAAGTTGCCCTTTCTTTCTAGAGGTCACACTGTTACTGTTCTTTTTGCTAAAATACACTGTGATCTATGGGGCCAGCTCCTACTCTTTCAAGGGAAAATATAAATTCTATGCATTTTTTGTTGATGAAGCAACAAACTTTCCATGGTTGATTCCACTTAAACACAAAAATGATCTTCAATAAGCCTTTCTTCAGTTTCACATGCTTGTCAAGTGTCAATTTGATGCAATTTTCAAACTGACGAAAGAAGAGAGTTTAATGATGCAAAACTACTTGCATACTTTCAGAACCATGGTATTATTCATCAAGCTGCCTGTCCCAAAACTCCTGAACAAAATGGTAAAGTAGAAAGGAAACATAGGAGTATCACAAATCTTGGGCTAACCATGATGTTTCATAAAAAACTGTCACCTAGTTTCTGGCTAGATTGCTTTTCTACTGTACTTTTTTTGTTAAACAGATTACCAACTCATGTGCTTAATATGGACTCACCCTTCTTTAGGATTTATGCTAAACATCCCGCTTATAGCATACTCAGAACCCTTGGGTCTAGACGTTTCCCATACCTTGGAGAGTATAGTCAAATAAGATTGAACCCAAGTCTTTGCCATGTGTCTTTATTGGCTATAGCAACAAACACAAAGGCTACAAATGTCTTTGTCCACCCATAGGTCGTGTCTTTATCTCAAGGCATGTGGTGTTTGATGAATTTGTCCTGTCTTATTCTAAACCCACCATGCTCTATGACTCTCTTACTATTGAGGGGGAAATCTCATCATTCATTGAATGGCACAAAGCTTTCTCTAAAGAGCCTTTAAAGCAGCCATTGCCTTCTGCTTATGCTCGTCCTCCCTCATCATCAAACTTAACTAGGATCAATTCCTCCTCCCAAATAGATTGTTCATTATCAAATTCCCTTCTAGAAACAGGTTGTCTGCCTCTTCCATCACAAACTACTTCTGTTCAACCCACTTTCCAGTCAACTCCACCTTCAAATCCTATGCAAACCAGGTCTAGGTGTGGTATTCACAAGCCAAACCCTCGATATGAAAATTTGCATAACATAGTTCCCATGCTTGCTGAACCAAAGTCAGTTAAAACTACACTGAAACATCCTGGTTGGTCTGCTGCAATGGAAGAGGAAATTGATGCACTTGCCAAAAATAATACTTAGGAACTGGTTCGACAAACTGATGATATGAATATAGTTGGCTGCAAGTGGGTGTATAAAGCTAAACTAAGGGCATATTGTTCTCTTGGAAGACTTAAAGCAAGGCTAGTTGCTAAAGACTTTAGTCGCAAGCATTCAAATTGTTCTTACTCTAGCCACTATTAAACACTGGGAACTTCATCAACTAGATGTTAAGAATGCTTTTTTACATGGTTTTCTTAACACTCATGTTTACATGCAACAACCACCTGGCTATGTAGATCCACAGCATCCTCACCATGTGTGCAAGCTAAATCATGCCTTGTATGGCCTCAAACAAACTCCTCGAGCTTGGTTTGACAGGTTGAGTAACTTTCTTTTACAACTTGGTTTCTAATCAAGCTCAATAGATTCAAGCTTGTTTATTTGCCACTCAGGCCATGGAGTTCTCATCCTTTTGCTCTATGTGGATGACATGGTTGTCACAGGTGAAAATCCACAAAGAGTTCAATGGTTGATCTCCCAACTGAGTACTTAGTTCTCTATCAAGGACCTGGGTTTCCTACACAATTTTTTGGGGATAGAGGTTCATAAGGTTGGTTCTAACCTGTTCTTATCCCAACATAGGTACATAATGGACTTATTGACTCGAGCCAACATGCATGAATGCAAGCCTCTGTCCACACCTATGCCTACCAAGGGAGAACATCAATCTGTCTCTGAGCAACAATTTCATGATACAACACTCTATAGAAGCCTTGTTGGTGGTCTGCAATATCGCACTTTGACCAGACCAGATTTTTCATTCAGTATGAATTATGTCTGTCAATTCTTACAAGCACCTACTGTGACTCATTTCTAGCATGTAAAAATGATCTTTAGGTACTTGCAAGGAACAACTGACCTAGGCATATGCATCCTCTCAAGAAGCACACTTGATTTATATGGGTTTTATGATGCAGATTGGGCAGGCTACCCAACTACAAGGAGATCAATCTCAGGCTATTGTACTTTTCTTTGTAGCAATCGCATCTCTTGGAGTGCAAAGAAGCAACCAACAGTTGTAAGGTCAAGTGTCGAGGTAAAGTATAGAGCAATGGCTTCAACAACAGCTGAATTGACATGGATTTCCACTCTACTTCGAGACCTTGGGGTGCCATGTAACACTCGGACCCAAAATTGGTATAGTTGGACTATGGATTTTATTTATTTATTTATTTGAGCTTGATATTTTAGGTTTTTAATATTACGGACTTGAGTAGTGATTTTCTTTTTATTTGGAGATCTTGGCCGTTTATTTTTATTTTTTTCCCCCGCATGTTTTATTTTGTTTTCTTCTCTTTTCGTCTATATTTTTTTTTACACCTAAGTTTTCCATCGCCCACGGCATGCATGCACACACATGTCTATTTTCAGCACTCTCCACACGCACGTCTCCCTCATCCCTCTAGGGTTTTCTCATCACATATATATACACACAGATACACTTATCCCTCATGCATGTTGAAGCCAAGCCATCGCTGCCCTCCCACGCGAATCTGTAGCCCAGCAATTCCTCCTCTTTGCAAACAGCGCACCCCTTTCTTTCTTGTCTCTCCTTTGCATTTCCTCTTGTTTTTCAATCACGCATACACGCATACATTTATACCTCCTGCTTGTAGAAACTCTCATAATAGGATTGCCGCAGAAACTGTAAGTCAAGTCATCGTGTGATAGCCCCACCGCCCAGCCCGTGGGCAAACTGTGAACCCCACGTAGCCACGCTGCTGCCTCTGTGTTAGGACCCCCTTAGTGCCGTCCCTGCACCTCACCACCATGCCCAGCCACACGGAGCTGTAGCCCAATGCCCCGTAGCGGTTACTGCAAGCTTCAGTTTCCTCTGTTTTTGTATCCAAAAACAAAGCAACGTTCAGCCACCATAAACCACTCCAATTCCCTCCACCGAGAACCCCACCACGTTGTGTCCCCACCTCACGAAAACCACCACGGTTAGCTCTACCGTGACTCACCCCTGTCACGGGAACCCAGCCATTTATTCCCCTGTTTTTAGCCTCCCGAAACAGAGGTCCACCCACTGGACCCCTGCACTGCACTGCACTGCACCGCTCCAGCCACTCCAAGCTGTCACCACCCGCGCGGATAAGGGCGCTGAACACCCTCAGGCCACCCCAGCCGTAGCACCCCTCACGGTGAGTACCTCCCTCGGTTACTCCCTCATTTCTCTCCGCCCTCTCTCGCTCACCTCTCCCTCTCTTTGTCTCATGCCCAGCACTGCTTGATGGAAGCTCCGCCGCGCTCCTGCTCTTCTGCCGCGCCACTGCAGTCCCTCCAGCCAACCCCGTCGTGCCTCACCCTCGACGCGTGCCTCGGTTTCCCTTGGTAACTTCCTGCCGCCGCATGTGTTAATACCGTGTGTTTTGTTTGTTTGGTTTCTGCTTATAAGTTATATGTACGTACTTTATATATAGATTATATATATGGAAAGTCTTAACCTAGGTTGGGAACTTACTAGTTTTGACCTAATATATATATATATATATATTTATATATATATATATATTTATGGAAGGTAGGTTTAACCTAATATTTTCGGGTGAGACGTTTTATTTTTGGGATTTATGTTTGAATGAGTTTTGCTTTAAGTTTCAATAAATTCTATATTTGTATTTTAATAATATTTTTAATTAAAGGAAGTAAACCTTTTTTTTAAGAGAGGAGTTTTTCATGACTTATTTTATGGAAATTTTTGTAACCAATGTGGGATAACATATTCTCCTTCCAACCCTGAAGTTTCTTCCACACCTTTTGTTTCAACTCAAAGAAGGCCTTTGTTTTTTATTGACCAATAGTAGGAGGGAGCCCCAAATACTTCTCATAATTCTGCACTTCAGAGACACCCCATAGCTGCAGTAGCTCTTCTTGTCTATTACTTGAAACATTGCTACTAAAGATCATTACAGTTTTCTCCATATTGATCTTCTGGCCAGAAACATGTTCATATCTTCCTAACAAGACTTGTATCTTCCTATTCTCATCCACATCAGCCTTACAGAATATAATACTATCATCCGCAAATAATAAGTGGGTAATGCAAGGGCCATTTCTACAAATCTTAATACCAGAAATCTCACGGTGACTAGCTGCATCTTTTAACAAAGAAATCAACCCTTCAGTAACTAGCAAGAAAATATAGGGGATAATGGATCCCCTTGTCTAATCCCTCTACTAGGCAGAATATGACCCTTGGGCTCCCCATTAACCAAAATTGAAAAAGAGGCAGATTTAATACAATTCATAATCAACTCTATCAATCGTGATTCAAACTCCAACATACTCATAACTTCCTTTAAGAAACCCCATTCTACTCGGTCATAAGCTTTACTTATATCAAGCTTGAGGGACATATAACCTTTTTTACCAGTTCTCTACATTTTCAATTAATGAACTAACTCATAAGCTACTAAAACATTGTCAGTTATGAGTAGACCAGGAACAAAAGCACATTGAGAATCTGAAATTATACATGGCAATACCTTCTTAGGTCTATTCGCAAGACCTTTGAAATCAATTTATAAAGCACATTGCATAGACTGATTGGTCTAAAGTCAGCCACCTTAACAGGGTTCTTCTTCTTAGGAATCAAAGAAATAAAGGTATGATTCAGAGACATGGGAATAATTCCAGAATTCAAAACCTCAAGAACAGCAGCAGTAACTGACTTACCTAAATTAGGCCAATAATTTTGAAAAAACAAAGGTGCCATGCCATCAGGTCCTGGTGCTGTATCTAACTCCATCTGCTTCAAGGCAACACACACCTCAGCTTCAGTATAGGGCTTGGTTAAATAAGCATTCATCTCATCCGTCACTCTTCCAGCCAAAGACCCCAAAAAATCACAATTTTCTCACTGAGTTGATGTTGAAAACATATTCCTGAAGTATCAATAATCAATTAATCTCTTTGTTCACCATCCTTCCAATCCCCTACCTCATTCTGCAACTTGCCAATTAAATTCTTTTTCTTTCTGTGAGTAGCCTTAGTATGGAAAAACCTTGAATTTTGATCTCCTTCTCGCAACCACAAAACTTTAGCTCTCTGCCTCCACATAATCTCATCCTTCTCTAACCATTTGTGAACCTCTTCCCTAGCATCCAACTATACCAGATGAAGTTTGAAAATGAGACTTTTTGGGTGCAGATGCATGATCTCCCATTGGATTACACACGAACAAAGAAGGTGGTGAATTAATTGGAAAGAAGATTGGGTGTGTGATCAACGTAGATGTTGAGATTGATGGAAGTGGATGGGGACGTAGGTGTTTAGATTGATGGAAGTGGATGGGGACTTTTTCTCAGGGTTCTGATTGAGTTGGAATTAGAAAAACCAATTGCAAGGGGTTGTGTGATTATGGTGCAAGGGAAGCAGTTGTGGATCCCTTTGAAATATGAGAAGCTGTCAAATATATCTTTTGAATGTGGACAATTTCTCCATGGGACCAATGGCTGCTTAGCTCAGAAGAAACAATGAGGGATGACAGTAGACAAGGAGGTGCAATTTGGTCCATGGTTACGAGCAGACCCACTCATTAGAAATAGAAGTGGTACTTGGAAAAATAGAAAATAATTCAGGAATAAAAAAGAAGGATGGAAAGATATGAGTAGAGGTTTCCGGGAGGAGGAGTTCGCCTGAGACAATCACACTGGACAGAAGTCTATCGGAGAAGAAGAAGCAGTCGTACCTAGGAAGGATGCTGAACAAACAGGAAACTTCGAAAGGGATGTCGATAAATTCAAATATATTGGTTTGGTGGAGAAGTGGATAGGTTCAGTGCAAAAGAGGGTGCGTCATTGGGTAGGCCTGTAGCAAACATAAAAAGGCCCAACCAAGATAGTAAAGCCCATGAAGAAAACAAAATTGAGATGCATAAGCTGGTTATATCAGCTATTGGAGGTATTGGCAATGAAAGCTCATAGATCATGGAAGAGAAAGGCTTGCGAAAAAGGCAAGGAATCTGATTCTTGCAATAAAAATATACAAAATAAAAGGAAGTTAGTAGATGAGGATGATCCTAAGGGGAGCTGTTGGCTTCCAAAAAAGTTAGACTTGACATAAATGGAAATGGTGTGGATTTCCATTTCCCCGCCAGTCATTATGAATTTCTTAAGCTGGAACTGCCGAGGGCTTGGGAACCCTTAGATAGTTTAGGACCTTTACTTGTTAGTAAAGGAAAAGAAGCCCACTTTAGTCTTTGTAATGGCGACTAAGATCACTTCAGTCAAGTTAGAATATTTGAAGAAAAAATTATGTTATGCTGGATGCTTTACAATTGACCTAATAGGAAGAGGAGATGGTTTGGCTCTTCTTTGGAAGTCTGATTTGAATGTAGATATACACAACATCTCCCAGAGACATATCAGTGCATGGATAGATAATGGTGATGTTAATAAGAAATGGCTTTTCACAGGATTCTATGGGCAACCTGAGATGAGTAAAAGAAAGGAAGCTTGGAATCTCATGGGTTATTTAGAACCAGCAAATCAGGAGGCTTGGTGTGTAATGGGAGACTTCAATGAGATTGTGTCGAATGGTGAAAAGTATGGAGGAAGGCAGAGACCAGAACAACTAATGGAAAATCTCTGATCAGTTTTAGACAGAGGAAATTTACATGATTTGGGATGGAGGGGAGATAAGTATACATGGAGTAATAATCACAGTAATAACACATTTACAAAAGAAAGGCTTGATAGGGTGGTTGCAAATTCATCATGGTTCGATATATATCGTGAAAGGTGGGTGGAGGTTTTGCCAGCTAGAACATTAGACCATAAACTACTCATTCTTCACTTCAATAACTCAGATGAATGCAGTCAGACAAGTATTAGAGGTTTTAAATATGAAGCAAGTTGGGCTTTAGAAGGGGATTGTGAAAAGGTGATTGGAATGGAATGGAAGAAAACAATATTCGAACAAGAGTCAATAGCAAAGGTCCAAAACATAATGAGTATGTGCAAGGGTGCTTTAACTAGGTGGTGCAAAAGAACAGCAGTTGACAGAGGTAGAAAGATCCAGGAAAAAGCAAGATAGTTACAAATAATGCAATCTGAGGATAACCGTCAGAACATTAAGGAGATCAGCAAGCTACAAAAAGAGGTGGGACTGATGCTTGAACAAAAAGATCTTAAGTAGCTAGAGATAGCAAAAAGAAACTGGTTTCAGCAAGGGGATAGAAATACAAAATATTCCCATGCTTGTGCTAACCAGAGAAGGAAGAAGAACATGATCAAGCAAATCTGTGATCTCCAAAACAGAAGCATTTCAAACACAGCTGAGATTGGGAAGGCTTTCAAGAGCTACTTTGAAGAAATATTCTCATCAACAAACCCCCTCCTAGAGGATATTGAAGAATGTACAAGAACAGTTGAGCCAAGGGTCACGGATGCAATGAACAATTCCATATCAAAGGAGTTTACTAGAGTTGAAATGGAAGCAACCATAAAGCAGATGGCTCCTTTGAAAGCACCTGAACCAGATGGATTTGGAGCTTGTTTTTTCCAAAATCATTGGAACTTAGTTGGTGAGGAGGTTAGCAATGTTGTTTTGTCTTTTTTAAATGGAAATGTGATGAATCCTTCTGTAAATTATACTTATATTGCAATTATACCAAAGGTGAAAAAGCCTAGGCTAGTGAGTGAGTTTAGACCTATTAGCTTATGTAATGTTTTATACAAAATTATTGCAAAAGTGCTAGCAAATAGGCTTAAACAGGTGTTGTCAATGATCATTTCTCCTACACAAAGTGCATTCATACCAGGTAGACTTATAACCGACAACATCATGGTGGCATTTGAAGTTCTTCATTCCATGAAAACAAGGCAGAAAGGATCTAAAGGTAGTATGGCTCTGAAACTAGACATGTCAGAGGCTTATGATCATATTGAATGGCCTTTTTTGGAAGCTATGATGAAGAAGTTGGATTTTTGTGATAACTTTATCAAGCTGATTATGAGCTGTGTTACATCAGTTTCCTATTTTGTTCTAGTGAATGGAAGACCAAGAGAAAGTTTTCACCCTTCTAGAGGTTTAAGGCAGGGAGATCCACTTTCTCCCTACCTTTTCATCTTGTGTGTATAAGAGTTAAGTGCTTTACTCAATGCTTCAGATATGGCTAGGAATACAAGAGGAGTTAACGTGTGTAGAGGAGGGACCAGAATTAATCACTTACTTTTTACTGATGATTGTGTTTTTTTTGGAAGATTAAGAATTGATGAGTGGTACAAGCTAATAGGAATTCTAAACAAATATGAGAAGGCCTCTAAACAGTTTCAAAATAAGAACAAACCTCTATTCTATTTAGTTCTAATACTAGAGAGGAGGCAAAGCAAACAATTCTGGAAGTAGTAGGAGCAACTGTGAGTGACAGATATGAAAAATATTTAGGTCTCCCAACTATGGTAGGGAGATCAAAATATAACACTTTCAGAAGTCTAAACGAAAGAGTGTGGATCAAGATCAACAATTGGAACAACACTTTTTTTTTATCAAAAACAGGAAAAAAAAGTTTTGATAAAGGCTGTTTTGCAAACTATACCTACTTATACAATGAGTTTGTTCAAGCTACCAAAAGGCTTATGCAAAAACATAAATATTATGCTATCAAAATTCTAGTGGGAGAATCAAAAGAAAGCAAATAATGTGCAGTGGAGGAGCTGGGAAAGAATGGGGATGCATAAGTCAAAGGGAGGAATGGGGTTTAGAGACTTAGACAGTTTCAATTCAGCCTTGTTAGCAAAGCAAGGGTGGAGGTTTATTCAATCTCTCTACTTGATGGCATCAAAGATTTTCAAAGAAAAGTACTTTAAAAACTCAACTTTCCTAGAATCTAGTTTGGGACAGCAACCATCAATGATATGGAGGAGCATATGGGGATCAGTAGGACTACTCAAAGAAGGACTTAGATGGAGTTTAGGAAATGGAAATAACATAAATATATGGGGAAGTAGATGGATACCTTCACCATCAACTTTTCCATTCAATCTCCTGTCAAAATCCTAGATGTAGATGCAAGAGTGAATGAGTTAATTGATCAACACAAGGGAGAGTGGAAGGTAGAACTGGTACAAGCTATTTTCAGTGAAGAGGAGGCAGAAATGATTTGCAGTATTCCACTTAGCAAAGCTGCTTCTGAAGACAAATTAATATGGGAGTTTACTTCAAAGGGAATTTTCTATGTGAAAAGTGTTTACTATGTTGAAACATAGAGAAAGAAGAGGCAGGTTGGAGAAACCTCTAGGGAGAATGAAAAACATGACAAATGGAAGCAAATTTGGGAACTAAAAAATACCTGGAATGGTAAAAACATTTATGTGGAAAGCGGGCAATGAGCTGTTAGCTACAAAAAAAAAAAAAAAAATGTTTCATAAGAAGATTGTAGATAATCCATTCTGCCCTACATGTCAAAGTAAGGAAGAAACTGTGATGCATGTCCTGTGAAACTGTCCTGCTGCTAATGATATATGGGCTGATGCAACTAGTCCAGTTCAGAAATGGAGTAATGAAGAAACTGATTTTCTGATTCTATGGGGAAAGTTAATGAGGAGATTAGCTAATGCAGAGCTAGAATGGATAGCAACAGCCATGAGGAGGATATGGTTTAGAAGAAATGAATTTGTTTTTGAAAACAAGTTCAATAGCCCTGCAAGTGTTATTCAGTCAGTAAGAGTTTTACTGGAAGATTTCAAGCAAGCACAGGAATTTATGCAGTTGCAGAAAACAGATTATTGCAGAAGCAAGGGTGATCGTGTGGAAGAAACCACCAGAAAACTATGTGAAGGCTAATTGGGATGCATTTATAGATAAATAAGGTAGAAAAATGGGAGTAAGAGTTGTTTTTAGAAATGGAGAGGGGGAGGTGCTGGCAGCCATTTGTGATCAAAAGGCTAATGTAATTCAGCCAGACCTGGCAGAATGCATTGCTTTATAGAGAGTTTTGAAATGTTGTTGTGATTTGGGTTTTAATCAAGTCATTTTGGAAGGAGATGCACTATCAATTGTGCAAGCTGTTAACAACAATGAGGAAAACATGGCTTGGTTTGGACACATTATAGAATCTATCAAGAGAGTATTGGCAGCCAGAGAACAATGGAAGGTTCAGTTAGAACACAATAGCATCGATTAAGTCTCTAGTTCCAGCTATTGTAGGATCAACACAATAGAACATAGGTCTCATTCAACTTTCTAGAACATAACCATCGCAGTCTCTTATTACCATTACTCCAATACCAATTTTGTTGTTGTCAACACTTATAGCCACATCCCGGTTCACCTTGACCCAGTTTGGTCGAGGAGTTTCCCAATGTAAGATCATAGGCTCTGTAGTGGTGTTATGCACAGGTTGATTCTGCATGGCCTCTTTGTGATCCTCAAGAGATTTGATAGCTTGTTGATAGAGACAAGTAGGACTTTGAAAACAGCCTTCATGTGTTAAAGTGTGTTTCTTCTTAACCATATACAACAAGCCAATACAACAAATAATTCCAGCTCCTATGACTTTAGTGTCTAATACATCTACTCAAAAACTGCCCAAAAATCAACTTTAGGTTATAGCAACTTTTTGGAGTGCTCGTGAGCCCATAAGCCATACATCCCTTGCTGAGGGGCATGATGTAATGAAGCCCATGCAGTTGGGCCAGGCTGAAGGAAGTAAAGAACTGAACTAAAAGGGATCAGGCGCCCATACGAGAAACGGGGCGTTTTGGAAGCAATTAGAGACAAACCGTAGATGATGGCTTTTATTCTAGAAGATCCTTCTGTTATTTCTATATGTTTAGTTTACCATTTTACCCTTTTATTATGTTTTGAATTCCAGATGTAAGCATTCTAGTGGGTGAGTTTGTTACTTGTCTATAAGGGAATATAGTGGGCAAGAGGGGGGGTGGTTTACGTACGTTTTTGCAGAATATGGTCTGGAGCTTTTCTCAGAGCTATGGAGGTTGGGTATACCTCGAATATACCTGTTATCAATACTGCTTTCATCTAAGAAACTTCTATTTCATCAATATCCATTTACTTCTAGTCTATTTTATCAATATCCTTACAAGTAGTACATTACAATTGGTATTAGCAGCACCGATCCTCTTTGATTATCTAAGCATCAAGAAGTACTGCAGAGGCAAGAAGCACAGGAAGAACGCATGCTACAGCAAGAGGAGAGAATGCATTCCATGCGTGCAGACATTGCTCAACTCACCGAAATGGTGAAGACTTTGGTGACCAACCAAACAACACAAGTGGTCCATCGTGACCTCAATGGGTAGCAGGATGGTAATTTCCAGGAGTTTCGGTGTGAAGGCCATCGTGGACTGAAGTTGGACTTTCCCTACTATGACGGCACTAATCCAGCAGGTTGGATTTTCAAAACCTCTCATTATTTTGACTATGATCAAACACCACTTGCACAAAAAATGTTAATGGCATCATATTACATGGAGGGGGAGGCCCTCGTATGGTACCAAGATGCAATGGAAACGGGTCAGTTTAATACATGGGAGACATTCACTAGAGCCTTGTTACTACGATTTGGCCCTACGGCTTACGATGACCCCATGGAAGCCCTCACACGACTCAAACAAGTGTCCACAGTAGTACAATATAAAGCCCAATTTGAGTCCCTCTCTAATAGATTGAAAGGCCTTCCTGAAAGCTATAAACTAAGTTGTTTTCTTAGTGGCTTAAAGGATGAAATCCGCCTCCCCGTGCGGATGTTCCACCCGTTGACTCTCAATGTTGCATTTGGCCTCGCTAAGATCCAAGAGGAGTACCAGACCAACTACAAGAAATCAGTGAAAGGTTGGCTGGACAGGCAGCCACCCTCATATAGCTCGGGTTCTGGGGTTGGGACTCATTTTACCCAATTTTAAGGGCCTAGACAGAAGTTGATTAAGGCAGGCAGGCATATTCCTTCGTCGCAGATGGATGAAAAGAGAAAGAAAGGACTGTGCTACCATTGTGAAGAGAAATGGAACCCGAATCACATGTGCAAATCCCCTAAAATGTATGTGCTCCAGGGTTGTGAAGAGGAGCTGGAAGATAAGGGAGAAGAACTTTATTTCGATTCTCAAGAGGTGCAAGAAAGTGAACCTGTAGCAAAAAAGTTGGAAATCTCACTGAATGCCATCACAGGCACGCCTAACCCAAACACCATGAGAATCCGTGTAAATGGTGAAATGGTGCTAGTTTTGGTTATAGTTTTGGTGGATTCAGGGAGCACTCACAATTTTCTGGATCCTTCCATAGCACAAAAGGTGCAGTTACATGTGGACCATACACAACGGCTGAAAGTGCAAGTGGCAAATGGTGAAGTTGTGACTTGTGCAGGAGCATGTTCAAAGACAACACTCAAATTACAAGGTAACTATTTCCTTGTTCCATTTTATTTGTTGGCTTTGGGTGGGTGTGATGCAGTGTTGGGGATAAGGTGGTTGGAAAATCTGGGATCTATCAATTGTAATTTTTCCAAGTTGATCATGCAATTTCAATGGCAATGCAGATTGGTAGAGTTAAAAGGCCTTCAGTTAGGGAAGCCTTCATTTGAGGAAGGCAAGAGGGTGTTGTTAAATAGCATGAATGGGCCTAAAGGGGTCTTTATCTAGCTATGTGCAGTGAGTTCCAACCTAAACACCAACCATAGCCCAAACACTACCCTAAACAGCAACCTTAGCCTATTATTACAGCACTTTGGAAAGGTTTTTGAGAAACCAGTGGGATTGCCACCCAAGAGAGCCCATGATCATAAAATTTCCCTCAAGGAGGGAACCCAACCTATTTCCACAAGACCCTACTGATACCCATACTACCAGAAAACTTAAATAGAGCGAATTGTCACTGAATTACTCAGTTCAGGGATGATTAGACCAAGTTCAAGCCCTTTTTCCTCTCTTATTTTACTAGTAAGAAAGGTGGATGGCAGCTAGCGCCTTTGTGTAGACTACAGGGCCTTAAATCAGGAGATGGTGAAAGACAAGTTCCCTATTCCCGTTATTGATGAGCTGTTGGATGAGCTCTTTGGCTTGGTAGTATTTTCTAAAATGGATTTAAGGTCCAGGTACCATCAAATTAGGGTGGTTCCCGAAGATATTCACAAAACTGCTTTTCGTACTCATGAAAGTCACTATGAATTTTTGGTGATGCCTTTTGGGCTCACCAATGCACCCTCCACTTTTCAAGGCCTGATGAATGTATTTTTTAAGCCTTTTCTAAGAAGGTTTGTTCTGGTTTTTTTTTTTTTTTCATGATATCCTTGTCTATAGCCGAAACATGGAGGATCATTTGGGCCATTTGAAGCAAGTGTTAGAAGTCTTAACTCACAACCAGCTTTATACTAAGTTGTCCAAGTGCAGTTTTGGGGTTTCTGAAGTGGAGTATTTGGGACACATTGTATCTAGTGAGGGTGTTAAGGCTGACCCAAACAAGGAAGCCTCCATGGTAGAGTGGCCCATTCCTACCAATATAAAAGCCTTAAGGGGTTTTTTTAGAGTTGACGGGTTACTATCGCAAGTTCATTAGAAACTATGGACTTATAGCTGCCCCATTGACTGCCCTTTTGAAGAAGAATGCTTTTAGTTGGAATGAAGCAGCCCAAGAGGCTTTCCAGCACCTCAAAGGGCCTGTTTCTAAGCCTCTTGTTTTAAGTCTCCCAGATTTTACTAAACCATTTATCATAGAATGTGATGCTAGTGGAAGTGGTATAGGGGCAGTGCTCATGCAAGAGGGGTAACCCATTTCATATTTCAGTAAGGCCCTGAAAGGCAAGGCTTTGGCCTTACCCACCTATGAAAGGGAATTCTTAGCCCTAGTGACGGCTGTGCAACGATGAAGGCCTTATTTATTGGGCTAAGCATTCACTGTTAAAACAGACTAGCAGGCTCTTAAGTTCTTGTTAGAGCAGAAGGTGGGGACTACATCCCAACAGAAATGGATAACGATGCTAATGGGGTATGATTTCAGAATTGAGTTTAAAAAAGGTCGAGAAAATAAAGTGAAAAATGGCCTTTCTAGAAGGCATGAAAAACTTGAAGAAGAAAGGCTGCTAGCCGTCGTTTCATTTCCAACGGCTGACTGGATCGTAGAACTAAGGCATAGTTATTCTTCAGATGCCGAGTTAATTGACTTGTTGAGTAAGTTCAAAAATCACCAGGAGGTTCCAAGGGGGTATACCTTGCAGTAGGGGCTGCTTCTGAAGAAGGGGAGGTTTGTGATAGCCCCTAACTCTGCATTCAAGGAGAAGGTCTTACAGTTCATTCATAGCAGCCCACAAGCAGGCCACTCAGGGTTTCTTAAAACCTACCAAAGAGCTAAAAGAGAGTTTTTTTGGGTTGGAATGAAAAAAGATATCAAGAGCTTGGTAAGGTGTTGTGATGTGTGTCAAGCTAACAAACATGAGACCCTTTATCCAGCAGGTCTTTTATAGCCTTTATCCATACCAGAGCAAGCATGGGAAGAAATTTCTATGGACTTTGTAGAGGGTCTCCCATCAGCAAAAGGAGCAAATGTAATCTTGGTAGTCATTGACAGACTCACAAAATATGGCCACTTCATGAGTTTGTCACACCCTTACACTGCCAGTGATGTAGCTCAGATCTTCCTAAGGGAGGTATTCAAGCTCCATGGGTTTCCAAAAGCCATTGTTTCAGATCGTGATCCTACATTTCTAAGCTCATTTTGGAAAACTCTATTTTCACTACAGGGAACTTCCTTGAACTACAGCTCAGCTTACCATCCCCAAAGTGATGGTCAAACTGAAGCTTTGAACAAGGCCGTGGAAGGGTATCTAAGATGCTACGTGGGGGCTAAACCAAGACAGTGGGTTCAATGGCTTCCTTTGGCATAGTGGTGGTACAATACTTCCTACCATACCTCTGCCAAGATGTCGCCTTTTGAGGCGTTATATGGGTATCAACCCCCAAAGTTAATTACATACGTGCCTGGTACAGCTTCTAACGAGGCAGTGGACAAGATACTTCGGTCCAGAGAACAAACCAAACAGATCCTAAAGGAAAATTTAAAATTTGCTCAATAAAGGATTAAGAAATACTCGGATCAAGGCAGAACGGAGAGGGAATTTGAAGTGGGGCAGTGGGTGTACCTTAGGTTACAACCTTACCACCAGAGGACAGTGGCTATACGACACAATCTCAAGTTATCTCCTAGGTTTTATGGGCCCTTCAAGGTGGTGCAGCGAGTGGGGACCGTGGCTTACCGTTTGGAGCTGTCGTCGGGATGGAGGATCCACCCCGTGTTCCACGTGTCTTGCCTCAAACAAAAGCTGGGTTTGCAAGTAGTGCCCCTTTCGTCGCTTTCGCCAGTCAATGATGTCGGAGAAGTGCAACCCGAACCAGAAACAGTGCTTGATTGCCGCATCGTGCGCCATGGTCATCGAGCTCGCACGGAGGTGCTCATCAAGTGGGTCGGGGCATATGCTGAAAACAACACCTGGGAGAGCCTTAGGGCACTTCAAGAATCTTACCCACACCTTGTGGGCAAGGTTCTTTAAATGGGCGGGCTTGTAATGAAGCCCATGTAGTTGGGCCAGGCTGAAGGAAGTAAAGAAGTGAACTAAAGGGGACCAGGGGCCCATACGAGAAACGGGGCGTTTTGGTAGCAATTAGAGACAGAAATTGTAGATGATGGCTTTTATTCTAGAAGATCCTTCTGTTATTTCTATATGTTTAGTTTACCATTTTACCCTTTTATTCTGTTTTGAATTCCAGATGTAAGCATTATAGTGGGTGAGTTTGTTACTTGTCTGTAAGGGAATATAGTGGGCAAGGGGGGGTGGTTTACGTACTTTTTTGCAGAATATTGTCTGGAGCTTTTCTCAGAGCTATGGAGGTTGGGTATACCTCGAATATACCTATTATCAATACTGTTTTCATCTAAGAAACTTCTATTTCATCAATATCCATTTACTTCCAGTCTATTTTATCAATATCCCTACAAGTAGTACATTACACATGACCATAATATGTGACCCGGGGTCTCCTCTTCAATCTGACAGATAGGGCAAAGAGGGTCACTAGCCACACGTCTCTTGTGCAAGTTAACTTTGGTAGGCAAGGCATCAGAGCATGCACGCCAAAGAAACATCCTAACAGCAATAGTTGTCTTCAAAGATCAAATTAGTTTTTGCCACATCATGAGATGATGATAAAAAAAAGGATGATGAATAGATTTTTTTTTTCATCTCTAATATCCTCATAGACTCAAGGTGGATAATTTTGAAATCTTGAGTTTGAAATTTAAATATTGCCTTCATATTCGTAGATTGATTGTCGATGAGATGATGAAAATGGCGTTGGTGATAAAATGTCGGCTAACTGGAATATAAAATTTAAAGTTGTGATCAACAATGAGTTGATAATGGGCCAAATCCAACAAAGAGCTAAGAATAAGCCGAAAGATTGAGCCGACAATGAGCTACATATGGTCTTAGTAAAATATGCGACCAATATCAAAACACTAAGATTGGGTCTAAGGTTTCAAACCATGCTCACAATAGACCAAGAAAATCCAATGAAAATGGCTTACTCCAAATGCATTAAGTTGAAATAAAACATGGTTGAACAACATATGAAAATTTTGTGGGAGATAAAGCTAGTAGAAGAGCTTTAAAAGAAAGCATTATTGATCTATTCTCAAGCTAGTATGTAGAGCTTTAAAGAAAGAGCTATTGATCTATTCACATGACTTGAATGGTAAGATTTGATTAATAAGATTCAAAATTTAAATTTTCTATGATAAATCAAATTATGTTATGTAAGCACTTCATTAAGTGTGCTCTACACACAGGGTTGAGAATAGAATTTTTCTAAAAGAAAAAGTACATAGGATCAAGTTTGGCATCAGCCAAGAGTTCTAATATCATGATAAAAATTAAAATATAATAGAAATTGAAATGAAGATGCAAGAAGAATGAGGAATAGAGGTTTTGATGGCTACAGTTTTGCTATTATCAATTGTGATTAAATATAAAATATAAATCCCTATTTATTAGAAAAATTACATAGAGATAAGATAAGATAAATATTATCGTCATTATAAAAATCAAATCTCATGATTTGATAATTATGAAAATCAAATAAGAATAATAATCGAATAAAATTATTGATTTGATATTATCTCCACGTGCAATCATTTGCTTCCCAACCTAGCGTTTTCAGCTTAAACACCTAGGCTTCTTTCATTACATAACTTCAAACAATACTACTAGATCTATAAATTCATGTCTTTTGGTCTCCATTGATTTTAGAGATAACTCTAAGGTAGAAAAAAAATCCTCAACTCATGAAAGTGTTGTAATGACCTAGTTCAGTATTTGTAGGGATGGAATATTATTTGGCCTAAACAAAGGCAATATTTTGGGAGTCAGTTGAGGTTTATTGGGATATTTTGAATAGATAGCAGTCCCAAAATTTATTATGAAGACTATGAGATTTTAATATTTATGGAGCAAGTTGGCCCATATGTATTGAGTACTAGCTCAAGAATTTAATTTCAAGTCCAAAAATATTTATTAGACGGTTTGGACTCGTTTTGAAATTTTAGGTTGGCCCATTAAAGTTTTGAAGTGACTTGGCATATGAAAATATGGGCAGGCCCAAAAAAATCGATTGGGCCCACTGTATGTTTCAGATCATTTGCTAAGCCCATAATAGAACCCAAAGAAAAACCCCTAAGACCCACGTAAGGCCCCCCGAATACGTATTCTAGAATTTTACTCAAATTTTAAGGTCTAAAATTAAGGAAACGTTTGGATTTAAAGATGACTTGAGATGATTTAAGATAAGTTGAGATGAATTGTAAATAATAATGAGATGAGTTGTGAATAGTAGTGAGATTTATGAGATAAAGTTGTTGAATAGTAATGAATAGTAGTGAGATGAGTTAAGATGTCCTGCGAATCCAAACGTCTCCTTAAATTTTAAGGAGATGTTTAAATTCTTTAAACTTGTTTTTTACTCAAATTTTTGTAAGCTTTACAATTCTTTAAAACCGGTACTCTAGAATCTGATAAACACACAAGAGTCATACTTTTTTAGAAGCTTGCTTTGTAATACATTAACTATCTAGGAATCCAAAAAATTCATAAAAAATAAAGTTAAAATATCAATATTTTATTATATTAGATGATGTGACAAGTTTTTGTTTGTCGTGTCAATAAAAGAGCTTTCAAATAAATTTATCCAATACATAAGTTGGGGATAGAATTTAATGATATTTTATTTTTATGACAAATTCAATCGAAGAGAAATAAATGTTATGAGACCTGCCATTCCTCTTCCACTTCAACTCTCTAACATATACTTAAGATATCTTGTCCCATGATTAACATAAAACTCGAAAAATACTCATTTAAAAAATTTTCTTAATAACTTAAAAGTTTTTAAATAAATAAATGATTATTTTTAACTATTTATAATTCCATACGAAATGGAAGGTAGTTTTATGTATGAAACGAAGGATAATTTTATAAAATTGAAATTCATTCTTAATCAAATGAGATGATTAAATTGATTAATTATAAAATAATTATACATATATTATTATTTTTTGAATAAGAGAAATGATATTTTTAATCTTAAAATTATAATTTTTAAATAGTGTACAATAAAGTTACTCCTGTTTATAATTTCTCATAAAAGCTTGAACCGGAAATGACCGAAGGGCAAGTGTCCGAATCCAGTTGGAGAATGTCAGGAGGCTCCAATTGGAGAATGGATAGGAGTGCCCCTGGAGCCATTCCAAAGGCCAGAATTTATCAATTTTAAGTAGAAAAAGAGTGCCGAACAACTCAGTCCAGCGAGGCTTTCTACAGTTCACACGCAAAGTTGCAAACTATACCAAATATTTTTCCATACCAAATATTCATCTCTCTCTCTCTCTCTCTCGATCTATCTAAATAAGCTAACTATTTGTGGTCATCGCGTGAATGGTGTCTGTTAATGGTTCGGCCCGGTGAAAGATCTTCAAGCCGAGTCTTGCGGAGATGGATTAGGCGCGCACACGCATAGCAAACAGAAAGAAAAACCCAAAAAAAAGTTGAAAAAAAACGTAAATCTAACGATACCCTTCAGCTCCCACATTCACCTCGCGAAGATCTCATTTTCCCTTTTTCCTCAACAGCAGGTCTCTCTCTTCTCCTACTTGTTTATATATATCTGATTTTTGTTTATTTGGGTTCAGATCTAAGGTTCTGACTTTATATATGTGAATACGTAATCCATTTTTGAAGATAAATTTTGGTTCTTGATTATGGGTTTTGATTAATCTTGAAGGTTGTGGTGGGTTTACTGATATAAATTTTCATGTGGAAATGAACTGGCTTTGGTTTGTGTGATAAGATGTCTGATTTAAGGGTGCGTATCTTAATGTGGGTCAGATGTACTTGTGTATGTGTGTGTGTTTATATATATATATATATATATATATATATAATAGGTCAGATTTATTTTCATTTGAGTTTTGACATAACTTTAGGGTTGTGATTTGGACGAAGAAACAAAGATTTAGAACCAGGATTACGGAAACTCTTTGGCACCGGGTCAATTATTGCTTTGCTTATTAATGATACATATGAGGTCACAACTAATTACGAAAAAACATAATGGTGGTGACTTCTGCCCCTTAAACAGAAAAGGGTACCAGATGACTTACTTGCATTAAGGTCTCTCAAATTACATGCAATTGGCTAGGAATCGAGATTCAGGAATGAATATAATATGTATTGCATAATGGATATGTAAAATCAAGCGTTTATGTTTCATCTTATCTCAATAGGATGATATTGATGTGTGAAAAATCCTTTAGACGTAACCTTTTCTCATTGGATAATGGATCGGTCTTTGATTGAATTGCCCGTATATTACCATGTTCCTTAAAGTGAAACCAAAGCATCAATGTCTTCTTTTCAAGTTGCTAGCTCTTATTTTTTGGCTCACCCGATTCTCTTTACAAATATAATCATGGAGAATGTAATGAGCTTTTCACTTGACACCTAAAAAAGGCAAATGTGGAGTGGCTTTAGTTGGTAAAGAATCTGATACTATAACATACAGTTCGTCGTCATTCACTAGAGGCCAATGAAATGGTGATAAATTGTTAACAGTAAAGCTTGTTATGGACAAGGAGGTGAGCCATCTATGTAGAGATGAATGGTCATGCTGTCTGCAGTTGGTTTCCCAATGGATTTGTCAGGGGAGAATTTGTATGACTGAAAGTTTCTAGCTTAATATCAGATGGTTGATTGCATCTTGTTGGATTGGGTTTTGTACTCTGGACTCTGGTTGATTACGTCTTGTTTGATTGGCTTTTGTACTCCGGATTTATTTACCACCTGAAAGTGTCACAGGGCAATTATGCTGCTGTGGTATTGCTTTAAATCTAGGTTACATGGTTTACTATCCTCTCACTGGTTGGAAATATATAGCTAGTTGCTGTATTATATTTAAGGGATCTATATATGGCTTTCACAAGTATGGTGAATTAGAATGCCTTGAAGCAGGTTCTAAGAAATCTACCTTTCTTATATCCTTTAAAATACTTTTATGACTGTTTCTTTATTTAGGTTGAGTAGTTCTTTGCTATATGTTAATCTTTGTTTCTTCTGGGGTTGTTTCTTTATTTATGTTGGATTTTTCCTATTAATGATTCAGTTTCATGGCTAAAGTTCAAGGTGTGTAAGACCTATGCAGATGGGTAGTTTTTCGCCAATGGTTCTTAGGTTCTCGTGAAATTTATTTTTAGCATTTTTCCTGCTTATGCCCTTGAACAAACATTTCGTCATGTGAGTGGAAGTTGGATGATAATGAAAAGTTAACTTTAGTAGTCATGGCCATGAATTCTGTATGAGCAACTTTATTGTGAATAAAGATGATCAGGATAATGATCTGTACTTAGTAATGGAATGATCTTCTCTCTCTCTCTCTCTCAGAGTATTGGTTCCAGGGCACTGCCATTTACAAAAGAAGTAATAAAGTTACTGCATGTTTGGGTACAAGTATTTTTTAAAAAGTATTCAACTTCAATGCAAACATCTTTAAATCCTAATAGATTTTTTATACTTCTTGTGTACTTGGGCTATGCCTACTTTTGTATTAATAAAACTTATTTTACTTATAAAAGAAAATCTTAAAATATTTTTCTATTTTCTGCGAAAAAAATTTCATCCAATCATTTCTCCAGGTTTCCATGAAAAATTAAAAATGTAAAAACCAAAACAACTCTAATCAAACCCATAAAAGAAAACCCTAGAAAAATTATATTCAAACAACTTTTCAAATCTACTTATTTGCTTTCACAAACATTAATACGAAACATATTTAAAATAACTTTTCGTCCAAAGTTTCCTATCTACTTTCACAAAACCCAATAAAAAAACATCTCCAAGACTTTTCTCAAATATTCTCAACCATTTTTTATTTTTATCCAAACAAGTTCATTTGGTATTAGCTGTAATGTTGAAATCTTATTGTGGAATCTTTTTGTCACTAATGCGTTACTCGAGATTTATATGTCTGCATCTATATTAATGCCATGAAGATGGATGTGAAATAATGCCTTCCTGTGGTGAGATTTTTCATACTTATTAAAAGAATGGTGTGATTTATCATTGCATATGCATTGATATGCAAGTGTTAGTTGCACGTGGGGTTTCATGGTTGCCTTTTCGGTTCCTCATAATGCTTGCTGACTAAAAGTTTTAGGCACTACATGGCCATGGAGACTTGGGCTCAAATCCTGGCAGCTACATACATCATACTTTTCCACATTACTTATGTATTAAAAATATATAGGCACTTGGTATTGATGCGCTGAGAAAGTGACATGCAGCTTAGATACTTAACTTGATCTAGTTCACACCTAGGTGAGTGTGGACCCTTGTATGTGCCTGATCTAGTTCACGTCTGGGTGAGTGTGGACCATTGTATGGCCATAATATATTAGGATACTAAGTAATGTGGTATTCTTAGTATCCAAACAAGCCTTAATATATTAGGCTAGTTTGCCAAGAGCTCCATTTCTGCTTTCATATAACGATGTCTCTATAATGACCTTAAAAATACTTGTAGCCTTTATTTTTATTCTGACCTTTATATGTGATTTGAAAATAACCACCACCTCAAAGCCTCTTCATAAATCATTGATGCTAATAGTAATTCCATTGAGTTTTCTATCTTAAACAAGGGATCACCCTTTTGTCACTGCTGTTCTCATGCTAATAGTACAGTTTACATATGACATAACTTTTTTATTGGTCGACTGCTTATTCCATTAATTCTAGTGATAGAAGTGTTTTATGATTCTGCTTATAGTAATTGGTGGGTGTCAGTTATAACGGGTCTGTTGAATTGAGTTTTTTTTCCTCCTTTATAATTGTGTGCGAACAATCATATATACAATGTGGCAATACATCCCTGGATTTGCCACCTTAATCGTTAAGGTTTTCCTTTTACCTATCATCTTCTACTCAAATTTCAGGTTGGCTGAGAAAGGCAGTGCATAAGCCATGGTTCTTGACAGCATTCTAGCTTCTCCTCATCGTAGGTCACCATCATTCAGGAAGCAATTCCCGCGGGATGATCCATTGAGCTGGGCAACACTCCTCCAAAGGCACCGTTTTCTCTTAACAGCTCTAGCTCTCCTGGCATTCCTATGCACTGTTTATCTTTATTTTGCTGTCACGTTGGGGGCTACTGGGTCATGTTCTGGTTTGACCGGAGCTCAAAAAGCATTGTGTCGTCTGGAGCATGCAAAGGCTTCTGTGGCTAAGGGAAAATTGAAAATCCTTTGACAAGAGGATGAAAATGAATAGTTGGAAAGTTTTTACCTTCATTGGTTCTTCTTATTTATAAAGGGATTTAAGTAGATATACTATTAAGTTGTAACAGGTGTTGTACTGATTTTGAACTCAATGGTCCGGAGATGGCAGTGAAATCCGATTAATTACATACAAGAAATGTATCAAGATTTTCATTTTGAAACCATGTGTAACGACTTTGGTTTGAAGGAGCTGATGCTATTTCCTTTGAAGAATTTTTACGATAAAAAATTCCGCTTGTAATTTACAATTTTATGGAGTTTTGCTCGGGAAACAGAGAATGGGAACTATCGATTAATAGGCAGGACTGGGGATGAGATGAAAATTTTATATTTTATTTTAATGTTTAAAATATTAAGTTTTAGTATTATTATTGTGTTGAGATTTGAAAAAGTAGAATTGAGATTTGAAAAAATTAAATTATTTATTATATTTTATATGAGAATTTAAAAAATATATAATGATGAGATGAGATGAGAATTTTATATTTCATTCTACCCCAAACTTGCCCAAAGACTAAGACCAGGACTATTGAAAATGCGAAATAAGCATGTGTGCGAAGTGCAATGTATTTGAATTTTGTTTTTGTTCTTTACTATTGTTCGCATACGATAGATCATATAGATTATTCAATTGAGGCAGCTTCTAGCAAACGATTGAAGAACCTTCAAATAACTAAAATTCACTAACCTCAATTCCTCAGAAAACTAATGGCTTCTGATCTCAACCAAAGTAGAGTTCTTAACTTTTCTTCATCCGATACGTTTTTCAATCGATGGGAAAAAAAATTTAAGGCCTTAGGTTTATGGTACGTTCTTAGGTTTTTCATGACGGGCGCTTGACCGCAGAACCCACTCTTTCTACGGCCAAACCTCTCTCTCTCTCTCTCTCTCTCTCTCACTCACACACACACACCCCAAAAGCAATGGCGAGCCCAGAAGATGAAGCGAAGCTCGAACGATTCCTCCAGTGGTTACAGGTTTCCATTTCCTCTTTCCACGTTTTGTTCCCGATAAATCAGAAGAACCCTGACCACCACCCACAAGGAAGAAAAACATCTTGCAAGATTTTATCTTTTGCGTGTTTTTTCCTCGAATAACTTGGACTGGATTTCAGGTGAACAAAGTTGAACTACGGGGTTGTAAGATCAATTACTGTCATTCCAACAAAGGGTTTGGTATTTTCTCAGCTAGCGGAGCTTCTGATGGTAATTCATATCTTCTAGTCACCTTGTACATTCACAGAATACACATACATATATGATATATACTGCCCAAACGGGTACTTTGTTAAAATTACATCTCCGTTTTTTTTGCTAGCTGAGGAAATATTTGAAAATAGTAATAATACAAGTGGTAGGGAGTCGTGGACTTCTTTTGAGTCTAAATGAAACTACGTAGATCATGGGGTGCAAAATTGGTTGGGAGTCGTGGACTTCTTTTGAGTCTAAATTTTCCATGATTTGACTGTAGAAGCAAGAAAGGTACAATTGGCATATCTTTTTCTCAGTTTAAAGAGTGACCGAATTTGGGGGGAGTGGGATGAATTTGTGAAAACTACTTTCTTTTCTTTCCTCCCCGTCGTACAAGGTTCTTATGTGGGCACCTATTTGTCTGCTAGATATTTTAGGAAGAGCAGAAAAGTAACGGCTGAAGTTTTGGGATATGAAACCTAAGACAAGTCTGTGGCATAATGGACCAACTAATTTGAGATGAATCATACAATCCAAGATTGTAGCTTCATTAGTTTAAGCATAAGAAGTTTCTCAAAAAAATTTCCAGGACTTTGTTTGCCAATTTTTTTAATAAACCAGTGTAAACATTACTGGGAACTGTTTCTATCAACTCTTCTCTTCAGCTGTTCATAAACGGAGGAAAATAGCTTCTATTTTTAAATTGATTTTGAAGAAAATTTCAGGTGTTCTATTAGTTGTTCCACTAGATTTGGCAATAACTCCTATGAGAGTGCTGCAAGATCCTCTTCTTGGATCAGAATGTAGAGCAATGTTTGAAGAAGGAGAAGTAGATGACAGGTTCCTGATGATACTGTTCCTAACTGTGGAGCGCCTTCGTAAAAATTCTTCATGGAAGCCGTATGTATAATATTTTCTTTGTTTTAGTCCCAATTAATGATTTTTACAAGTGGTGGGAAGCATTGAGGTGAGCTGATTCTATCAGGTATCTTGATATGCTTCCACTCACTTTTGGAAACCCACTTTGTTTTACTGATGACGAGCTGTTGGAGCTGAAGGGAACGACACTTTATCGGGCCACTGAACTGCAGGTAAAATGATTTTTGGACGCATTTCCATTTCAGATGGGCAATTAATGGTTAATTCTTTTTTCTAATGTGACGTTTGGTGGAATTCCATTAAAAAGGGCGTCTGTGTTTATGCAATTACAACTGTAAATACAGGGATTCATCTCTCTTTTATATTACTCTGGGACATCCCTTTAATGTTTATACTGGTGTATATGCATTAAGCTGAATTTCAATAGACCGGGTATAGGTTGTGAAAGCTGGTATGGAACTTGCAGAAGCAGCTTGTTTAGAAGCTAAAATGGTATAATGGGGTTGATTTTCGCAATGGAGTTGATATATATATACATATATATGGTTTGTCTATCCATGTCAACTAAAGATCCATAAAGCATCTTGATATTGTTTCTCTGTGTCACCTTTAGCATTTTTATGTGTGTGTGTGCTTATTTGAACACACATTTGGATTAAGTAGGCTTTCTAAACTTCCATGTACAGCATATGTGACCAAAGACCGGTTTAACTGCAGAAGAAAGGGCTGCAGTCTTTATATGATAATAAAGTGAAGGGATTGGTGAAGAAACTTTTAACACTTGAAGGGAATTCAGAAAGGTGTGTGGCCCCTTATAGCATTGAAACTATATTAATAGGGTTTATTCAGTGAAGTGTTACTGGTTTATCAGAAGTGTGCCAACCTATATATGTTTTTATTCTAGATTAGATGCACACTGAATTTTTTTATTCTATTTTCTTAATATGACACATCTTGAGTTATTTATAAACTAATTATATTTTGATCTGTCTGCTGGAAGAGTTTCATATTTTGACGACTCACAATCAATATTGAATGTTTGAACATTTTTTTAATAGCTATTTGTGTGTTTGGTAAATTTATCCATCAGCAGAATTATGGAACTCTTTTCAAGCTTGCTATACCCAGTGTTGTGAACTAATTGGTCTTGATTTTTATATATTTTTTAAAATATTTTTCTTTTATGTATATTTTTTTATGTTTTAATTTTTAGTTATTTTATAGTTTTATCTTTATTTTTACTTTTTAAATATGTTTATTATATTTCAAAGATCGTGAGGGGTCAATGGATGAGCTTAGTATTCTCTTATTTAACACTACTCCATTGGGTGATGTAATAGATTTCAAGGGTCTAATTGTTCACGAATTCATTGTATCTCTAGTCAATCATCTAGTGGCATGCCATGCATAGATTTGTGCATGTGGCATGATGCACATATGGCCAGCCATAACCTAACAATATTTTTGGAAATCTGGTTACCATTTTTAAGTAGACCTAAGCCCAGGGAGTAATTACTATTCTTCCAATAGTTTTATATGAATATGTCTTGAGTTGAGTTTGCTTTATAGATTTCAAAGGTTCGGAAACCGAAGCAATGATGGTCTGCAAATCCTGTAAACTACATAAATATAGATTTTATATTGAGTTGTACAATATCCTCTCTTGGTTTGACTCACTTGGTTTGCTCGGGCATTCACCAGCTTTTTCTTTATTGCCTGTAATCTATTTAATTTGCTCCAAAAATAATGAAGCCATTTATCATCATCATTTACTTATTATCTTCTGAATTTCATTGCTATTGCTAAATACTAAAATGTACAATTCTTGTCACTTCTTTTTCCAGTGATTGCTTTTGCTAAATATTAAAACATATACAATTCTTTTTGCTTCTTTTTTCAGTGAGGTGTCCTTTGAAGATTTCCTTTGGTATGTACCTTTTTCTCAAAATACTCTTATGATCTTTTGTCATAACAGGAATCCTGTCCTTGCTTTGCGGTTCATTGTGTTTTAAACTTTGTAGACTAATGTTGCACAATTATCTTGGTGCTAGGGCAAATTCCATATTTTGGAGTCGTGCTTTGAACATTCCTCTGCCACATTCTTATGTATTTCCAAAAACTCAAGAAAAGGACAGTAACTTTGCTGTTAGCAAAGATTCTGAAGATTCCACTAAATACAGTGGAGATTTGGTCAGTGGAAAGGATGAAAAAGGTAAGTTTATGATGTCCTCTAACCATTGCATATATAATTAAACAATTTGCTGGGTATCAGATCTGGTATTTCTTGGGTGTAAAATGTTCCCATCAAAGTAATCTCCATGCCCAACGAGATGCACCAACATCGGTACCTTTTGATATCAGGCTGTAGGGTTCAGGATGTTAGTAGCCAAATCAATGGAGTGACATCCGCATCAATACAAGGGGAGACTATTTGGGTGGAAGGTCTTGTGCCTGGCATTGACTTTTGCAACCATGGTATGACAATAATTACCATTCTGAAATTCTTTAATTGCTACTGGTTATTTTCAATCCCTTTTTTGGTGGGGGTGCTTTTCCAACATTGATGGTTACCTTCTTTTTGCTTTTCAATTTTATAATTTCTTAAACCCTCTGAACCTGGAAACTTAAATGTGTGTTTTGAAATTGCAAGCTTTTGGACAATGAGTATCCAACAGAATAAAAAAAACAGTTACCTATCCAATAACGAGAAAATAATATTTTGCTCAAATTTTCTCGCCCAGTTTGCTTCTATAATCTGGATTTTCTTGTAAATGTTTTATATTGATTTGTACCTTACTGGTTGAGAAAATGACTGCTCAGATTTAAAGGCAGCAGCAACATGGGAAGTTGATGGAACAGGATCAATTACAGGAGTTCCGTTCTCTATGTACCTTCTTTCTGGTACTATTCCCTTTCTGACCTTTTAGTAGGTATTTTCATTCATATGGGTCTCAGGTTCAAATATTGTGCCTTAAATGTTAGTTTCTTGCAGCTACCGGAGTTACCAATGTGCATCTTCACTATTTTTTTTCCCCTTTACTTTGCTTTTGTTTGAAGCAGCTGGGATATCTGACTAGTCGTGATTTTGTTTTTTCCTGATTTAACAGCTCAACAAAGTCCCTTTGCAATTGAGAGAGAGATTTCCATCAGCTATGGTAACAAAGGAAATGAGGTGCTTCATTTTGCCTCACAGGGGATATCTTCCTTCTGATACTAAAATTGCCTTTTCTTACTTTGTGTTCAATGTGTATATCTATTTACCATTGCTGGTTCCACCAGTGAATTGATTATCCCTTGATGAATTATCTGCATTGTCCTTGTGTATAGCAATGGTATGGAGTTAAGAGTTAATTTCACTGTATTAAAAATTCATCAAATACTACCTTGCACGAAACCTGTCTGCTTGCATCATTTTACCATGTTTCATGAGGTTTTTGCATATTTCACTTTGTTTTGACTTGGCCTTGCCATGATCATTTATGACAACTTAGTTTTACCAATTTGCTCCATTGAAGAAAGCCTTATTTCAAATATTTGTGCTATGCCATGCTGATCTTGTTTCTGCTGTTCCATTCTATCTAGGTCCATATATCCTGTTTAAATATAAAGAATGGAATCGTTTAATTCATTCCTCTACTTGGGTCCACGTTCATGATGGTATCTTTAATTCCACATATAGTGCATTCTTCTCTGGAAAGGGCCAAAGTGTCATTGAAATTTCATTTTCTTGCTTTCTACCATTTTATTTTTTATGCATTTGGTAGAAGTCTGTTTAGAAATGCACTTTTATAAACATAAGGTCCAATTATTTGAGCTTGTAACAATTTCATTCCCTTTTGTATTTGATGCAGGAACTACTTTATTTGTATGGGTTTGTCATTGATAAGAATCCTGATGACTATCTCATGGTAACTCCATCTAGAGAAAATACGTAGCTTTTGAATAAAGTTATTATAGTTTGTGATGGTGACATACTTTCAAACTCAACTGGAAGAAGACAACCATTTGGTGTTTGTCTATGTTGATCCTCCTGCCCTTTCACTCTATTTAGGGCCATATATACAGTATTAAATTATTGTGGGCTATCAAGATAAGGCACATGGATCATAAGTGGTTTGATGACTACACAGGTCCATTATCCCATGGAGGCAATCCTGAATGTTCCCTTTTCTGACTCAAAGGTCCAGCTTCTTGAAGCACAGGTCGGGTATCATCTGTAATTAAGTTTATGGTATGTGGTTTCATGGTGATATATCACTTGTATGGCTCGTCCATTTTTCGGCGGATGCATCATCTAAACAGAGTTACTATACTGCTTTACTTTCCTATCTATCAAAAAAAAAAAACCTTCCAAGTTTCTTTTATAAGTACTTGCCTTCCAAAATAGAATTTGTTTTATCAGCAACTCCGATTTGTGCTCTCAGAAAGCTGAATTCTATAAAATTCACTTTATCTACAAATCTTGTTTGTGCTTACAGAAGGCTGAATTGAGGTGTCTATTACCTAGAAGTTTGCTGGATCATGGTTTTTTTTCAGAAAGCACAGAAAAAAGCGAAAGAAATGATAAGTGGGAGGGAAGAGTTTGCAATTATAGTTGGAGTGGTCAGCGCAAAATGCCCTCTTACTTAAACAAGCTGGTTTTTCCGGAAAGTTTTTTAACTGGCTTGAGGACCATAGCCTTGCTGGAGGAGCAGATTTTTCTGGTTTCATCAATGCTGGAAGAGGTTTAGTTTCTCTATCATCATCTTTTCTTCCACTGTATACCAGGCATATACATAGTTTCTCCGAGATCCATATACTAATAGATCTATAATCGAAGACTATACAGTTTATAGGTCACATTGAGGCAAAATATTTGGCTGAATGGGTTAGCCTTCGAAAGTTGTATTTCTAAACTGAAGTAGCATCAGGACGTGCAATCCTTCCTTTCCCTGGTCAAATATCATCGACTCCTAATGTCGCTATTCGTTAGAAATTAGAACTTGCTTAACCTTGCACCACACTGATTTTGAACATGATTTGGAAGAAGTGAGACCTTGGCTGCTGCTAAGATCTTGATGCTGTGCATTAAAGAAAAACTGCTGTGGACAAGCATTTCGTGATCATAATGTAATTGTTTATATACTGTTAACTATTGTTTGAAAAAGTCCAGATCTGAATATGATGGATCGACTCAACTACTCAATGGAAGATAATTTGCAAACTTGGATGCTAGCTTTATTCATGCTTTGTGTGATATTTTTACTTACAAATGGTTGGGATATATTCATATTGATACAGATTTTTTTTCATGCCATAGGTAGGAAGCCACCTCTGGTTCAAATTCTTTTTCTCCGATTCTTGACCCCTGATTGAATCTTTGTTTTTCTTGAAGCTTGCTGGGCCTGGAGGGGAGAGGCAACCATCTGATACAGAAGTCCGAGCAGCAGTATGGGAGGCCTGTGGTGATTCTGGAGCTTTGCAATTGCTTGTTGATCTTCTTCAGACAAAGTAAGCACTGGAATATATGCCATTGAATTTTGATATGCTGATACTAGTGAGTTTTCTCATAAAAATATTAGTAGTCTTTATCAATCTGCTCGCTTTACTTGCAATTTCAATACTAGCTCTCTTGGAGACTGTAAAGGTTGAACAACTTTAAAGGGTTGCATACATTAGCCATCCGCAGAAAAGAAAAGGCAAAGAATAATACTTCTCCCAACTTTGCCTAACGCAATGATTTCTGTGAATGCAAGGATGATGGATCTTGAAGAGAATTCTGGAACAGAGGAGTGTGACACTAAACTGCTAAAAGGAGTCCACACTACTGAATGCCAGGAGCAACAAATAATTTACAAGAAAAACTTGAGGTAGCATTTTTTTTTTTGCTGTGATGAGTGTCTTCTAAGTCAAAACTATATGATTCAGTTTAAGGGGAAAAAACTAACCATTGCTGGTATAAGCTTAAGATATGACTCGGTCTTTCCTTGAGACTTTACATTCTCAATCTCTCATTTCAGTCTGGCAATTCAACTGCAAAATCTTCAAGAGAAGTTTAAAATGAATCTTTGACATCTGTTTTGTTTTTGCTTGTCTGCAGCCAAGAGATAGATGGCCAAACCCAACAGAAGTTGAGTAGAAACAGGTTCTCTAGTATTGTATATCGACGAGGACAAAAGCAATTGACCCGGTTATTTCTGAAGGAAGCAGAGCATGCCTTGCAATTAGCTCTGAGAGAAGGAAACTGAATGTTATGAAAGTTCTATAGATCATGTCAGTACGGGAGTTTCATTGTTGGTGAATCTATTTTTATGAATAAGCATCAAAAGTTGCTCTTCTTTTCCAGTTCTCTGTAAAACCCAGCCATTTTTATCAGATTTTTCAGCGGATGTGCCTTCTGTGTCTGGTAGGCCTTAACCAAACGTACCATTGAGTTGGCCGTTTGGTTCCGTCCTCGACTATAATGGTTAGGTTGGTTCTCAGGTTGCATAGTTATTTATCTGAGAGCCTAACTGAATTTTACAATTATTCAGTAATTAATATTAACTTTGATATTATTTAATATTACTTAAATAGTTTTATAATTTAATACACCAAGTTAAGTTTACATCATCGATTTGTAAATTTTATTTTTCTCTATTTTTAATATTTTGGTAGATATTATTCATCCTATCTCTTGGCATGCCACCATATCAAATGAATGAAAAATTGAGGATTACAGATATTATTTTCTCAAGATATATTAGCATGTCAGCACAAACAAAATCATTGAACTTTGTTCTCTTACAATTCTTGAGTACCCGGGACCAAAATGCATGTCACTTTCTCTCAAGACTTTATAGTCTTTGGTGTACATGCATGCTGGAGTTTTTGGTTGCACATAGTCACGTACAAATTAAAATTGGCACCCCCACGCTATTTTTCCTACCGCCGTTTACTCCAGGCCGGCCACATTGGTCAGCAGGGACCCCAGGGTGTATGCAGCAGCTGCAGCAATGGCGCCATTGAAGAGAGTTACAACCATAGAAAATGCATAATTCTGGCCTGCAATCTTGGCCTTTGCTAGGCCGAGCAGCGCGAGTGCGAACGCAGCAAGGACACATGCACCCACAAACTTGAGGGTGTCGCTGTGGGTGAAAGGGATGAGGACGATGAAAGAGAGAAGAGGAACACTCCCAAATAAAAGGAAGGCCGCAAAGGTGACGAGACCATGCTTCCAGGGCTTGTCTGCTTGGTCCGGTGGTAGCATTCCTTTCTGCGCCATCATCTTCTCGTCCACCATTATCTCCTTGTATTTTGCAAATATGTTCACAACCTTGGACCAAGTAAATTATATTAGCTTTTATGGACCCTCAAAGATTGACATCCCAATGAATTCTTATAGTTATTCTACGAGCTAGTGTGTATATATATATAAGAAAATCTATTAGTCATTATTTTTCTCATCATTCTCTCATCACGTAGCATTAAATAATAGATTCACAAATGAAACATAATAAATAGTTTCTAATCATTTAATGACACATAATAAAATGACGAGAGAATGATGAGAAAATGAATGATGGATAGCATTCTCATTCCAGGAAATGCTTGCCAATATTATATATCCCAAAATTGTTTAGTTCACGAGAATTTTACTGAATTTTTAGAAAATATAAAATTATAAAAATAGAAAAGGAAAACGAAAGTCCAGCCCTAGTTACAAATTAAACCCATTTTTTCTGATCAAACATTATTTTCATCATGATTAGTGTGGAAAAAAAGCTAGTAGCCTTTCATATTGTTTCAAGAAATATATATTAAAAGTGAATAATTCTTCTCATCAATCACTATTCATTACCCCATACTCTATAAAAAAAATATATCAAGTGTGCGTAGGATGAATAGTGGCTGATGTATATCGACATCAAAAGTACTTGAGCATAATCCTAAATATATAAATGGAGCAAAAAGGCATATATAGTACTGTCATATATCTCAAACTATATATATATATATATATTACCGTCATGGCATCATTGACGTCCATCCCAAGAGTTTGATATTGTCTCAGCAACCCAAGCTCCTCGGTGCCGCCATGGTTGGAGACATCCCACTCCGTCACCGCTCTTTCTCTGGCGGCAACATCCTTCTCGGTGCTGCTCGACACAAAATCCCCAAACCCCATTGATATGCCATCCGCCACTAGATTTGCAAATCCAAGCACCAACACATCAACTGCATCCACAAGTATTAATGGAAGCCAAGAACTTTGGGGATCGATGCTAGCTGATCTTAAAAAGTTTTTGATATCTTTTATATATTTATGATAAATGGAAGAAGACTAAATCTGAATTATTTAGTTACAAATGATGGTTTGGATTAATTCTAAACTTCTCCTGCACATTTATGACATCATAATCGGCCTGACTGAATATCTATAAACAAGATCATCTAAAAAATATGGTACCGGAGGAACGACGGGTAGCAGAGATGGATGAAATGAGAGAGAAGGAAGTGACAATGGCATCAAGGCCTGCATACACAATACTCTTCACAAACTCTCCCTTCCACGGCTCTCTTGGCCTGATCTCTCTATCACCTCCCACTTCATCACGTAGCAGAGCAGTACTGCTGGTAGTAGCGCCGACACTGTTCTTCTGATCCATATTCCTTTTCTTTTCTAAAAAAAATCTGTAACTTGTTGATAGTTTTACTATTTTAGATCCAAAATCTTTTCACGGTTTGATGGTTGAAAGACGTAGACTATCCATCGAAATCAGTTTAAGGACGGTGAAAACGAAAGACAGCGGGTCTCGTTGTCACCATGCATGCGACTCAGCCAACACGTTTCATAGAGCCAAAGCCTTATCCTTACAATATTTTTTGTTGTTTGTGACATTTTTGTTAATCAAAGCCGACTTTTTAAAAGATGTATATGTGAAAGAAGTTGAAATAGAAATCAACGGATGGCACAAACACTATACTAAAGAGCTGTTGAAATATTAAAGAATAAAAAATTTTCAAGGGCCAAAGAGAAAAACAAGGAGATTTCATTTACACAACCGTCTCCTAAAAATAATATCTTTATTCTTGAATAGGTCAAATTAACAGTACTTGGGCATATATGGTTCATAGAGAGGAGCCAAATTAAGAGTCATCAATGGCAACATACCAAGAGTGTTGGGAGCCATTAATATGGATCGAACAGGCATTAATATTAAACTTGATCGAAGCATTATTGAATAATATATTATTATTTTTTTAATAATAATATTTTTAATTTATTTTTTTATATTTTACAATTATACTAATCATATATTAATTAATAATTTAATTTGATACTTAAATTATTATTTTCCAACTTAAATATATTGTGGCTCAAAATTGAGAAACAATAATTTAAGTAAATAAAATAATGGTTATTGAGTGTGAATAGTTAGGGTGTATTTAGATGTTGAATTGAGTTAAGTTGAGTTGAGATGATAAAATACTATTAGAATATTATTATTTTTTATTATTACTATTTTGGGATTTGAAAAATTTGAATTGTTTATTATATTTTGTATTGGGATTTGAAAAAGTTGTAATAATGAGTTGAGATGAGTTTACTTTCCAAACGAAGCCTTAGTCTTCAAATTTGGAGATGAATTTAAATGTACTATAGTTCAAAGTTGAATATTTTAGTATATCATGCTGAATCTATTGCAGTGATTTTAAATACAAATTCATCAAATTTTGAATATGACACTTATTTGATGAGTCAAATGCCAATGCTCTAAGGTCTTATTTCCAACGTAGAATTACCAGAATTAACTTATAAGAATATTGGATTAAAGGGGAATAGCATGGAGAATAAATATAAGTTTCAACTTGCAACAGTTCTTAATAATAATATATGATCAGACTAGTCGCCTCTCTTCTTCATGATATTGTCCTACATTTTCTATTTCGATTATCTCATGATCATGATCAGTGCTGGAAGGCTTTGCAATATTCTTGGCACTGGCAGAAGAGGTACTACTGGAGGAGACCCTGATCTTGTTTGGTTTGTTATCAGGCAAGAGCTTCATTGTGATTCCCATGGCTATCAGCAGAAGCCCAGTTCCATGTTGCTCTGTCAATGGCTTTGTAAATATCATGTATGAAAGTAACAATGTCACTGCCTTCCTTGCTGTTGTCACCTGTGAATCATTTTTTTTTTTCCCAAAAATTTTATGTTAAAATTTCTTAAATTAGGCTAGTTTCAGTTTTCTTGCTTCAAACTAAACGATTGCAATATTCACATCTTTCCATCCATTAATCGTGAAACTCACTCAAACTATAGTGTCTTGAGGCCTGTTGCCGCCCCGGAGGACTGAAGTAAGACATTGCTAACTTCTAGCAATGTAGTATTTTATTATATTTTTCATAATCTTTAGTCATACATTTTTTAAGTGACTTCATAGATCAGCAACGGAAAATGTGACTTGTTCTAGAAAAAAAAGTCAAGTTTGCTAAAAGGGGGTACCTTGAAAGAAAGGGCACTTGTTCCTGAAATAAATAAGTTTCAAAGAAAGGAAAAACACAACAACCAATGACACTAATGAGGACTGATTTAATTGGATTCAAAGATGAGATGAGATGAGATGATTTTAGATGAACGATGAAAGTTGAAAAAAATATTACTAGAATATTATTTTTTAATATTATTATTATTTTAGAATTTAAAAAAGTTGAATTGTTTATTATATTTTATGTGAGAATTTAAAAAAAATTGTAATAATAAAATGAGATGAGATGATATTAAACGTTTTTTCAATACAAACGGAGCGTAATTGCATAACAAATTGATGGAAGATTTTAAAGGCACAAGAGAAGGAATGGAATTTATTGAGCCACATAAGATCTCATTCTGAAATAAATTGATATAAATATTGGAACAAGGAAAAAGCTTGTGAGAATAACGTACGTACCATGGCAGTGGTGGCAGCACCAAAGAGGGCAATGAGAGAGAGGACTGAAACTTGGCCAATAAACGTGGCCATGGCTTCAAACACCAGCACGCCATAAACGTATGGATGCTGCATGAAAAATCAACAAGATCTTTTAGAACAAGAACAGTACAGTTTTGAGAGGGGGGAAAGAAAACATTTTCGTCTGTTACATTTGAGCATGAAACCCAAGCTTTGAATAATTCTCCTGTTACAAGCATTGGTGGGATCAAAAAAGGCAAGCCAACAACGGTTGAGCAAAACAGCATCTCAGTCTGCGGATAAAGATAAAATAAATAACAAATTACATGTAGATGTCACACTTTCTTCATGAATGCCTTCGTTATTTTTTCACATTTAAACACACACCTGGGTGGTTTCAGGATTGATGTTAAAGATTGCTTCTTGCAAATTACCCAAAAAGGAATCCATGATTAGAGCACCCGATACCATTATAACACCAATTACACTGAAGTTTGGGGAGGTTTGTGCATCAGCTAAGGTGAAGAGGATCAAGCCCACAACCAAAAGTATGGCGGATAAGTATTCGTGAGGCGGGTATTTCCGCCTGAGACCGGGTATGAATGCACCCATTATCATGACAGGTAGAACCTGAAACACCAAAATTATAGAATTGAGAAAATATATTCAAGGACCTGGAAATAGACTCATCTCAAAGTGCCAACCGAAGCTGATGGTGTGACTGTAGTCAATATTTGTGAAGAAGGGATCTGGTTCATTAAAAGCAATCAAATAAGAGTTTCGATATCCTAAAAAGCCTCAACCATTTCAGAAAGCAAACATTTTTGTAAATCAAAATACTTCAATTTATATCTCATTGGAACTTTAAGGCCAATTACCTCAAACTAAACAATATCTCGTTGTTTTCAGAAAATTTTTCAACTCATTTAATCTCATTTTATCTAATTATTACAATTTTTCTAAATTTTCATACAAAATAAAATAAAAAAATTTAACTTTTTCTAATCCTAAAACAAAAATAATATTAAAAAAATATATTCTAATAATATTTTATTCAATTTTTAACTTTAATATCAATTCATTTCATCTCATATGCAAAAATAAACGAGGTTTTCTTGTATCAGTGGGTGAAGCCATGGGTGCATTTATAAGTAACCAATGTCATCAAATTTACAAGTAGAACAGACAGATATTAGACTAAATGCATACCTTTGTGGATTTGAACATGAGTTGTGCAGGGTAGTTAAGGAAAGCCAGAGACCCTTTGGTAAGTCCATGGGAACCCATAAGTACAGCAGAGAGTTTCACGTAAGTCTTCCAAGGGTTCACCATCTGCTTGGGGGTGAAGCCTTGGAGATAAAGCAGAAACAGGTAGACGAATCCTTGAACAAATGTGAAATACCAACCATAGCTAGGGAAAAAAAAACTAAATAATTCATCCAAATCCATCATGAATTAAAAATAAAAATAAAAAGATATCAATCAAACAGTACCAGAATTACCTGAATTGGAGCCTGTTGTACACATATTCCTTAAAAATAAGGAAAATAAGAGGGACGTTAGAATTTAGAAAAGAATCTTGATTCTTGAATAAAGGAGATGTGGATAGTTTTCTAGCGCTTTAAAAGTCATTTAAGAAAATACGATACACTCGTTTCCTTTCAATATAAACAAAAATAGGGTCGAAGTTTCATATCGATTTCTTTCCCTCTATTTTAATTCTCAAGAACCAAAACCAAGGCAGTAAAAACCTCAACACTCGTCCATCAAATAAATTATTCTCGGAAAATAGGTGCAACCAACGATTGTTCTCTGTTCAGTGGAGTACAAGAACGAAGAAAAAACAGATAACTATGATAACACATACTAAAAGAATCAAGTAAACTTCGCTTTATTTCTCTTTTCCGTATCTCAGTTTTCTCAACAGCCAAACAGTGGAGAAAGATATCGAGAGAGAGAGAGAGAGAGAATACCTCGCAGATACCATTGACAAGATAGCCAAAGAAGAACCCAGCTGAGCAGATGAGGAACTGTTGCCATCTGGGTCTGACAGTGAGGGAAATCCCAAACAAAGACCGTGCTTGCTCCTCGTTCTTCATCACTTCCCTTTCGTTTCTAAGAATTACTCGCAGACTCTTTCCCCTCGTATTTGATTTGGGTATCTATCAAAGTGGTCAAAATCAATCAAACCTTTGGTTGCAGAGTTCGGTTAAAGGATGTAAGAATACCAACTCGGCTTTAGATGCATTTGCATGTTGACCCTCTTGAAAAGATAGAAAGAAACAGAGACGGAGAGAATTGATAAAACGGCAAAAGGCGTCCGTTTGATTATACTAACCACGTGAAAGTCATCAGCAATATGGAAGATTTATAGACAAAAATTGTTTCCATATGGAGAGTGAGAGTTTCCATTCTCAAACTCTGCTCTCAGTATTAACTTTGTAGTTGAGAGAGAATTTAAGGGAGAGATTTTGTGTACGATGCGCAGGGTGAAAAAAGTTGTGGGCTATAATCAAGTGCAGGTCGTTTGTATGGTTCCTCCTCTCGATGGATCTGACTTCATATATTAAAATTATAATTAAAAAACCCCAAGTATTAAAAACGAAAAAAAAAACATGAATAAAAAGTCTTAAAATATTTGAAATATGAAAAACTTCTTAAAGAAAATAGAAAATAAAAACATAAAATCCGAAAACCTGCTCGTGATGGAGATTTTTCCCTCTCAAATCTTATTTAAGTCCGGTGGATTTGGATTTTTTAGAGTTTTTACCTAAATTGTATGATTTACTGTGAGAGATATAGACACATGATATTGACCTGACATAATTTATAACTGTTGGGATTAACCGGAGATCTAGTGGTTAATTTGAAGTATAATAGCAGAAGTAAGCAAAAGAAAATTTGACAATCACGCGAAGAATACCAAAATTTACATGGTTCGGCTTGAACAAGCCTACGTCTATTGGCGGAGTTGGTCTTAAGGAATTCACTATCACAAAAATGGAGTACAAGAGAAAAATCACAAATCACTCATCAATCTCAAAAGCCCCAATACACCCAATGAGTTCTCAAAATCTAACAAAAGGAGTTTGCTCTCTTTTCTCTCTATTCTGGCCGCAACACTGTACATTTCCTATAAAACATGTGTTTTTATACTTAATAGCATAGGGATTAGGGTTTAGGAACATTCGTTTGAGTGAATGTCGAGTGAACAATTTGTCATTCCCTCGAGTTGACTGTCGAGTGCACAATATGTCTAGAGTTCGCTCAAGCAGACGGTCGAGCTAACAATTTGTCTGAAGTTCACTCAAGCCGAAGTTCGCTCAAGCCAAAGTTCGCTCGAGCCAAGTTCTAGCTAGGGTCAAGCCACAGTCAAGCAAAGTCTCTGGAATGGCGTTTTCAATAGGAAATTATCAAAGATGCCCACTAAAATTGAAAAATAAAACTCCTGGACAACTACCAAACGGGACACACAACGCCTACCTCTCGAAAATCGATTACCTCTCGAAAATCGATTTCCACCCAAAAGTCTTCATCTCCATAGACAATTTGACAAAATTGCAAGTTTGGTCCTAATGAAGAGATTCAATCTCTTGACACAAAAGCAATGCACCACTATACAAACTGCTTAAACAACGACTTCTGAATACGCGCGGAAGGCTAATAACCAACATTCTCTACCAAAGTAAATACATGACATTGTCTGCATGAGCATATCCTCAAGGTGGATAAATTGCCTCCTCTATCTATGAGATGAAATTGTAGACTTACTCTCAGTGTGCGCCAATGCCAAAATTAGAATCATGCTCCTTTCCAATAGCATGATCTAAAGTGCTACATGCACTTCTTTGGTGAAGCTCTCCCAACAACTCCACTTTTTTGTCATAACCATGCTCTCATTTCCAATGGAAACACCAACTGAAAAGCTATGGAAGGAGAAAGGTTCACCCAATAGCAAGTTGTGTTGACTGCTTCATCCGATCTTTAGACAAGCCTAGCATACGAAAAACATACTATGGGCTCTCACAAAAGAGTCCGATTCGTTCTGTTCAGCTACCCCATTTCTCTGAAGTGGACCCAACTATATAGTATTTGACAATATCAAAATTCCATCCCAAATGTCAGTCCAAAGTAGCTTTACCTTCTTGCCTATCAGATTCTCAATCAAAGTCTTCCAATGTTTGAAGATTATCAAACATGTCACTAAAAAGATAAAAAAAAATAAACCTAGACTTTTTCTCAAATAAACTACAGGAAATCTGATTTTGCATTGCTTCCCAAGAATATAATGCCAACATAAAGAATCAAGCTTCCTTGTATTCTAATCACACAAAGCAAAAGCCGTCTACTCACAAATTACCACGCTCGTTCACCCATATGCCCAATCACATGTGCCATAAACGAGTAATACCAGAATCTGGAATGTCTGAAGATGCAGCTCCATCAATCACTATCTCATCAAGAAGAAAATAAAGAGCATCTGTTTTCTTCCCTGTCATTACCATCGAAGAGCTCTTGTAGACTCGAATGACTGCACCTTCAGCTGAATATTGATAACCAAAGGAGTCTAGAATGTCCAAAGATATAAGAGTTTTCTTCAAAGATGGAATATGCCAAACGTTAGACAAAGTTGTAACGGTTCCATCATACATCTTAGTCTCGATTGAACTAATCCCAGCAATATCACAAGCCATATAATTCCCAACCAAAATAGAATCATAGTTGATTGATTCGTAGGTAGTGAACCAATCTCCTGAAACTTATATGGAACGTACAAGCTAAATTTATGACCAGCTTGTCACCAAAACGGCCGCTAGAGCCGCTGTCTACTAGGATAATATTAGAGCCATTAGACTGTTCTTCAATGCTAACAACATTGGAGGAACTTTTATCTTCCTTCTTCTTTTTTTTTTTCAATCTGGGACACTCTTTCTTGTAATGACCAAACATATGACAGTAGTGACATTTAATATTTTTCTTGTTAAGTTTTGAACTGCCATTGGAATTACCCCTGCTCTTTTCTAAACTTTTTTCCCCGGATCTACCATTAGAAGAACATTTCACAAACAAGCAATCGGCTTGATTATCCGTGCCTTGTACAACCATTTTATTCTTAACTCCTTAGAATTCAAAGCAAAGTTTACATCTGCCAAGGAGATAGGATCTCTACCATATAAATTTGAGTTCACAAAATTATCAAATGAAACCGGCAACACTATATATTCCCTGTGAAAGTATGTGTTTTTATACCTAACGGTGCAGAGACTAGGGTTTATAAACATTTGCTCAAGAGAGGTGTTTAGCGAACAATCTAAGTAGGGGTTCGCTCGGGCAGACTGTCAAGTGAACAATCTGTTTGAAGTTAGCTCGAGCTAGGGTTGAGCCAAAGTTTGCTCAAGCCAAGGTCGAGTCACAGTCGTGCCACAGTCAAGCCAAGTTTCTGAAATGACATTTTGAACGAAAAATCAAGCGACCATTCCAAAAATAACTACTCTAGTAAATATTTTTTAGCAATATTAAATACTCAACAAATGTTATAAAACTCACTTTATGCGTCTATCTGTGTTCCACTTTCATTCTTAAATTTCAACCAAAAAGTTTAAGAGATCTATATCCAACTCAGAATGCGAGAAACATCCCCCCACTTTTTAAATCTAGGCACAAGGTAATTTGATAACTCAATAGTAATTATAAAAATTAAAAGACTTGAGCTATAGTACTGTAACGAAGTAGATCAAAAGAAATCATGATTTACATACCACGTTACTACAAAGTAGATACAAACAATATTAATTTAATCTACATTAAAATAGCACGATTCTTTCAAATATGGAAATTCATAAAAAGAAAAAAAAATCAAATGGAAATTATAATTTGAGAAAAAATTGATGCAGTTTTAGTTAGTAATTTATAAAATTATTATTATTTAACGTTCTGAGACGCAATGGAACCTCGTGCCTCTAATTCAAGACTTCGGTTTTTTACATAATAATATAAGAATTAACTTAACATATTGGTTGCATCAAATTATGCGCAATGATTGGCTAGACGGGATCATATAAAGTGAGGGTTTGTGCACCTGATTTGGGCTCTTGAGGTTTTTATTTATGACAAGTAATTATTCCGCAATTAGAGAAGAAAATGTTTGGTTACAATTATTTTATAACTCTACGATAACAGTGAAAACAAGAGTAGTTTTGTTATATTTAAATTTATTTTTTGGCTACTCTGCCGCCCTAACTTAATCGTTGGGCATACCGTCCAGCGTAAATTTTTTTTTTCTCACATTTTTTAACATATTTAAAAAATAAAAAAATACATCAATATATTTAAAATTATTTCCTTAACTACTAAGTAAAAAAAAAAAAAAAAAGTGACCAGCGGTCAAATAGAAGTGTTAAACAAAGTGGCATAGCAGTGTTTTACATTATTGTATTAATGTATTGGTTAACTGAAAACAGGTCTGTGGGTAGGCGGGCAAGCATCCCACCACCTGCCCGCGCTTGGGAAATCTAGTACATCTGAGCGTGCATATGAAAATCTAGCAGGCGGATACCTAGCCTACCCCGCCCGCTTGCCCAGTAATACTTGGCAAATTGCCCGCTTTATACCAAGCGGTCACGAATGGATGAGCCGGATGGGCTGGATAGAGGGGCCCACCCAACAGATCTATTGAAAATGATTTATAAAATAATTACATATATATAATTACTCAATAAAAAATCTTTTGAAGTCTTTTTAGGTCAGAACAAACCTCATAACAATATAACATATTATACTGATATATGGGTTTGATGTTTGTGATATTAATAAGGGACAAGAAAAAAATGAATGAGAAAATCCTCAACTCAAAAAATTTGAATTTCGAAACATAATTTATAGGATTCTTTCATACTTTCTTGATAATATAAAACTTTCACTCTACTCTAACTAAATAGTACTCCACAAATAATAGTCAACCGTCAAATAGTATTATTCTTAAATTTTGTTTGATAAGATGGATAACAAATAAGTCTTATGCTTTGCATTAATTGTTTTAATAAATCTAGAGTGTTGTATATTAATTTTGATAGTTTTTATTTAAATGTCTTACTTTCTTTATAGATATATTTTAAAACATATATATATTAAAGAGGAGAATATATATTAAATTCAAGATGGCTGAAAAAAATGAAGTACAATATCGATTTGGTTATAGGACTAAAAGCTATACATGAATTTAGAAGTTTTAATTCTTACGCACTCAACACACCGATTGCATTTTTTTATTTTTATTTTTTTACTTAATTGTTAAGTAATTATTTTAAAATGAATTTATATTTTTTATTTTTCTTAAAAAATATTGAATGAATTTAAAAAGTATTTGAAAAAAAGGAAAAAGAAAAAATTGTTTTTGCCTATTCAGTTGTTGTTTTGGTGGATTCCCTTTTGGGAGTGGCACCACCCTTTATATTTTATATACAAATCATTATCTAGTCAATTCTCAAAAAAGAAAAATTTGTGGAAAATAGCCTAATCCTTATAACTTATATTCATCCTATCTATGAGAGTACTACTGTCACTAGAGGGCTAGTTTCAATAGATTACTTATGCAAATCAATACCAACTCCCGGCCTACTCAGAAGAAGAAAATGTCTTATTAGATATAAATTATATTACGTCTCGATTAATAACTAGGGTTGAGCAGTGGGGTCCATCCTCCATTATTTTCGTATGGTGCGGGTAACATCCTTATTAATAATTATATATTTTCTTTTCGACGTTTTTTTTAATTGGTACTAATGTATTTGAAAATAAAGTTTCGACTAATTTCAAAAGTGCACGGATCTTTAATAAAGAGTTTTTTCTCAAGTACACATGGAATAATTCGAGAGAAAGTTTTCCAAATTCGATAATTATTATTATCTGTACTCAAAAGGTTCAAATCTTAGAGTTAATCCAAACCCTTTTCCATTTGAGCTAACCATGAAGGGACTATACCACCAATACCAAACCCTTTACCATTTGTGCTAACAGCAAGGTGTTTTCTTTTGCACGTAATTGGTTGAAATTTGAAGCTCCTAAGTACACTCCAGCGAAGAATAACTCAAATATCTTTATTAATGCATTAACACAATAAATAACATTTATTTGATTGATTTATAATTAATATCTACATGCCTTTTTGTTCTACCAAAAAAGCTCACACTCTTTTGTTTTTTTTTTTTAAATTTATTTCCGTACTGTGGGGTTCACATGTTACCTTTAGAGGATTGATACACCAACCACGTCTAATTCATGATTTATTTACAACTTCATCATAAAATAATATTATTTTTGAATTTCAAATCCAACACATTAAGACAAAAGTAAAAAGAACAACTATTAAAACTAATATTTTATTAGATAGTTGTCAAGAAATTGTATGTACATCAGTGGTATGCTTATATATAGATCTCTTTTTAAAAATATCCAGAGATGTTGTAATCATAATATTATAGAAAATCATTATTTTAATTCAAGTGTGCATGTGATATTTTTATAATTAGTATCGTCACTATAAAAAAATTATTTATTTATTATTAATTATTTCTTTTTAAAATAATTATTTTTTATTAAAATGAATATAATTTCGTCACAAATAATAATTTTCATCACGTATAACTTGTTATAAATGCTTATCCTTCTCTTCACGTAAAGTTGCAAACTTTTAAGGAAAGAATTGAGATGAAGAGGTATGCTTATATAGTTGATTAAAATGGCAATAATGGTGCTCCTATAGTAATTATGATGTCATCTGATATGTTTGACATCGAGTTCTTATATTCTCAATCTTATCAAAAAACTTAAAATAATAGTTAACTAAAACAGTATCAAGTGATTACGTGCAAGTGTTTGGCAAAGAAATCATCATTTAAACTTGATTAAAGATTTTAATATTGTTTCATTGAATCCTATGATTTCAAAAATTTATAATTAATATTACCAGTAGATCATGGATTTGGAGATAGTGAATATTTGTGATGTTCTTGGTATTACAGATAATGGCTCAAAATAATATTAGATCATCACAGCTCATTGTCGTCGGTTACTTGCATGATTTTAGGCCAAAATACTTGTATATATCTTTCCATTTATAGAATAATGTAAACTGTAATAAATTGTATTTATATTCTTTCCTTTTTGATTTACATTTGTAATACTCAGATATATATATATACAACAGTTACACGTGAATACAATTGAATCAATTTTCATCAATTGTTTATCTTCTATACTTGGGCGCCCCGCTTGTGAGTAGGCAAAAGTTCGTGATGTTGGGATGCACATTGCACAGGCACCCCTTTCATTCTGTGAAATATTGTGTGCTTGTATTGTCGTATGCTCTGCACACGTGAGTAAAAGTAGTCGCAATAGAAAGTGCCGAGATATATGTCTATTGTAAAAATATAAGTAAAAGAGAAACTAATTTAACACATCAAATTATCCCTAGCACATCTATACAATAGTTTGCATATTTATTACAGAAAGATAAATGCCCAAAATAGGGATAGCCCCCTACTAACACTACAATTTCTCATCAGGATCATAGATTTTTACCTACTCACACTACAATGTAGGTAAATGACAGTGAATATATAAGTATTTGGGTAGCTTAAAGACTGAACCCGCTCTCCTCAGCGGGAGGGTCTGAGTGGTCTCTGGCTCAACTTGTCCTTGTTACCCCGTATGGAGGTAATTTCTTCGGGCAGCTTGAGTCTGAACCCGCTCCAACTTGTTGACACTGTGAAGCCCCTTGCTTTGACTTTTCTAGTTTGGAGATTTCGTTCACGTCGAGTGCACGAAAGACTAGGCCCTTACTTTATTAGGGAGAGGTTAGGATGCCTCAAGTCAAACCCGCCCCTTTGATTCTCCAAGGTGGTAACCTCTTTGGACAACTGTGGGCTTGTTCACTCTTTCGCCGTGATAGGAGACGAGGTAAGTGTTCGCGTGGCCTAAAGGCTAAACCTGCTCTCCTATGTGGGAGGGTCCAAGTGGCCTCTAGCTCGACCCGCACCTGTAATTTGTTCAGGCAGTTTGAGACTGAACTCACTCTCACTCTTTGACATCGCAGGGAAAGATAGGATTTAGGCCAGACTGGCGCTGAACCCACTTTTCGTTCACAACAGAGGTCATGGTAAGTATTTGAACCGCCTAAAGGCTGGACCAGCTCTCTTCTACGGGAGGGTTTGAGCGGCTTCTGGCTTGACTCGACCCTGTTACCCTGCGAGGAGGTAAGTTTTCAGCCAGTCTGTAACTAAACCCACTCTTGCCTATTGACGCTGACGAGGAAGGTAAAATCTTTTGTTTTCAGACAGCTCAGAACTGACCCGCACACTACCGTAGGAGGGATAAGACAACCTTTAGGCTTACCTTTTCCTGTGGTATCTTGAGGGGGAGGTAAGTTTGGACAGCAAAATAGCTAGTCTGCTCTTCGTTGCGATATGAGTCGGGGTAAGTTTGGGCTGCCAAGGGTAGCACCTGCTCTCCATCATGAGAGGGGTAGGACGGCCTTCGGCCTAGTTCTCCCCTTTGGTCCTGTGGGAGGTACGTTGTTCGGGCAGTTTGAGACTAAACCCACTCATTGATATCGTAAGGAAGGTAAGTGTTGGGTCAGGCTGGCATTGATCCCACTCTTCATTGTGGTGAAGGTCAGGGTAAGTTGTTAGTGCAGCCGAGGGGGCATGACCCGCTCTCATTCGTAGGTCGGGGTAAGTTATTCGGGCCACCGGGGGGGCAGGACCCACTCTCCATCACGGGAGGGATAGAGTGGCATTTGGCCTATCCCTTCCCTTTGACCCCACGGGAGGTATGTTGCTCATATATTTTGGGTTGGACCCACTCCCGCCCGCTGACATCAAAAGGAAGGCAAATATTAATCCAGCGACGATTTTGTTGTTGCAAATTTGGTTAATTGTAGATTGTCTTCTCAGTATTTTGTTGATAACACGAAAGTTTGAAGTAGACGTCTTGTACTGTCCTGGAAAATCAGGCTTTTCATTAAATAGTAGGAATTTACAATACTAAAATGACATACTACAAAATAGAGGGGAATGGATCTTTCGGCCTAGGAGCTTTCATTCGTTCTGCATGTTCTTTTGCTCATCCTCCCTATTTGGTCCAGCCTATGTATTCTAGGACCCCATGAACTCACTATCACTGGACTCTGCTTCCTCATCCTGCATCTATTGAGATTTTCAGAGTTTCTCGTTTTCTTTGCAAAACGTTTGCACCTCATTGGTTAGCTTTGTCGCCCACTCGTCCATGTTTTTTAGTCTTGCTTCCATGGCTTACTCTATGTCTCTTCTGAGTTGTCTAGAACATTTTTTCGCAGGTATGTGAAATACACGTACGATCTATAAAGATCCTACATACGGTGCCACTGTTAACGGCTGTTGTGTTTCGCACGCCTTTGGGCCAGGTTCCAGTAGCTCAGGTCTTCAGAACTTGGGCATGCAAAAGATAGGAAATGGGGCAACTAGGAGAGGGTAACCTTGGGGCTAGGGAGTCTCCGATACCAAAATTAGTAAACTCTCTTGGAAGTTTGTAAATAAGTGAAAGATTTTTTTTATTGGAGAGAGTTTTCTCATACCTAAGACTTACTATTTATACCATAAGTTTGGGAGGATAGATCGTGTCTGCCTCCATGCAGTCTGTGTCCTTCGTACTGTTCATTTTGTCAGAGTCATTTAATGTGCCATTGCTCAGCGACGATGTCATTAATATGGTGTGTAGCTCAGGTAGTGGTACCATTAATGCGGTGTGATTTTTTGATTTTCCTCACCTGCTAGCGTCCTTGCTGGTCTGTTGATACCCCTCCTATCAGAGGATTCGGGATCTCTCGTACATTATGCCCACTACACGGACAAGCACTCATGAGCTGGACATTATTTGAGGGGTTTCCAGGTTGATGAGTCTCATCTCCTGCAGCATGTTCTCTTTTGCAAGTTGCGTCTAAAGGAGCCTACCCATGGGCTCCTTTAGATTTAACAATAGATATACAACTCTTTTCACAATTATACTTTAAACTGAAGTATCTTTATATATAAAACGACGACACAACTTTTATAATTAGTTTATATAAAACATGATTGTGAAAAAAGATTTTGTGTTTATCATTTCATTCGAACACCAAGTGAAAAAAGAAAAAGAAAAAGAAAAGAAAATAAGAGACTAGCTCTACAGGCTTGAGGTGGACTGGTGGAGGAGGAGGAGCCTCCATAGAGAAGAAGAAAACGAAAAAGAGAAAGAATCCATATAAGATTACGTAAAGAGACCAATTAAAAGATAAAACTAAGCTAGGAAGGTAAAAAACATAAGCCAAAAGACTCAATATGAAACAACAAATAGGACAGCTTACTCTGTTGTTTAGTAGTGGACGTACAGCACAAAAACCTTAATTTATTATTTGGATTCTTGAGGATATAATTAAGTCAGTCTAGGGCTGGCCTCTTTGTAATAATCTCGATCTGAACTAGAATAAAAAAACCAAAAACAAATGGGTTCTAATGGCGTATTCTCATAGTATATGTAGCCAGTGGTCCTTCTTAATAATATATATATATATATATATATATATTTATATGTTGGAAGAACGACTGATCTGCAGATGTCAAATTCAAACACCAGACAAACAGCCGTTATCAATCGGCCTATAGAATATATATGTGTGCAAACCAACAAATTAAACTCCACCATAAACTTGTATGCTTTTGCGTTGCTAGCTAGCTAGCAAACTCCACGTACATGATCACCAGCAACCATATGCTGCTATATATGCACGTATGTACATCTCCCTCTATCAGACGTTACAAACTGCATGCATGCATAGATCAACATAAGATAAAGAATTGTTTGGGACTATCATCTACTCTCATTGGACTGTTATTTTAATGATTCTAATGAAATAACCAAAACCTACTAGAGCTAATGAGTTCTTAATTAAATATATTCTACATTAGCTTATATATTTATTCTCTCTCTATAGCATTTCAGTAAGTATATTTAATATTTGCAACTTTAGGCCCTTTGTTTTATGGTGTCATAAGTTCTCACACTACAACGTAATTACTTTTTCATGACGGTTGGAAAATTGTGACAATCTCTAAACAGTCACTAAAAATCCTTTTTTGTGACGATTTCTGGAAACCGTCACTAAAGACAGATAAGATTTTTTTTACGTTCCAACGTATGGAAATTTTACGTTCGAACGTCACATATATGTTCAAACATTGTGGCTACTTACGTGCGAACATTAAATGTTTTGGCGCCAACGTTCGAACATTAGTAATTAACATTCGAACATAAAATGTTTTGCTCCAACATGTGAACGTTAATTACTAACGTTTGAACGTTGGCGCCCATTTTAATTAAATATTACTCTAATTTAAAAATTATATGATTTTTATAGTGCATAATTTGTGAACAAGTCTATATAATTGACTTGTATATATTTATATATACACAATTTGTAATATATAAATATATATTTATGTTTATATATATTTGAAGTGCAATGATTTAGAATTAAAGATGAAAAATATAACATTAAATAAGATTGAGAATTGAATAGTGAAAAACCATAGAAATATTAAATAATATTTTTCTTTACAAATAATAAAAGAAAAATACAAAATATGATCGAATTTCTTAAATAACACTCAGATGATAGTGTTGTTTGCGAAATTCAAACTTCGTACCTCCTGAGTCAAGATATCAACCTTGTCGTTGAGGATACCTACACGATGGGCGATCTCAGAGATAGACACCTTTATAGCTGCTAGCGATTGAATATCGATCTTATGATCGATATGCGCAGTCAGCTGTGAGATTACCGCATCAACCCAAGCAGGCTGCGCATCTCCCGCAAATGTACTCGACGGCTGTTGGCTACTCTTCCCCACATGACCTGGCTCAGGCTGCATCGGAGGAACTAGATTCTCTACAGGGATGGCTGACGTCCCCTAGCCTGTCCAATGCTACGTCGATGCATGGTCATGTCGAGGGGGCTCATATGATCTTTGACCCGCTCCTCTACCTGAGTTGGCACTCCCTGTACAAATAATAGCCAGCTGATCAGGACACCGTATGAGAGATTATCTGTGGAGACAATGCTCGCCTAGTAACGGATCCTCTCAAAGATGTGAAGTGGCAAATTTATGGGATTTCCACATGCCACTCGTATAAAAAACTGTGCCCAAAGCAGACTAAATGTGGTTTTGTGTGCCACAAGATCTACATTTGTTGCAACAATAAGGTGCAACATGCGGAAGAAATGTAGCAGATGGTTCTGGTTGAATGTGTTCTTCCCCTCGATCTGCATGCGGTCCCTCCCGATGAGGATGTAGAAATTCTCATCTCGGTCATCATCCCGAGCCTCAAGGCCAGTATCCTTGGCCTTTGACCGGTCTGCATCTCTGGCTCATGTTGGCTAAAATGGGTGGCCAGTAGATGATGCAGAAGTGGCTACATTGTCACGGGATGTAGCGTATGCAGATGTCTCAACTCCTTGATGAATTCCGAGGTGCTCGGCGATGACATCTTGTGAAATCTCAATAGAAACACTGCGTATAGTCACGATCTTCCTTCTCCAATTAAACCAACATTTGCCTTGATTTGGCAGGGTACCAATGAAGCCATTGTTGCTTATGTCCACCGTGTTCAAGTTTCTCAACCCAACTAATGCAGCATTCCAAATTAAAGATATAGAAAAATAAGTTGGAAATATATTTGTCCAATAATATATACTACAAAAAGTATGAAATTGTAAATAGCCCTTTCACAAACAAGTTCCTCACACAAAATATACTTCATTATATGTTTGCTCATCATGAATACTATTGTCCCTGTGGAAATGACCATGAAACTCATCCACGTACTACTTTGATAGCTTCTGCACTTGGAAGACAGATTTAGAAAGCCATCAATTTCAAAAGAAAATCAATGTATCTTAATTGCATAGACAATTTGACAACCTTTTTGAGGTATCAAAAACAAAATAATAACAAGAAAATATAAGATCTTCCATGAAGTTGTAGCATCTTTGTAGCCAACAAGGATTAATATAGAGAAGACTCATAACACTAAAGAAGAAAATGATGTAAGATACCGAGAAATTGGGTTGGTCTTGGATCTGACTTGTTTACTTTGGTGCAACTTTTATCTAGTGGTGGTCCATAGAGAAATAGGTTTCCTTCATAGCTGCTTTTCTCAAATGTTCCAAATTGTGCTTTCATATCTGGAACTTTACCTGATAAGTTGTTGTGAGCCATGTTGAATACCGCAAGAAAGTTTAGATCAATCAATTTTGAAGGAATTTCTCCCCTCAAACTATTATGAGAGAGATCTAAGCTTTCCAAGAGAGCCAAGTTTGAGAATGTTTTTGGAATTGTACCATCCAATTGATTATAAGATAAGTTCAATGCAATGATTGAAGATATTTGCCCTAATTCCAGTGGAATGCCCCCTGTTAGGTTGTTGCATGACAAATCCAATCCAAACATATGCGCAAGTACAGAACCCTTATAAGAGAGGGACCTATATTTGGTTACAAACTCAATCTTTACTTCCCCATCAAAATTATGGTACATTTTGACATTCTTCTCTAGGAAACCTTTATACATGTAAGGTAACCTATGTAGATTCGAAAAACCACCTTCTCTAATAAAATAGTCAAAATGAGTAGCCCCTATCTTCCCAAAATATATATTGTTAAAGCATTGCGGTGTGGTCCCAGAAAAAGCATTTTTGAAAAGATCCATTATGCTTATCATCTTTAACAAACACAACTGATTCAAGATTATATCGGTGAAACGATTGCCACTCAACAAAAGTACTTTTTAATCTTGAATTTGTTTGATTTCAACAGAGATGCTACCTAAAAATCTATTGTCTCTCATGTTCAATGTCAAAAGACATGAGGAAGTGAATAGAACTTTCGGTATTGATCATGTGAACTTGTTCCCTTGCAAATATAGGTGTTCAAGCTCTGGTAGATTCAAGCAAACAGGTAAAGGTCCTGTAAATAAGTTATGGGAAAGGTCTAAAGTACTTTTTTCGCACTTAGTTTGCATGGGATTTGACCATAAAAACTATTGTTAGCCATGGGAAGAGTCTCGAAGTATGTAATGTTTCCGAACACTTTGGGGATCGTACCTGAGATGTCGTTGTGGCTGATATCTAAATAATTTAAGTAACAATTCCTTGAATTATGCACCGGTAGAATACTGGTGAATTGATTTCCACTCATTTGCAAGGTCGATGTTGACTTCAATTGCTCTAATAAGATTTCGCCATGAAAGTTATTATAACCAAGGTTCAAATCCGTCACCTCTGACGCATTGCTAGCCAATTCTCTTGGGATTTCAACCGAGAATTCATTGAAGGACAAATCTATGGCTTCCAAAATAGTCATGTCACCAATTGAGAAAGGAAGATTACCTTCAAAACAATTATGGGAAAGATTTAGATGGTTTAAATTTGGACACATCTTCCCAATCTTTTCTTGAAGTTTTCCCTCCATGTGATTGCTCGAGACATCCATCCGAGAAATATAAGTGTGCTGCTGTAGTTGGAAATGTAAATGACCCACAAAGAAATTATCCTGAAGATCTAGGCCTCTTAATCTCGTATTGTTTGCAACCAACCAATTCGGCAAGCTTCCTGTCAACATATTATAAGAGAGATCAATTACTTCCAACTCATGCTGGTTGAGGAGAACTGTAGGAATATTGCTGGCAAGCTTGATCAAGCTAGAATTAGTCATTTGAAGAATATTAATGTTTTAGAGCTTAGGAAACCACATGAAAGATTCAGACCTTTGGACACCAATACTTCAAACAATTCATACCTTCCTCATTTCCTTGTCTTCCCAAACCCAAATCTTTATTATTTGCAAGACTCAGTGTCGTAAGGGATGTAAGCCTACTCAGAGATGGTAAGATGCTGTCATCGAAGTCATTTTCATCGAGGATCAATGTCTCCAAGTTTTTCAGCACCGCCAGCCTCTTGAAACCTGCAAGAAAATTATTGGAAGATCAGGAACACAAATTAATACAACTTTATCAAGAAAATTATTTGAATTTGCTCTTCAAAGATATCACTTCAAGCATCAATGTTTCTAACCCACTGTTAAAGGGCTCCTGATCTTCCTTCTCAAATTAAAATAACACTTGCCTTGATTTGGCAGGGTACCATTGAATCCATTGTTGCTTATATCCAGCGTGTTCAAGTTTCTCAACCCAACTAATGCTACATTCCAAATTAAAGATATAGAAAAATAAGTTGGAAATATATCTGTCCAATAATATATAGTACTAGAAAAAGTATGAAATTCTAAATGCCCTCATTTGATAATATAAGATATAAGAGACTTACCTTGGGCTGGAAAGTAACCAACCAGCCCATTCCAAGTAAGATTTAAAGTCTTGAGCGAAGTGATAGCACCTAAAGATTGTAGTATACTATGGTTTGCAAAGAAGTTATAACCAAGGTTTAAACTTTCCAGATTTCTTAAGCTTGAGAACTTTCCCAATCCTGCAAAGCATTTTAACAACAAATAATAATAATAAGTGTATGCATTGAATAAAGAAATAATTACTTTATATATCTGAGTGGCTTTAAACTCTTTGAATTAGTTTACCACTCTGTTTTAAATGGATGCCATTTTTATAAAATACTAATACAAAATTGTTAAAGAGGTTTTCATAAAACTTGAATTCAAAACAGAAATCTAATTGGGGTTTAGAATTTTTATCTGAACCCCAAATTTCTAAGGAGAGATACCAACACATCAGAACAGGGTCAAAGGGTATAACAATAGGATTAAGATTTTTTATAAGATTTTTATTAGATTACTAAATATTAATGTAGAATTCACGTGCTATGTACATATATGTATTGTAATGAAAATCTGGTGTTGAAGATGTGTCAATAAAAGTGGTGTATACGACATTGCCGTTTTTACTTTCTTTGCATTATGGTAATGGCACTTTTGTAAAATTTGATTTATGACAAACTTGTAAATATTTGATTTGTATATAAAGGCAAGTGTGCCTTCGTGAAAAGCGTAGAGTACAATTTCACTTTACCAAAAGTTTGAAGCCGCGATCCTGGAGAGAAACGGAAGGAGTTTTTCAAACCCTAATTTTATTAATATCAAATTAGAGCTTTAGGAGATGATTATTGACAGATTTATTTCTTCCATACATGCACCGAATCAAGACTCACACAATTTTTGTAATTAGCTTATTTTTAGGACTCAATCAAATTAGTCCACTTTCCTTGTATATATCTTTCCTTAGCAAGTTCATTGTACATCTATTTATTTGAAAAGCTTAATACGAAACACACAATTTTCAGTCCAATATTTCTCTCAATTTTTCCTTTTAATATAGTATCAGAGCCAGGATATCACAAAAAATGCGATTAAAACGAGAATCACTTTTAAATCTGAGGCTTACACCCATTTAATGCACTTCTTCGCTCTTGTCACTATCAGTTTAACACCATCGTCAAAATTCTTAGAACTGGTAATGGACAAGAATTTCTTTTCCATCAATTTCAAACATACATGCACACACACGGCATCATTCATGAATGTACCTGTGTTGAAACTCCCCAACAAAATGGTGTTGTGGAGCGTAAACACCGGTACCTTCAAAATGTTGTCTACAGTCTTCGTTTTGAAGAACACTTACCTCTATCTTTTTGGGGTGATTGTGTCCTCACTGCAGCCTATCTCATCAACCGCACTCCTAGCCGCTCTCTCCAAAATAAATCCCTTTTTGAAATTTTGTTCAGTAAAACTCCTAACTATGATCATCTTCGTGTATTTGGTTGTCTTTGTTATGCTCAAACTCTCAGCGCTCATCTCGACAAGTTTTCACCTCGTGCCACTAAATGTGTCTTCCTTGGCTATCCAAGCACACATAAAGCCTACAAGCTGTACAACCTCCAGACTCAATTCTACTCCCAAGATGTCACCGTCCATGAACAAACATTCCCTTTCCAAGATCTTCATGACACTCCATCTCTTTCAGCTCCTATTATTCCTCTTCTCGTCCCTCAACCTATTATATCTCTTGACTCTCCTGTCTCTTTTGACTCTCATGTCCCACCTGATTCTCCGTCCCCCACGACCTTGCCCAACCCCTCTCCATCAGCTCCTCGCCCTCGCCGAACTATTACTCGACCTGCCTACCTTCAAGACTATATTTGTCCCACCTTACATGCAGAGCCCACGACATCTACACCTGCTTCATCGGCTTCAGGTACTGCTCACCCTTTATTTGCTTTTATTTCATATTCCTGTTTTTCTCACTCACATATTACTTATTTGAATGCTCTTACATCTTGTACTGAACCCTCTTGCTATACTGATGCTATCCGCCACTCACACTGGTGCGAGGCCATGACTGTTGACCTTCGTGCTTTAGAGGATAATTCCACCTGGACTCTTGAGCCTCTTCCTCCTGGTAAGAAACCCATTGGGTGCAAATGGGTTTTCAAAACCAAACTCAAAGCTGACGGATCCATCGAGAGGTACAAAGCTCGGCTTGTTGCCAAATGATACACTCAGGTTGAAGGCCTTGATTACCATGAGACTTTTGCTCCAGTCGCCAAAATGACCACAGATCGCTGCTTATTGGCAGTTGCAGCTACCAAAAATTGGATTATTCATCAGCTCGACGTCAACATTGCTTTTTTTCATGGCGATCTCGATGAAGAAGTCTACATGACCCCACCACCTGGATATTGTCCTAAGGGGGAGACCCCCGTCTGTAGCCTAAAAAAATTCCTCTATGGCCTCAAACAAGCCTCTCGGAACTGATTTTTTAAACTAACCTCTGTGCTTCTTGATGCAAGTTTTCGTTCATCTCAGGCAGATCATTCTTTGTTCACTCTCACCACTTCCACTAGCATCGTTCGTGTTCTTGTTTACGTTGATGACATCTTAGTAGCTGGTAACGACCTCTCTCAGATTGAGATTTTCAAGAAGATTCTCTCCACTCATTTCAAGACAAAGGACCTCGGTTCCCTAAAGTACTTTCTTGGACTCGAAGTTGCTCGCTCTCCCACAGGCATCTTTCTTAATCAGTGTAAATATGCCCTCGACATCCTTTCTGACAGTGGACAACTTGGTGCACAGACTGCTCATTTTCCTATGGAACAACATTTGAAGCTTACTACTTAAGATGGTGATCTCCTTCCTGATCCTGGCCTTTACCGTCGCCTTGTCGGTCGTCTCATCTATCTGAACATCACCAGACCAGACATTATTTATGTCGTCAACACACTCAGTCAATTCATGCATGCTCCTTGGGTTCCCCACATGACTGCTGCTACCAGAGTTCTCCGCTACCTCAAAGGTTGCCCCGGCCAAGGTATCTTCTTCCCTTCATCTAACAGTACACATATTTTGGCCTGTACAGATTCTGATTGGGCCAGCTGCCCCATCACCTGCCGCTCCACCATTGGCTACTTTATTCAGTTAGGCACCAGTCCAATCTCATGGCACATCAAGAAACAGAGTACAATTTCTCGTTCTTCTGCTAAAGTTGAATATTGAGCTATAACCGTCACATCCTGTGAACTCACTTGGTTAAAACAACTTCTCACTGATCTTGGTGTTTCTCATCCCGAGCCTTTTAGTTTACATTGTGACAATCAATCTACACTGTACATTGCACACAATCCTGTGTTTCATGAGCGTACCAGACACATTGAGATTGATTGCTATATCATTCGTGACAAAATCCGCTCTGGCCTCCTCAAAGCTGTCCACACTTCTTCACAAGAGCAAATTGCGGATATTTTCACCAAAGCTTTGGGGCAGGAGCTTTTCATCATTTTTCGAGCAAGTTGGGCATTACAGACCTCCATGCGCCAACTTAAGGGGGAGTATTGACAGATTTATTTCTTTCCATACATGCACCGAATCAAGACTCACACAATTTTTGTAATTAGGTTATTTTTAGGACTCAATCAAGTTAGTCCACTTTCCTTGTATATATCTTTCCTTAGCTAGTTCATTGTACATCTATTTATTTGAAAAGCTTAATACGAAACACACAATTTTCAGTCCAATATTTCTCTCCATTTTTCCTTTTAACAATGATCAAGTGTGTTTTATGGTATGGTTTCATTAAAGGATAATACAAGGAAGCCAATCTATATTTTGTGTTGTGATTAATGGTTGAAAGTGATTTTAAACTTAAGTTTCGATGCATTCTTCAATTATAAAGACTCTTAGACTGTTCATGCCGTGGATGTAGACCATTAGGGTCGAACCACATAATTTCTTGTGTTGATTTCGCATTTCTTTTATTATTCTTGCTTTTATTTTTTATCTTAAATGTGTATATACTGTGATTTCGGGTTTCTAACTTGTTTAAATAGAAAACTAAACCGATCACGTTAATCATATATTTTTTTGGGAATTGGTTGTCTGCTGTTCAATATTAATTGCATATTACAACCAGTTATGTTAATTTGATTTTTTAAGTATTTTTTTGTGAGAGAGCTAAAATTATAACATAATATATTTAGAAACTGCTCATCCCTCACAACATACCTCGCTACAACAGAAATTAGTTTTTGTGATGGTTTGTAAATTGTGACAGTGTCCAAATCGTCACAAAAGCATTTTTTGTGATGGTTTATGAAAACCGTCATTGAAGGTAGATGAGAAATACATTATGTTCGAATGTATACATATTCACGCTAGAACGTTCTCTGGACATTAGAAAGTGGAGGCTATTTACATGCAAACGTGAAAATTTTTTATGCCAACATTTGCACGTTATTGATTCTCATGTGCGAACGTTAATTGATTTTATATTAAAGTTGGATATTTCTAATTGAAGAAAGATTGAGAATTGAAATTAAAAAATAGTAGATCTATTAAATAGTATTGTTCATTACATATGATAAAAATAAAGTACAAAATACTCAGAACGTGTTGGTTACATATTTATTAAAATCATCAGTCTATGCGTTGACGTTTGCATTTAGGATATCTATCCGATGCAGAGCATTAGTGATCAAATCTCCAACACTTTGTTCTACTGACGTGACATTTCGGTCGATGTGCGCAGTAATATCTGAGACTATTGCACTAACCCAAGTAGGTAGCGCATCTCTTATAGATGTACCCGTCGACGGCTGACTAGTATTCCCAACACCAGGCTCAAACTAGGTCAGAGGAACAAGATCTGATACAGGGTTAGGCTGACGTTGAGCATGGCCCCTCCCCTGTCTAATGCTCCGACTGTGTGTGGTCATGTCGATGGGGCTCATCTGGTGACTCATCCAGTCCTCCACCTTTGGTTGCATACCCCGGGCCAGTAATAGCTTGGTAATGAGGACTCCATATGGGAGGTTTTCCGTGGAGACGACACTCACCTCATAATGGATCCTCTAAAAAATACAAAATGGCAAGTCGATGGAGTCTCCATATGCCACTCATATAAGGAACTATGCGCGAGTCTGGCTTAATGTGGCCTTATGACCCATAGAATCCACATTTGTTGCAACAATATGATGCAATATGTGAAAAAAATGAAGGAGTTGTACTTGGCTGAAGGAGTTCTTCCTGTCGATCCAATCTCGGTCACTCTTAGTAAGGATGTAGAAATCCTCATCTCAGTCACCATCCTCCTCATCAGAATCCTCAGCCTTTGACCGGTCAACTGAGCCATTAGATAATGCAGAAGTGCCTACATCTACATCTACTCAGGATCCATTTATAGGCTGAGTATCTCCTACAATCAATATCTTAGCTACGCGATGGATCCTCAGAAGTTCGGCGATGACATTCGTAAAGACTTCGAATTGAACACTGCATACTGTCATGGTGTGAGAGGATGCATCTTTAGGCATGGAGCACATCGCTATATAAAACTCCCAAACTATTGAGAGGTGATACCCCTCAATGTGCAGATACTCATCCAGCCTTTTGTAACGAACACGTCTCGAACACTCTTTTGCTCCCATATGAGTTCGTGAAAGTGGTTGATCATGACTTCTCGTTCAGACATCACTATTCGAGCCCCGATTCGAGACGTGTCCTCACTTGTTCCTTCTCTCCCCATTTTCATAGTCGTCAGAAGATGAGTCATATCCTGAAAGAAAGAAAAAAAATTAAGCAATATTAATATTATGATGCATATTATGTACTATAATCTATACTAATACATAGGGCACTAGTATAGTATATATAGTATATATACTAGTCTAGTATAATAAAATGTAATTATAAATTAATGTTATGTACTTATAACATATTATAAGCTAATAATATATGCTATACTAAAAACATTATGTACTAGTATATAAGTTATATTAGTACATAGTGCACTAGGATAGTATATATACTATATATACTAGCCTAGTGTTATTAATTAGTTTAATAAAGTGTAATTAACAAATAATGTTATATACTAACATATTATAAGCTAATAATATATGCCATACTAATAACATTATGTACTAGTATAGTATATATACTATACTTATTTATCTAGTGTTGTTAATTAGTTTAATCAACTAATTTTGTTGTCTAACATATTAATTCATGATAATAATATATGCTATACTAATAACACTATATACTAGTATATAAGTTATACTAGTACATAGTGCACTAGTATAGTATTGTTATGTAATTAATAACATTCTAATTAACGATTAATGTTATGTACTAACATATTATAAGCAAATAATATATAAATATATATATACCACTAGTGTTATATAAACCACTATTGTTGATATTTTTATATAAATATGTGTATCACATTCGAACGTTTTGTATTGATGTGCGAACGTCGAGTTACACATGCGAACATGTTTAAAATTTTGGTGGGATCTTTTCCCGTGTTATTTGTAAGAGAAACTGATATTTTTACGTTAGAACGTGTATGCGTAGGCATGGGAACGTAACGCCTAGATGTGCGAATGTGAATGGAAAAATGGCGGGATCTTTCCCATGTGAATTATGGGTCACCTCACCTGTGAAATAATCAACAAAACGTACAGACGTTTGGAATTATAAGTTCAAACTTAATCTGCGTGATTTGTGCTTCTTGTGGGGATTATTAACGTAACATTCGCATGTGAACTATTGTACATTTGAATGTTTGTGGGTGTTAAAAATTTGGTGATTCTTTTAGCGGGAACCAAAATTTCACGTATCTTGTGACGTTCGAACTGAACTGTATTTTGCTGCAGCGACTTTTCATTTAAAATGTCGTTGCAATAGCTTGAGGATGCCTTTAATACGCTGTCGCTGCAAGTCTGGGGCGTTTTAATCGCATGGGTTGAAGGCAATTCATCCATTTGCCTTCAACCTGTTCCTTCCTCTTGGAGATTATAGTGAGAGAGAGCTAGAGTGAGTGAGAGTTAGAGAGAAAAGAGCTTAATATTGTGAGGTTAGTATTATATTTTTTATTTATTTATTTGAATTATGTTGTGATTTTTCTATGTATTATTTAATTTGTACTAACTAGTATTGTGTTTTTGTTTGAATGATTATTTGTTGGAGATTTTTGAAGCTTGGCATTTGTAAAAGGAAATTGCTAGATATATTTCTAAATTTTGTTAGAATATTGTAGTGAAAATGTGAGTATGTAAGTATGTGAAAATGTGAGTATGTGAATATGTTTGGATATTGTGAATATGTAGGATGATAATTGAAAGTGAATATGTTTGGATATTGTGAATATATGAATATATTGTGAATATGTATGTTGTGAATTTAATAAGAATATGTTGTGAATACATTGTGAATGTATTGGTATTTAATTGAAAATATGTTGTGAATGAAGGAGATACAATTACGTAAATAATAGCTTTAACAAATACTATATTGCACAAGGATGCTAGATTATACTATAGAATAACTAATAAAAAATAAATGATTAATAAATAAATAATAACTTTAACTTGAGTTTAAGTTATATATACTAATATAAATTAATATATATCATATTATACAAAAAGGTGTAGAGAAAAAATGATTAATAAATAAATAAATAAATAACATATATAAATTAAGATATTAGATATTATACAATAAAAGTACTAAGTAAGAAATATCATACTTAGTAATAAAAACCAAATGATATTTTTTAATAAATAATAGCTTTAACTTGAATTTAATTTATATATACTAATATAAATAAATTAATAAGATATTATACAAAAAACTAATTCATGATAACATACTTATTAAATAAAACAAATAAGATAAAAGAGTACTAAGTAAGAAATAGCATACTTAGTAAATAACTAATAAAAAAACAAATGATAAAAAAAAAAATACATTTAACTTGAATTTAATTTATATATACTAATATAAATTAATTAATAAGATATTATACAAAAAGCTAATTCATGATAGCATACTTATTAAATAAAACGATAAAAAAGTACTAAGTAAGAAATAACATACTTAGGAAATAACTAATAAAAAACAAATGATATTTTAAAAAAAAATAATAGCTTTAACTTTAATTTAATTTAAATATACTAATATAAATTAATGAATAAGATATCATACAAAAAGCTAATTCATGATAACATACTTATTAAATAAAACAAAAAGCATAAAAAAGTACTAAGGAAGAAATATCGTACTTAGTAAATAACTCTCGATATAGCTTGTGTGTCGTATATATGTATATGTTATTTGTTAGATTTTGTGACATTGCATGAATAACCTTACACCTATTTGGGAATTAGTGTACACTCAGGTGTTCACTAATTCTTGAATTGCCCAGTGTAGATAGTTTGAGATTATATTATCTATATTGCACATTTTTGTTACTCCTACTTTACACATTTAATATGAAATTTCGGTATCTTCAACATTTGTTTTGCGGGTATACTATTCACAAGGTGAGAATATTTCTCTGTGAATATATATACTCGGAGAACTATGGGGATATGCTGTTGAAATTTCTACTGACGTGGAAAGTAGAGAAGTGAAAAAATTTGTGCAATATGGATGATATAATCTCAAATGGGATAATGCAATATCGCTTGCCTCCTATGCCGGCACACTAGTCCGAGCTTATGCCCAATTTTATGTGCGATCATAGAGAGATGTTCCGAATGAGGTGAAGGATCTCACACTCGGAGTCATGTACTGGTGAGTTTATATAACATAAATGTTTTTAGAGATGTTTTGGTTTTATATTTTTGACGCAATTAACTTCTTAGGATGAATTTGACCTCAATTTTGGTCGTAGCAAGAATGTGTAAACTGTGAATAAGTTGATGGCTACATTATTTCGGTGTCACAATGGACGATGCTATAACCATTTCAAGAAGTTCGAAACATTGAAAGAGGCAGTTCAGTCTCCTTTTCAAAAAAAAAAAGTTAGACGATTAGAGGAAGTGTTGTGATTTTTTCGAAAGTTTAGATTAATTATCAGGTTATATTGGCTTAGTATATTATATTTAACAATGTTAATTTCTTCTACAGCACTTGAGTTCTATTAATGTACAGAATAGAACGGCTTTGACAATCCACCATTGCATCGGCTTAAGATCATTCCGATGTCTTGCTGATTAAATAGTAATTGATAACTTATTAATTCTCACTCATTTTTATCATATTCTTTTATTTGAGTACTAACATTATTTTTTAAATTTACTTATGTGGCTTTGTCAGAAACGTGATGATCCTCAAAATTTCTCCCTTTTTCATGTCTTGCTACTCACACTGATGAGCACAATGAGTGGGTTGAACTTGTCGCTAAAGATAATTATGTAAGTGATGTTATTTTCTATGAATAAATTATGCAACATGTGAATTCATATTATGTTTGATTCCTCATTTCTTTTAATATGTGAGTTTTATTATCATATTTTTGTTGTAATTGCAGGATAAAATGGTTGAGATCCAATCAGACTTTGAGGAATCCTCTCCTAGTGACATAGATATATTCACGCAAGTGCTCGGGACCAAATCTGGTTTTGTAAGAGGTTTGGAACGTTCTTTCAAGCGTGTTGGTTCATCTTTCAAGACCTCGACTTCGGAAGTTAACAATCTTACTAAAGATTTAGATGCAACACCCCCAAAAAATTGAGCAAACGAAGTCGAGACAGTAGGAGTTGGAGTCTCTCTTATCACAACAGTCTAATTTAGATATGCGTTTGTAGGAGCAACAAAGAGACAACGATGAGAGAATACACATTGAAGTCTAATAGCAAGTGCAGAGAGAGATGATGGTCCAGATGGAATGTGTTATGTCAATTCAGCAAGATCGCAATGGGTGAGAAAAGAAGAAGAAATGATCAATATATTATTATCATTATCATTATTAGAAACTTTTATTGTCTATTCTTGCAGTTCTATAAGACATTATTAGTTATTACATTTATGGTGAAATATGAAACTATTTGTATGCTTTTTAATTTTATAAAATTACTATTTATGATTATAATGTTCGCACATAAAGAACAAACGTTCCAACATTGATTCACGTTTGAATCAAAATTTGAACAAAATACCAGAGAATTTGAACAAAACGTTCGAACGTAAGACACTACAATCACACGCTTTAATGCACAAACAATCTAAAAGTTTGAATGATGAGAAATGATACTTGCGAACAACAAACTAACATCTGAATGTTAAAAACTTTACGTTCCAACTCTCTTCTCATTTAACATCCGAATGTTACGTTCAAACGTCTTTGAGTTAACGTTCGAATGTAAATATCATATGTGAAGCAAAAACAACGAACGTCAACTTTTTTACCTGTGAATGTTAATCAGTCGGGTTAACGTTCGAATGCCGGTTTATACGTTCGAACGTTACTTTCTATGATGATTTTTAATTATCATGTTCAAATGTTACATCTCACAAAAGACTTCCAATGGTCACAAAAAACTTTTTGTGATAGTTGAACGAAAGCATCACAAAAAAGTTTTTGTGACGGTTTCGTCGGCTAGAAAAATCAAATTCTGTTGTAGTGCCTTCATCTAATATCCATCCCTTAATCACATTAAGGGATAAATCAAGACTTCTTAACTCCTTGAAAGGCTCGAATAGAGACATGTTTAGTGACCATATCTCAGCAACAGTTTCTGGTGTGTAGTAATATGGATTACCGAGGGACAATTTTAAATTGTCAAGGGATAGTTCTATCACATGATCTGATGTGGAGTTGCACATGACCCACTCCCAATTGCAACACTCACTCTTTGAGTCATCTTTGACATATGAAGGAAGAAGATGATCTGAAGAAGTTTAAGGGTTGGACATAAGAAATGACTTGAATTGAAGCATACAAATTCTCTCTTCCTCCAAGCAACCCTTGTGCTCGCAAATTTGAACAAAAACCACTAAAACCCACAGCAAAACTTTCATTGAGAAATAATATTGTAAGACTCCCATCTTTGTTTCTTTCTAAAACTTGCTTGCTTGGCAGTGGTGCTAGTATTGTGGGTTTCACAGTTGAAGGATTTTAAAAGGGAAATTGAATATGGGACTTTGAATGTTGAGTGGCTAAAATTTACTTAAATGTTGACTCGGAGTATAAAATGCCAAATCTTACTCATGCTATAGAGACATGACGAGGCCAATGCCTTAATTTCAACGTTTAGATATAGATGAATTTTATGCATCAACCACTAGTTACTTTCACACTCCACAGTTATAGTTTTTTTTTATAGGGTGTGGGGATATTTCTAATTCAAACACCACATCGACAGACTTACACAAGTCAAATTCAAACACCACGTCAACAGTTACTTATATTCCAACTCATGTCTTGTAACAAATTGCACCAACATGAGGGACGAAATCAAGATTATAAGTGAGATACTTATAGATTGATCATCATTCATATGCAGAGTTTTATGGAATTCCACAACAAAAATTTAGATATTTTAAATTTGGAAGAAACTTGCCAATGTTTTCTTGAAGTTTCCATCCAAGTAATTGTATGACACATCCATCCACTAGTATTGGTCACGAAGAAATTCCAAAATGTTGCCAGTGAGATTGTTCAAACTAAAGTTAGACAGCTCAATGATCTTTAGCTAAAACAAAGGGTTCCAATCCATAGGATCATAGGATTTATATTTCAACTTTATTGTTTTGTTTCTAGAGTTTAAGAACCTCAAGCTTAGTGCGATTGGCCAAGAAGTTAAACGACAATACCACAAACTGTGTTGATGACGAGTTTAATAGGCCTACCTTGGAAGGTCCACTTGCAAGCTATTCAGGAGAATTAAGGCCCCGAGTGGCCTAACAATTCCAGTACTTATCCTACTCTTTCTTTTTTGGCTATATGTATCCTGTTCAGAGGTTGGTGTAGTTTCTCCTACTCCTGGTGACCTCCCTTTGGGAATCATGTTGCAACATTTAATGCGGTAGCCCCTCTGGATTTTTCGATCAGCGTGGCCTGATACATAAACGTTCTCTGAGAGGGCAATTTGCCACATTTAATGCGATAACCCTTTCTAATTTTGAGATATAAGGTAGCATTCTTATCTGACTTGATCACTGACCCAACTAATTAGTGTATGTAGGCCGGATTTGAAGGTGCCCCTTCATTTTGTTGAGCCTCATCAAGTTGCAACTAAATGTCGTATTTGTTAATGTAAAAATGAGTGTGTTGGCATATTCTTGTGAAAACCTTTGTAAAATTGTATTGTAACAAGTGTTGAAGTGTGTCAAAGTGAAAAAGGGTCAAGTGAGCTTAACACGGCTCGAGCAAAACAAATATAGGAAGTTCGCTCAACCTACGCTCGAGTGAAACTCAAACATAGAGTTCATTCGACATGCGCTCGAGCAAAGCTTATACAGAGAGTTTGCTCGACTTGTGCTCAAGCAGAAGGCAATAAGAGAGTTTGCTTGACAGACACTCAACGCATGGCTTTAGCAAAACTCATCCAGAGAGTTTGCTTGACATGCTCTCGACATGGCACTCGAGCAAAGGTCATCCAGAGAGTTCGTTCAACATGGCGCTCGAGCGATGCTCATCCAGAGAGTTTGCTCGACATGTGCTTGACATGGTGCTGGGGTGGCTTCAGAAGTACAGCGTGCGCTTGACTTGCTCTAGACACATTGCTAGAGCCATTTTTCAGAAAACCTAATCTTTCTTAGGATTTGAGCGCCTCACTTCTTGGGAGGTATAAATAGAACATTTTGTTCTACCCTTTGGCAGAGGTGAAGGAGCCAAAAATAGAGCCTCCTTCCAGTAGCTCTTGAGAGAAACTCTCCGCACATCCAAAGTTGAATCTCTTGGAAAATATACCTCCACCATATCACACTCAAAATCAAACACAGTTGAGTCCAGTGGAGTGGACGTGTTCATTGTTCGAAAGGTTTCTGGAGCTGCTTTTCCAGCAGAGATCGAAAGGTTCTCGTTTGTGTCCATTGGAGTGGACAAGTTCATTGGCCGGAAGGTTTGCAGAGCTGTTGTTGCTACAGAGATCGAAAGGTTCTCAGTTAAGTCCATTGGAGTAGACGTGTTCATTGGCCAGAAGGTTTTTGGAGCTACTATTGTTGCAGAGATCGAGAGGTTCTCGTGGGACACTATAGAAAGGTCGAAGTTTTGGCACTACATGCATGTAGAGATTGAGTGGGTCACTCGTGGTGTTGCAAGCCAAGTTTAGCAACTGCAAAGGTTTTGTGAGTGTTTCTAAATTGGTGAATCCATTTTCGTCTATTGACGACATGTGGAGTTTCCCTCTTTGGGTTAGACCGTCGCTCCTATTGCTTTAACCCTTCGCATCTCTTTCGTACACATCACTTTTTCAATTTCTCTAGCGTTTCTTACTTCGTCTGCCTCCATTATCGTTGGAACCTTTTTGTTTTGTCATCCTCATGGTTCCTCAAAATGCTTTCCACGTCGGCGCCTAAGGCTTCTATGTTTGCCCCCTTGTAAGTCTCCAGATGGGTCCGACAACATGAGCTCTACTTAGGTTGAGAGGTTCAAAGGAAGTCATTGGTCAGCAACTACTACTCCAACAAGCTTGGATTCGGTGAGGACCTATATGGGATCCCAGACTTAGTTGACTTTATTCCTCCCATACCCATCGTGGCACGGTCGACTCGGAGGGATTGTCCAGGCACATGGCCTTGTTTGTCAACATGTTTTCAATGGGGCTACGACTCTCTTTTTGTAACCCCATTCGCAAGGTCTTGGACTTCTTGGGGTTGGCTCTGTCCCAATTTCTTTCTAATGCTTGGAGGATTTTGCTTTCCTGTTGTGCAGCATGGCACCTGATGTTAGAGCCCACCGGTGATGAGTACCTAGATTTTACAACTCACAAGTTCTTTTATACCCAGAACATCCTATCATTAGAGGGGAACCAATGCAATTTTTGTTCGTGGATGGGTTCTTGGGTGGCTCATTCGGAGCCTCACTTTTCCCACATGAAGGATTGGCACAAAAAGGTTTTCTTTGTGTCTAGTTTTGGTTGGGACTATCTTATGAACGAAGCCAGTCATCATGAATTTCCAGTTCGAGCAATATGGGGCTGCGTTCCAAAAAGTCATGATTTTTACGTTGTCCTTTCCAAGAGGGAGGAGGGTCACTTAGATTTTGTCTATTAGTGGGTTTTGGAGAATCCTGAGATGACTTGGTTCGATGCAATCCTTATCATGGAGAAGATAGACTGTTTGCTAGTTTTCTTGGACTGGTCGTGGTTTTTCAGCTGCCCTGCCTTAGATGTAGAGGAAACTTCTCTGCCTCATGGTTAGAAGAGGCTTGTTGTTGTCCCTTTAGGTGAGGTTTGCAGTAGGTTGTGCCTTGGACATGGTTAGGGTTAGAAAGCTCGCCCGAGTGCTATGGCACTCTCGATTCGGGTGAGGTTTGTGGTAGATCGCATTGGCCATAGTTTGCTGATACCTAGGTGGTCCCACACCACCTCATCTACGTAGTCCCCCCTCCCATATGGAGCCCAAGGATAGGTTCAGGCTTCGTTGCCCAACATTGATAATTTGATAGAGATCCTTCGTAGAGGGGAGGAGGACATTAACATGGTGTTAGGCCATGGTGCCTTTAACTCTAGTGATTATGATGAGGTTTAGGGCAGGCTGCTAGTCAATTGTGACACTATAGGTCAAAAGGGGGACTATGTTGCCTCGATCGTGCATCCCATCCTTCATATGCATTCAAATGCAGGCCCAATCCTCCCCTAGAGTTATGGCCATCTGGCAGAGATCTTTAAGCAGGGGGAGGAGGACATCCATATGTTGCTAGACCCTGAGTTTTTTTAGCCCATCTCAGGCGAAGTTCACAGCCTACTTGCGAGGGTGTTGTTTGAGAGATTTGAGACTCTGCCAGTAGTGTTGAGTGATCCTTCGAAGGTGTAGGGAGGTGGCAAGAAAGCACATTCCCCTCTTTTCGATCTAGTCTATGCCTCCCGGTGCGATGCCCGAGATGTTTCTCTAGGGTCTCGATCTTTTGAGCCTTGAGCCCGACTATGAAAACTAGTCGATCCCCCATGTACATCCAATATATCGTTTCAATGTCATCTTCCATTGAGGAGACCCCTTTTCTCACATCCTCCCTAGTGAGGTCGTGGGGGATATTGTTAGAAATATGAAAGGTCAGCCCATAATTGAGGCAGGCATGGTTTCTACTTTGCTCCTTTCCTTGCTCTTCGATCGGGTAATCCAGGAGGGGTGAGCAGTCTTTGGCCTACTCTCAACGGTATGGAACAAGCTCTTTGGAACTATGAGGCCCTTCAGAGTCTACCCCACCAATTGAGGACTCTGAGGATCTAACTTTGCATCAGACCATGGCTAGTCTTGATCGCTTCCTTTCCACACTATGTCCCTTTACTTTCATAGCAAGTTCTTCTTATAGTATTATCTAATAGCCCTTTAGGCTTTGTAGTTACTCACTAGCAGGTTGGATCGTTGGCCACTAGGCTCGATTGGAGAAAGCTAGGCAAGTTGTTGAGGTGTACTAAAAAATTTTTTTTGGAAAGCTGTAAATGACTTATTACCAACCAATAAAAACCTATTCCAAAACAAGATTACTAAAAACTCAATATGTCCCATATGTGAAAGAGAAGAAGAGTCAACTTGTCATGCCTTGTGTAGCGGTGGTGCAACATCTGATACTTGGGCAGAAACACATAGTCTAGTATAGAAGTGGCCTTGCAATGAAGAAGACATGATAAATCTGAGGGAGAAGCTGGTGTAGAAATTGAAAAAGAAAGATTCGCAACTCATTACATCTATTATTAGAAATATATGGTTGAGAAGGAATAAATTCATTTTTGAACAAAAATTTGATAGCCCTAGAACTATTGTAAGTTAGAAAGTGGAAAATTTAGATGCTTTCCAAGAAGTTAAAACCGAGATGCTCTCAAAGCAAAATAATAGAGAAATAACTAGAAGGGAAGTAAAATGGAAGAAGCCTGGAGATAATATGCTTAAAGTCAACTGGGATGCCAGTTTTAATTCAAAATAGAAAAAGATGGGTGTTGGTATTATTGTAAGAGAGTGGGAAGGGGAAATATTGGCCTCTTTATGCATGAATAAAAATTATATTTGTCACCCAATCATAGCTAAAATGAATGCACTATGGAGAGCACTAGAACTCTATTATGAGTTGAATTTTTCAAATGTGATATTTTAAGGAGATGCTCAAGTTATTATTCAGGCTATAAACGGTAAGGAAGATCAAAATTGGCAATGGTTTGGACAGCTTGTTAAAGATAACAAGAAAATATTCCAAACTTCACCTAACATGGAAGTTACAACACACCATTAGAAAAGGCAATAGAGTTGCTCACAAATTGGCAGAATTAGCTTTAGATAATAATGAAAAAGTTGTATGGATGTAAAATGGTCATAGAAATTCTCAATTTGATTATTCAGGTGATTGATTATGGTAATAAAAAGCTTCACATGATTTAAAAAAAAACTATCAAATAGTACGATTAAATGACATGACATGATCCAAGGTGGAGATCTAACACAGAGTATCCTCTTTGGTTCTCGAGCCGAGGTGGAGTTTTGCGAGGGAAAGTTTGTTGTGAGGCAGTTACGACTGTTTGGGAATCTCTCTGGTTGCATGACGATTGCGCCAGGGGGAGGCATGAAGGGGCTAGAGGACCTGTGGGAGAATCTCTGCCTGACTGAGGAGGAGGGCTCTCTAATAGAGCTTGGTGGAATGGAGGAAAGGATGTGCGAGAAAGGGGGAAAGAGTCTGGGGGGTAAAATTTGGCTTGATAGGCGAATTGGGAAAGAGTTTGTGGAGACTACGATGGCAGATATTTGGAGGGTGAGCAAGCAGGCAAAGTTCCAGGAGATCGGGGCAAACACGTTTATCATTTCGTTCTCAACTTACACAGATAAGGTAAGAATGTTAGAGGGTCGCCCATGGTTATCTGATAACCACCTCTTCACACTCAAACTGTTTGATGGTTTGGCTCAAGCACAGTCTCTCATGTTTGAGACTGAGGTGTTTTGGATACAAATGTTGAATATGCCTCTGGGAAGTATGAGTAAAGAATGTGGAAACAAGATTGAGAGTTTAGTGGGAAGGGTATTAGAGGTTGATGTTCCTGAGGATGGTATTGGTTGGGGCAGCTCGTTGAGGGTGAGGATCGATATCCCAATCAAACAAGCTATTACAAGAGGTCGTATGGTTGCCGTGGAAGGTAAGAAAGTTTGGGTAAATTTTAAATATGAAAAGCTGCCTCAATTGCGCTTTGATTGTGGATGTATGTAAGAATGGTGTGGGATGGAGAAGGGACCTCAATATGGGGCATGGTTGCGTGCTAAAAAAAGTTAAGGGTGGTTTCTAGAGGAATGGTCCCCCTCAAGGGAATAGACCTAGGTCACAGCAAAACAATAGAGAGAGTGATGGCGAGAGTAACGGGAAGGGTAAGCGGGTAATGGAGGGGGAAGGGGAAGGGGAAACACAACTATCGAGAGAGAGGGGAGGGGAGGTAAATGAAGGCAACTAGTGAGCCTTTAGGGGAGTTACTGGTGATGTAAAGTGAAGGAGATTAGGGGAAGGGAGATAAGGAAGGGGTGGAAGTTGACCAGGGGGGGGGGGACTTGTGAGCCTACAAAAGGGGATGAAAATAGTAGTTATGAGGGGAGATGGAAGAGGAGGGTTAGGGAAAAAGGGGAAAGTGTTATGTCTGGAATGCAAAAGATCACAAAGAGAAAGCTGTAAGGTGAGGGTCTAAAGGGGGTATGAATATTGGGGGTCTGAAAAAAATAAAAGTTGAGAAAGGGGGAGTCATGAGGAAGCAACCAAGGTAATGGAAGAGGCTGTGAGGCAGCCCCGCCAGCAGCTATGAAAATCTTAAGCTAGAACAGTCGGGGGCTTGGCAACCCTCGAATAGTTCAATGCCTTTACGTAACAGTAAGGGACACACAACCAGGCATTATTTTTATAATAGAAACTAGAACGATAGTGAATAGGGGTGCATTGGCACTAAAGAAATTGGGATTTAAAGGTTGTGTGGGGGTGGACATGAGGGGTCAAAGTGGAGGCCTTCTTCTTTTGTAGAGGTTAGAGGAGATGGTGGAGTTGATTAACTTTTCTCACAGGCATATCAACAGTTGGATTGATGAAGGGGATGGGGAAAATAAATGGCTACTCACAGCCTTTTTTGGACTTCCAGAGTCAAACAAAAGACAAGGGTCATGGGATCTACTTTCTGCTTTTGATCCTGGAAGGAATAAGGGGTGGCTGGATCAAATGGATGCTTTCAGAAGGGTATTTGAGGATGGTTGTTTGACTGACCTAGGTTGGAGGGGTAGCAAATTTACATGGTACAATGGGCATGAAAATGAGTTGATTATTACAGAAAGGCTAGATCGTGCTATAGTAAACCATTGTTAGAGAAATAAATATGTTCAAGCAAGGGTGGACATTTTGGCTGATGTGTGCTCAGACCATTGCCCTTTACTATTATCTTTTAACAGAGTAGCTTATAAAGGAGGTTTTCGAATGGGCCATTCTTTTAAGTATGAGCTAAGCTGGGACTTGGGGCAGGGTTGTAGAGTGGTAATTAAAGAAGTATGTGAATGGGAAAGAAGACTGATGAGACCACAAGAGAGATTGGGAAACAAACTGTTAGGGTGTATGGGGCTTTGAGTTAGTGGAGCAAAAGGATTTTTAGAGAAAGGGCTCAAGAGCTGAAAGAAAAAATGGAAGAATTGAAAAAGCTGTAGGAGGATGAAGGCATTACATAGATGTTTCTAATAAAAGCTAAGAGTAATGAAGTGGAGGAGTTGTTGGAACAAGAAATTTTGAAATGGAAGGTTAGAGCAAAGAAACATTGGTTGCAACAGGGTGATAGAAACACTAGGTATTTTCATACCTATGCTTCTTAGAGGAGGAGAAAAAATACAATTGTGCAAATTAAAGATGAGGAAGGGAGTGGGGTACAGGGTGAGGAGTAGTTTGAAGGGGTTTTTAGTGAGTATTTTAGAGGGATTTATACTTCCTGTAATCCTACAATTGAGCAAGTGGAAAACTGTGTGCAGGGTTTAAAGCAGAAAATTGATGAAGAAAAGAGGAGAAAGATGGAGAAGCAGTTTTTTCAAAAGAGGTGCAGAGGGCTTTGAAATAGATGTCAGTTTTAAAGTCCCCAACACCTGATGGTTTTGGGGTGAGTTTTTATAAAAACCATTGGGAGGTGGTTGGGAAGGAGACCTATGCAGATGTCTTAGAGTTCCTAAATGGAGGGGAAATGAGTGATTGTATTAACCATACATCGATTGCCCTAGTCCCTCAGGTTAAGACACCAAACACAGTGAGGGAATATAGACCAATCAGCCTCTGCAATGCTTTTTATAAGCTGATTTCAAAGGAGATAGCAAATAGGATGAAAGAGGTACTGCAAGGATGCATATCCCTAAATCAGAGTGCCTTCATCCCTGGAAGGTTAATCTATGATAATATCATGATTGCTTATGAGTTGCTGCACTCCATCAAGACAAGGAAAAAGGGGAGAGTAGGGTGCATGGCAGATAAATTAGATATGGCCAAGGCTTATGACAGAGTCGAATGGGTATTTCTAAGAGCAATGCTACTGAAGTTGGGGTTTGGAGAGAAGATGAAAAAGTTGATAATGGCCTGTGTTAACTCAGTTACCTACTCAGTCCTAGTTAATGGAAAACCTGGTTAGTTGATAAAGCCCACTCGAGGTCTTAGGCAAGGGGACCCTTTGTCCCCTTACCTGTTTCTGATTTGTACTGAGAGATTAAGCCATTTGCTGAATAGAGCAGCTTAGGAGGGGCATATCAAAGGAGTCTTAGCAATCAGAGGGGGAACAAAGGTTCATCACCTCATGTTTGCGGATGACTGTGTAGTTTTCTGCAGGGCTCTAATAGATGAATGGAGAAGAGTTGTTAGCAACCTGGGCAACTATGAATTGGAATCAGGTCAGACCCTTAACAAACAGAAAACAACCATTATGTTCAGCTCTAATACCAAGAGATCAGTGCAAGATGAGGTGGTGAAGGAGATAGGTTCTACTGGGTGTGATAATTATGATAGATATCTTGGACTTCCAGCAATGGTGGTGAGAGCTAAGTATAAAACCTTCTAAGGTGTCAAGGAAAGAGTGTGGCAAAAGATTCAAAACTGGAAAAATATTTTCTTATCCAAAGCTGGTAAGGAAATAATGATTAAAGTAGTACTTCAAGCTGTTCCATCATACTCTATGAGTGTGTTTAGATTGCCTAAAAAGTGTAATGATTTTGAGGCTATTATGGCAAGATTCTGGTGGAAGCAAGGTAAAAAGGAATCGGGTATTCACTGGAAGAGTTGGGAGAAGCTGGGGGTGTCAAAAACAGCGAGTGGCCTTGGTTTCGGGGATATGGAAAATTTTAACAAAGCTATGTTGGCAAAACAGGGGTGGAGGCTTATGAGAAGAGAGAATTCTCTTGTAGCAAAATTTTTTAAAGAGAAGTATTTCAAGAATTCCAAGTATACTGATGCAAAATTGGGTGTGATGCCTTCCTATATATGGAGAAGCTTGCTGTCAGTGCAAGAGGTAGTGAAGAATGGGGAGAGATGGAGGGTTGGGGATGGGAAGGATATAAGGATTTGGGGTAAAAAATGGCTGCCTATGCCAACCTCTTTTTCCGTCCGATCTCCTGTAAATCTACTTAGCCCTGATGCAAAGGTTAGTGAACTGATTGATGAAGAAAATATGGAGTGGGAAACTGAGTTGATCAGGGATATTTTTAGCAAAGAAGAAGCATATAAACAGATTTGGGGACCTACTAAGGATGGCAAGTACTCAATTAGGAGTGCTTACCATGCTGAGAACCAAATGTGCAAAGATAGGAAAGGGCAAGGTTCTAGTACTGAAGTGGAAAATGAGAGATGGAAGAATGTATGGCAGCTGCTAGTGCTAGGGGGATGGAAGCATATGATTTGGAAAGCATTGCACAACATTTTACCCACCAAACTGAACCTATTTGGAAAAGAGTAATAAAAGATCCAAGGTGTCCAATTTGCTTGCAAGGAGAAGAATCAGTAGTCCATGTGTTGTGGACCTGTCCAGCCTCTATAGACGTGTGGACAGAAAGGGGTAGTTCATTGCAAAAATGGAACTCAGAGGGAGGTGACTTTGAGGAGTTGTGGATGAAAATGGTTAGAGACCTGCCTCAATCAGATTTAGAAAGAGGTGTGGCTATAATGCACTCGATATGGACTAGAAGGAATAACTAGGTTTTTGACATTAGGTTCTGTAGCCCCAATAGTGTCTTGAAAAAGGCTCTAGTTAGCTTAGATGAATTCCAAGAAGCACAAAGAGAAAGCAGATCAGATGGGAGGAAGATGGGACTGGCTCAGCAAAGAAGATCATGGCAGAAACCTGAGCAACCGAGTGTTAAAGTGAATTTTGATACGACATTGGATCTAAAAGAAAAAAGAATAGGAGCAGAGGTGGTGATAAGGGACTGCAGGGGGGATGTGCTTATATCCTTATGTGCTCAACTTCTATATGTTACTTCTCATTTCTTAGCAGAATGTAAAGCTTTCGGAAGGGCTATAGAACTTTGTAAGGAGTTGGGTTTCTACACTGTCTAGTTTGAAGGAGATGCAAAAAGGGTGGTGGATGGGGTGAACAAGGAAGAGGAGGACGATTCATGGGAGGGTCAAGTGGTGGGGGATCTGCAGATGGAACTTAGAAGTTGCAGAGGGTGGCAAGTGAGTTTTGCTCATAGAGAATGTAATGAAGTGGCACATAGCCTTGCGAAGTTAGGATTGTCTATAGATTTGGAAAGGGTGTGGATGGAATGTGTCCCACCTGAGATTGTTCAAAAAGTTGTATATGACAAAATTTGTAATCACTTGAATACATAACAAAAAGGATACACACAGAGGTCTATTTAAAAACAAAATGACATGACATGATTTATGCTTTGCATTTTTTTAATAAATTTAGAGTGATAAATTAATTTTGATAGTTTTTTATACACATTATAAATGCATATTAATTTATGCAAGGTGGAAAGTATTTTTAGATGTTACCTTTATAGTTTATATTTAAATGTCTTACTTTCTTTTCAAATATATTTAGAACATATATCTATATATTTTTTAATTTAAAGAAGATGTATGTTTGTAAAATAAAGTACAAGAAAATATATTGTCTTTATTCATCCAGGATAGTACATGGTAGTGTAATATATACACACGTACGACTTTAAATATAATCTCATGAATTGCGTGGGATATGTGATAGTTGTACGACAGCAATAGAAATTCACTAATGACCAGCTCGATCTACGATGATAGCTTGATCTTCGGAGGTTGACTTTCTGGACTTCTATCTTTGGAGTGATTTGCTGCTTAAGCAGTGGATATGCTAACATCCCTCCTCAAGCTTAATGGAGGTGAACAAACGGTGAGCTTGTCTCGAAGTGGAGAAAGTTTTGGCACTACAAGTGGCTTAGAAACACATTGCCGACAAGTAAAATGTTCACGGATAAAGTGAAAATCAATGGCAACATGTTTAGTGCGAGCATGAAAAACGAAATTAACAGACAGATAGGTTGTGCTAGTGTTGTCACACTAAAGAATTGAGGGCTTTGGAAGAGCGATACCAAGTTTCTCTAAGAGAGCTTGTAACCGAAATAAGTTCAACAGTATAATTTGCAAGAGTCTGATACTCGGCTTCGGTGATTGAATGGGCCATTGTTTGTTGTTTCTTGGAACTCCATGAGATGAGATTTTTGTCAGAGTAAATGAGATAGCCACTTGTAGAGCGGCGATCTATAGGACACCCAGCCCAATCAGTCAAAGAAGGCTTGCAAAATAGGAGTTGAAGTGGGATTAATGCGAAGGGATGTGATGATGTTGAAAGGAGATAGTGAAGAATGCACTTAACGGTTGTCCAATGATTTATCGTAGGACGCTGCATGCATTTGCGAAATTGATTTACAACATAAGAAATATCGAATCGGGTTAATAAAATATATTGCAGTGCACCAACTATGCTACTGTAGAGAGTTGGATCCAAAAATGCCTCATTTTCAAACAAAGAAAGGGAGCTTGTTCAGAGGACGTGGGGGTGGTGACTGGCTTTGCATGGTGCACATTTGTTCGTTGTAAAAGATCCATAATATAGCGAGGCTAAGATAGAAAAATCCTATTCGAGCTGCAATGAGTCTTAATATTGACAAAAACATTCAAATGACCCAAGTCCTTGACGGGAAGATCAAGACACAATTGTTGAAAGAGAGTGTCAATGGCCATAATGATAATCTAGTCCACATAAATTAGGAGAAAGAGTTGCACATTGTTGTAATGGTATAGAAACAGGGAAGGATTAGCCTTGAAGGAATGAAAACTCAATTCAAGTAGCTGTTGACACATCCTCAAGAACCAAGCATGAGGTGCTTGTTTTTTACCATAGATGACACGGTTCAACGTCAAAATGTGATGAGGATACTAGGCATGAACAAACCCTTGTGGTTAGGACATAAAAATAATCTCCAATAGTTGAACATCTAAGAAGGCATTTTGTATGTCCAACTGGCATATTGGCATCGACAGGGGAGGGTCCCAAACATCATAGAAAATAAGATCTAAAACATGATTGGATTTAGATGTAGATGAATACAAAGGAGTTCGTGACTTTTGGCTTATTGACAAAAGTCACAAACTGAATCATTTTTATTAGCAAAAACAAGGAGTTTATTGGAAAATAAAATACAACAAACTAAACGAAAGGAGGGATGGCCAAGCTAGCAGTGCCAGGTATCAAGAGAAGCACGTTTCCCAATGAAGGCAGCTTTGGAAGAAGATGATGGTGGTGGAGAGAGAAGGTAGAGTCCATCTTTAATTGGTCCATGGAGCATAAATGTCCCCATTTTGAGATCCTTTGACATAGAAAAAATGAGGGTGAAACTCAAAAAACACATTATTACCATAAGTAAATTTACTAACAAAGATAATATTATTTTGAATTGAAGGGAGATGTAAGTGTTGATGTAAAAATAATGATTTGGAAGGAGAAGAAATAAGGGAAATACCCATGTGATGAATAGGCAAATCTGTGTCGTTACCTACATGGATCTGATTAGTGCCAATATATTCATCAGCTCGAAGACTTAAATCGAAAAACTCAGAAGTGAGGTGATGAATTGCAGTTGTGTCTGGGTACCAGGCCTGATCAGAGGGTCCATTGTTGGAACTCATAAAATATTGGTATTGATTTGATTGGTTCGCTTGATAAGCTTGGTAAAAATGATGAAAACACTGCAATGCAGTGTATGCTACCCATCTGCACACTTGATAGGTGGGCGGTTACCATTTTAAGTTGAATTACTTTTGGCATTTCCACGTTCGAACCCTCTTGAATGTGAATAGTTTTGGTTTGAGTTCTATGTGTTGGAATTTGAAGCTTCATTAGAAGCAGATGAGCCACAACCATGGCCACAATTATTGTGGCTGCAAGATATTGTGTTGATTGAAGCAGTAGCCAAGTCAAAGGCTAGGTGTTGTTTCTCATTCCAAAGTTCATAGTTTAGTTGATGACCGTACACCTCTTGAATGGTCATTGGATCAAGGTGAGTGGTGAGGGATATGATCAATGGATCATATTCAGGGCCCACATCTGCATGTATATAGTTGACGACTTCCTAGTCAGTGAGTGGTTGTCTAATGGCAGCCAAGGTATCTCTATAGCTTTTCATTTTCTAAAAACAAGCAGCAGCTGAAAGATTGCTTTTCTTGGACGAAGCAAGACTAAGTCGTTAGTTCATGACACTAGCTTGAGATTGAAGAGAGAAGGTTTGCTCCAAAGCAACCCATACTTCATGAGAGGTGTGTAATTTGACGAACTGAGTGAACACTTCTTCGGAAAGGGAAGAAACAAGTGCAAAGAGCAAGAGTTGATCTTGCTAATACCATGCAACATATTCTAGATTGGGGATTAAAGTTGGAGAAGTGCTGTCGGGAGTAGAGGTTGAAATCATAGGTGGGGGTGGGGAGTGAGAGCCATCAACATAGGAATAAAGACAATGGCCATTGAGATAGGGTAGAAACTATGCTCTGCACAATAGATAGTTTTCACGAGTAAGTTTTATGGTGAGAAGGTGAGAGATATTGGTACGGATAGTGGGTGAAGGCATTTGGGCACTGGAGGAAGATGAAGACATTGTTGAGAAAAGAAAAAAAAAATAAGGAAGAAGACGATGTTGGTTAGTATTGGCTATGAAACCATATGAAATCACCACTTGTCCTAAAAGCTTAAGCTGGTAGGAATAGGTCGATTTTAGTATTTATATTTATGTCTTAACACTCCTCTCACCCGTGGGCCAGACTTCCCCTCAATGAGTGGGTCTAACACATGTAATATTTAATTAAATGAGGTAGAGTGTAAAGTCAAGATTCGAACTCAAGACCATGCTCTAAAACCATGTGAACCAAAGTACAACAAAATGTATTGTCTTTATTCATCCAAGATAACTTGGCGGTGTAATATATATACACGTAAGACTTTAAATATAATCCCATGAGTTCTTATATACTTAGTGTTCTTGTAAAAAACTTAAAAGAATAGTTAATTATAACTCTATCAAGTAATTACGTAGTACTGTTTTAAAACAAAATGTGATTATGTAGTACTTTGTTTTTTAAAAAATGGTTTGGTCACCATTTTTTCTGTCAATAAACTAATGGGATTGGTTCAAAGGACTAATTTTAATAAAAATGTTTCTAGTTATTGAAAACACTATCCATCATCAAATAGAATGAAAAGTGTAACCGAACACCAAGTTTCATATTTGATCACAATAACTAATTGTTCATAATCAAATGCATACACAACAAACTGTTATCTCTATCATGACATTTCCACGGAAAGTCAATATATCTAATGAAATATTGATGATCTCTTTTAGAAAATAAAATATATAATAGTAATACGAGTATATAAGTCACTAATTTACCTCCTTCACATTTCAGTCCAATAACTAATTATTAAAAATAAATTCATTGATAATTGACCATTGTTACTATCATTAAAGATACTACTAGAAAGTTAGTGTATCTACATACATAGAAATTTTTTAAGCTTCCAAATAACAAAATAATAACCATCAAATATGAGATCTTCAATCAAGTTGTAGCACCTTTGCAACCAATAAGGATTAATATAAACAAGACTGATGACACTAAAAAAGAAAATGATGTAAGTTACTAAGAAGCTTGTATGGAAGACCACAGGATCTACTTCATACCATTTTTTGTCACTTGCATTTGAAGACTGTGGTTGTGTTGGATATGACACATCTACTTTGCCGCAACTTTTATCTAGTGGTGGTCCGCAAAGAAATAGGTTTCCTTCATAACTGCTTTTCTCAAATGTTGCAAATTGTGCTTTCATATCTGGAACTTTACCTGATAAGTTGTTGTTGGCCACACTGAATACCTCAAGAAAGGTTAGATCAATCAGTGTTGAAGGAATTTCTCCACTCAAACTATTATGAGAGAGATCTAGACTTTCCAAGGGAGTCAACTTTGAAAATGATTCAGGAATTGTACCAGTCAACTGATTATAAGATAAGTTCAGTGCATGCAATGAAGATATTTGTCCCAATTCTAATGGGATGCCACCTGTTAGTTTGTTGCATGACAAGTCCAATCCAGACATGTAACCAAGGATAGAACCCTTATAAGAACTATGCCTATATTTTGTTACAAACTCGATCTCCACTTCTACATCAACATATTTAAGATATCGATAAGAGTTACTATCCCAATCTGAGAAACCTTTATAGGTGTAAGTTGGTTCTATACCCCAACCAATATGATCAACTTTTCCACTAAAATAGTCAACACTAGGTGCCGCTGTCTTCCCAAAATATATGTCATGGAGGCATTGTGGTATGGTCCCAGAAAAAGTATTCTTGGAAAGATCCATTATGCTTATCATTCTTAACAAGCACAACTGATTCGGAATTATACCAGTGAAATGATTGCTACTCAACAAAAGTACTTTTAAGCTTTGAAGTTGTTTGATTTCAACAGAGATGCTGCCTGTAAAGTTGTTATCTCCAATATCCAATGTTAAAAGAGATGTGGAATTGAAAAGAACTTTTGGTATTGATCCTGTGAATTTGTTCCCTTGCAAATATAGGTGCTCAAGCTTTGGTAGATTCAAGCAAAAAGGTAACGATCCTGTAAATAAGTTATGAGAAAGGTCTAACGTACCTGTCATACTTAGTTCACATGGGATCGGACCATAAAAACTATTGTCAGCCATAACAAGAGTTCTCAAGTATGACGTGTTCCCAAGCCATCGGGGGATAGTATCTGAAATTCTGTTGTTGCTGATATCTAAATATGATAGGTGAATTGTTGAATTATGTACTGGTGTGATACTTGTGAATTGGTTATCATTCATCTGCAGAACTTCCTGGTTTGTCCCAATGAAAATTGCACCGTTGAAGCTGTTGTGAGCAAGGTTCAAAATACTCAATGACAAGCAACCTGTATTTAATTCTCTTGGGACTCCACCTGAGAAATTATTGGAAGAAACATCTAATACCTCCAAATAAAGCATCCCACCAATTGAGGAAGGAAGATTACCTTCAAGATTATTATTGGAAAGATTTAGATATACTAAATTTGGAAAAATCTTGCCAATATTTTCTTGAAGTTTTCCTTCCAAGTGATTGCTTGAGACATCCATCCAGATCATATTCGTGTGGATCAATGTTGATAAATATAACTGACCAACAAAAGAGTTATTTCGAAGATCTAGCAAGTGTAATCTTGTATTGTTTTCAACCAACCAATTCGGAAAGCTTCCTTTCAACTTATTATGAGAAAGAGTAACTGTATCTAGTTCATTCTGGGCATGAAGAAATTTTGGAAAACTGCTGGTCTGCTTGTTCAGCCTACAGTTAGACAATTCAATGATCTTCAGCTGAAACAAAGGGTACCACCCCATAGAACCTTCAGTTTCTATTTCCATTTTGTTGTTTTGGCCATTGAATCTAAGAACCTCAAGCTTAGAGTAATTGGCAAATAAGTTGAATGAGACTATGCCCACAAACTGGTTATAACTAAAATCAATGTACTTGAGACTTGTCTGGTTGGCTTCTACATATGATGATGAAGCAATTCCATTAAATTGGTTATTGGAAATATCTAACACCACAAGAGATGTCATATTGTTTATGCATGGAGGTAGGATCCCTTCAAAGTAATTGTAAGATAGATCTAACACTTCAAGCTTCTTCAATGCACAAAATTCTGTCAAAAGAAAAAGCATCAAAATTGATTATGCTCAACTCTAACAATCGGTCAGACCAATCACCTTTATGTTCAATATAAAAAAAATGGTCAATTCATAAGTAATTATAGAACATAAGGGTAATTCTAACAAAGTGTAAATGTCTGTGCAAAAGTAGTTTTCCAACAAATTGAGAAATAATTCACAAGAATAAATTTGCACTGATATCCACATTAATTCTCTAACTTGCTTAAATTGGCCAGTTCTACAAGAGAGATGGTATCAAGTTTACCAGCTAACTATAAAGATGGACTGCTTATGTTTTTCTCCCTCCAATTAATTACTATGTACTTTTTTTATACTTATTCTTGAACTTTGACTTATAAGTGTGCTTTTCAGTATCAATTATACCTTTGTAAAAAAATCACAATTGATTTTATAAGAAATATATATGTCTAAAGAGGCAAGAGCATTCTTAATATTAACCCTAAGCATCTCCAATTAAATGAAAGTTGATAATTTCATCTTTTTATGTGTATATTCTTGTTAAAACATTGGATACTTGACAATGGAATTTCCAATTAAGGTCATAGTTACGTTGTGTTCTTCATGTGTGGTGAATGCAAAAGATCCGTAGAATACTAATTCTTCATGTCATCAAATGACATAACTCTTTCTTACCTTGCAATGGTAGTCATCCACCAAAATGATTAACTCCCAAGATAAGAACCTCCAAGTTGCTTAAATTTGCTAGCTCTGCATAACAATAAATTAAAAAAAATGATCTCATTTTAATTATATCATAATAGAACTTGTTGATATAATATATTTCATGCTGCCATTGCACGACCCCCTACTATCACTAATGAGTACCATCATTGCCTTAACGTCATGAATGATTTAGATTTAGATTATCAAATCAATCTTATCATTTCAATTTTTTTTTTCCTTTTTTTTTTTGCTTCTAAGGTAATATGAAATTCAAGTTTAAAATCTTGTCCAAATCTAAATAATGTTGACATTTGATTCAAAGCAGCACATACAAATGTAATTTACTTGTATCTCAAAGCCTACGAATCTATGCATTAAAATTATTGTTCAAATTCCAAAGAGAAAGATTAATTCTGGTAATGTTAATTGTTTCCACAAAAATTATGTTTTTTTTAATTAACATGCATGCTATATATGTCACATATTATGTACATGTAACCTAACAAATAAAGTCCTAAAAAATCAACATACCTTTGGTTGGAAAGGATCCCGTCAACTCATTGTATTGAAGATTGAGAGTCTTAAGAGATTTGACTGTAGCAATTGATTGAAGAAAACTAGTGTTGTTGAGGAAATTCTTACTAAGATCTAATATCTCTAAGTTCTCCAAGCTTGACAACATTTTCCAACCTGTAGTTAATAATTTATTAATTTTTTTTAATGAAACAAAGAAAAAATCCATACAATTAGAATGAATATTAAGAAAAAGTGTAGATGTATTACAATCCCATCTCCAGAGCACACATTACTTTTGGTGGCTTCTTTGAGGGTATTTGAAGCACTACCACTGCTTTAGCTAATTATAGAAAGAAAAAATAATTGGATGGAGTTGTTATGCATAGTTGAATAAGAGCTTTAGACCCATGTAAATACAAGTGTATAGGATATTACATACCAAACCCTCTTCGTAATCTATAGTTTGAAGTATGGTCTATTGTGGTGTTTTATACGTATGCATAGAAATAGGCAAGAAGCCCTCGGGAATTATTGAAATAATAGTAATAAAATAATATCATCTCTCTAGACAGACAGATTGTAGTGAAGCACAAGCAACTGTAATGGATTAGAGTTAAAAAAAAAAAGGATTTGATTCGACGGACCCATTAAACCAACCCATTCTAATTGCCTGTTGAATTCATCCACATATTCAGGAATGTATTTGGACAACATTCTAAAAATCAGTCTAAAAATCAATTGAATATTTAACAGCAAGGCTGCCATCGATCATCTAAATATCAGCATACCTTTGGTTCCAAAGGATCCGCCCAAGTCATTCCAAGCAAGATTCAGATTCTTAAGGGATTTGATTGCAGCAATTGATTGAAGAAAACTAGCGTCGTTGAGGTAATTGTGAGAAAGATCTAATATCTCCAAGTTCTCCAATATTGACAATATTTTCCAACCTGTAGTTAGTTTATTAATTTATTTTATTATGAAATGAAGAAAAAACCAATACAATTAGAATGTATTTTGAATAAATTTAGTGATAATTTAGAAATTATGAACTACATGATAGGCAAGATTCAAACTTTTGGACAGCATGATGACGTAATAATCATATATAAATATATATTGGAATACAAATATTATTTTAAATCTAAAAAACAAATATAAAAAAAATCCTAATTAAGCTGTATTTATTATTTTGAAATTATTAATATTTCATTCTTATACTATAATATAAATTGATTAGTCAATATCTCAACTAAATTAAATTGCATCCCTAAATTAGTCTTTTGCCTCAACTCTACACTATAACATGTATTAAGAAAACATAATAAGTGGACCAGCATTGCTTGAAAGCACCAGCATTGATAATAAGTGGCCGCATGCATGCTTCAAATGCGAACGACAAAGACTAATTCAAGTTTTTGTTTCCTGAAAAAAATGAAGTCTTTTTTAATCAACTTACACGTAACCTAACAAATAAATTAATGACGTGTAGTACTATGGAAAAGTCTAGATTGAAAGCTCATGAAAGAATAATCCAATATATATTTCATGTCCACATATAATAATAAGCTAAAGTACCAATTGAATATTTAATAGCAAGGCTGCCATAAATATCAGAATACCTTTGGTTCCAAAGGATCGGCCCAACTCATTCCAAGCAAGATTCAGATTCTTAAGGGATTTGATTACAGCAATTGATTGAAGAAAACTAGTGTCGTTGAGGAAATTGACACTAAGATCTAATTTCTCTAAGTTCTCCAATCTTGACAACATTTTCGAACCTGTAGTTAAATTATTAATTTATTTTATTATGAATTGAAGAAAAAATCAATACAATTAGAATGTATTTTGAATAAATTTAGTGATAATTTAGAACTTATGAACTACATGATAAGCAAGATTCAAACTTTTGGACAATAATCATAAATATATATTGGAATACAAATATTATTTAAAATCTAAAAAACAAATATAGCAAACATCCTAATATTTAAGCTGTACGTAATTAATATTTTGAAATTATTGATATTTCATTCTTATACTATATATAAATTGATTAGTCAATATGTGAACTAAATTAAATTACATCCCCTAAATTAGCGATCTTTTGCCTCAACTCTACACTATAACATATATTAAGAAAACATATATAATAAGTGGCCGCATGCTAATTCAAATGCCAACGACAAAGACTAATTCAGGTTTTTAGTCAACTTCTTGTTATCATGTCACTTATAGTACGTAACCTAACAAATAATTCAATATATGTCCACATATTTAGGAATGTATTTGGACAACATGTACGTAATAGAACGCCGTATAAACTTCAAGATTCACATAATTATATATTAAAAACCGTTTAAAACAAACATGGAGTGTACATGAGAATTAATTATCATGATCAATACCTTCACCACCTCGTATTTTATTCCCCGCAAGACTCAATGTCGTAAGAGATGTAAGCCCACTTAGAGATGGTATGATGCTGTCTTCAAAGTGATTCCATTCTAGATTCAATGTCTTCAGATTTCTCAATACGGCGAGCCTTTTGAAACCTTGCAAGAAAATTATTGGAAGACACAACAAAATAACTTTTATCAATTAATGTCCTCCAACTGG